>NW_005871138.1:3849720-3877026 GCF_000147115.1 Myotis lucifugus
CACCGGTTCGCGCAGGCCGCGCCTCCGCCCGCTCGGTCCCGCCCCCTCCCGGCCAGGTTACCCGTGGACCCGGCGCTCGCAGCCGGTGCTTCTCCCGGACGCCGTTCCGCGAGGCTCGGCGGCGGGACCGGAGGCGGCCGCCATTTGCCGCGGGACCCCAGGATGGCCCCCAAACTCTCAGACTCTGCGGAGCGGCTGCGCGCCGCCGGCAACCAGAGCTTCCGCAACGGCCAGTTCTCCGAGGCCGCCTCGCTCTACAGCCGCGCGCTGCGGGTGATGCAGGAGCAAGGTACACGCTGGCCCCGCTTCCTCCGCCAGGGCTGCTGCTCGCCCGGCCCCCCGACCCCCGCTACCCAGAGCCCGCTCCGTCCCTGCCGCCCTGGGGCTTCCATTCCCCGAGGCCGACCGCCCACCAGCCCCGGCCCGTTCCCCGCGTGGGCGTCCTGCGAGAAACTTCCTTGGCCCTTCCTTCCGCCTCGGGGGGAAAAAGTCACGTGGTTTTATTACTGGTTCTTTTCCACTTGATGACAGGTCAGAAACATATTTTCATAGTAATAGGTTCTTTTACCACTTTTTGGTTATGGTAAAAACATCAAGTTTACCATCTTAGTTACTTTTAAGAATACTGTGAAGTGTAATATTATTCACATCGTTGTGCAACAGATCGCCAGGACTTTCTCATCTTGCAGCACCGAAACTCAATACCCACTGAACACTAATCCCCCTCCCTCAGCCCTTGGTATACCTTTCCACTTTCTGTATCTATGATTTTAACTACTTCAGATATTTGAAAAAGTGAGATCATACGGTATTTGTCTTTTAGGAGGAGATACTAGTACTCATTTCCCTTAGCATAACGTCCTCAAGGACATTATAATCCATTTGTAGCCTGTGGCAGGATTTCCTTCTTTTTTTGAAGCTACATAATATTCCATTGTAAGGCTATCCCACTTTTTTGTTTGTTTGTTTGAATCTCCAAGATCCTGCTTTGAATTCTTTTGCATATATACCCAGAAGTGAGATTGCTGGATCACATATAGTAGTTTTGTTTTCCATACTTGCTGCACCATTTACATTCCCATCAACAGTGCGTAATGGTTCCAACTCCTCAGCATCCTACCAGCACTTCTTTTCTGTTCTTTGATGATAGTGGCCATCTTGATAGGTATGAGTTGTCTGCTTTTTAAGTGTCCTATTGGCTCCCATCCTGTTATTCAGGCCTCATTCCGACCCCTGCAGATATATAGCTCAACTCTCCTCCTTCACCATTTATTCTTCAATTATATTCTTACTTGTTGAGCACCTGTATGTACTGAGTGTCTAACAAGACAGACAAGGCCCTTTCTCTCAACCATCATACATTCCTGTTTTGGGGGGAGGGGTGGATCGCAAGCTAGTAAATAAGACTTGTCCAATAACAATTAGGGGTATGTAGAAGACAAATATGGTATGTGATAGAGTTGAGAAGGGCGCCCCATTAGAATGGGGGGTCAAGGACAGCTTTGAAGAGGTGACATTTGAGGTGACGTCTGAAGGATGAGAAGAAGCCAGGTGCAAAGTTTTGGGTGCTGAGCATTTCAGGTGGAGGGAACTGTAATTACAGGCATACACCGTCTTATTGTATTTCACAGATGTTGTGATTTTTTACAAGTGGAAGACAAGATCCTCCACCAACAAAAAGATTACTCCTTGCTTTATTGTGGTGGTCTGGAGCTGAACCCACAATATCGCTGAGGTATGCCTGTACAAAGGCACCTAGGCGAAGAAGCATGGTGTGTGTCCCAGGAGCCAAAGCCTACTGAGCTGGTGGAGGGAGAAGTAAGGTGAGGTCAGTTGGACAGGCAGAACCTTATTGTGTAGACATTTTACGCAATAGGTCATGGTAAGGAGTTTGGGTTTTATTCAGAGAGTTTTAAACAGAGGAGTAGCATATTCTTATGAGTTCTCCCAGACTCCAGCTCATGTCAACAGCCCTTTGCCCAAAACCTCTTCTCCCAAGTGTCTTACCGAGGAGCCCTCATTGGAATCCCTTTTCCGTAGCACCGATTTCCCTTTGCCTTTTCTCTTTCTCATTTTGTTGGCTAGCATTGTTGAGTGATTTACTGTGTGGTAGACATTGTAGACATTATCCCTTTCTATCTTTATACTAACCTATGACTAAGACACTTTATATTCTTCCTCGGCACCTCCTATGGAGGTTACAGCCATCTCCTACTCCGCACAGACCCCCTGTGAAACCCAAGACAGTCAAAAAGAGGATCAAGAAGTTAATCCGACACCAGTCAGGCCAGTTATGTCAAAATTAAGCAGAACTGGCAGAAACCCAGAGGCACTAATGGACAATAGAGTGTGCAGAAGGTTCAAGGGCCGGACCTTGATGCCCAGCATTGGTTATGGAAGCAACAAGAAATCAAAGCACGTGCTGCCCAGTGGATTTTGGAATTTCTGGTCCACAATGTCAAGGAGCTTGAAGTGCTGCTGATGTGCAACAAATCTTACTGCTCTGAGATCGCTCACAACGTCTCCTCAAAGAACCGTAAACCCATTGTGGGAAAGCAGCCCAGCTGCCAGTCCCCATGCCAGACTGCTCAGCAAAGAAAATGGATAGACAGATGTGTACACATTGTATTTGTGTTAATAAAACCATACAATTCTGCCATCTGGCAATTAAAAAAAAAGACACTTTATAGATGAGGAGCCCAGAAGAGTGAAATTGCCTGCCCTGGGATTATACAATGAAGACATGTCATAGGCAGGATTTTAATATGGGTCTATCTGATTCCCAAGTCCCAAGTTTTTAATCATTTTGCTAGACTTCTCCCCAAATCCTTTGCAAATTGTAGTCTTTTTTGTTTGAACTTTTGCAGTTTCAAACCACTCTTGCCCCCTTCTTTTGTTCTAGAACACTCCTTTTTAGGCCCACCTACTCCTCTCAGCCTCACTTGAGGTCGCTGAATAATCTGAGATATTGATACTTCTGCCATTTTCTTTCATCCTACCCTACCCTGCCTGGAATAGCATGTGCTTTTGTATGGCTTTATTCTGTGTCCCTAGAAGAGCTGGCATGGTATCTAGATTTAGTAGGGGATCAGAGTCTGGTTCTTACCCATTTCTAGATAATCTATGGGCAAATCCCTTGATTTCTCTAATTAGTTTTTCTGTTTGAAAAGAAAACCAGGGGCCCTAACCGGTTTGGCTCAGTGGATAGAGCGTCAGCCTGCGGACTCAAGAGTCCCAGGTTCGATTCCGTCAAGGGCATGTACCTTGGTTGCGGGCACATCCCCAGTAGGGGGTGTGCAGGAGGCCCCTGATTGATGTTTCTCTCTCATTGATGTTTCTAACTATCCCTCCCTTCATTTCTGTAAAAATATCAATAAAATATATTAAAAAAAAAAAAAAGAAAACCAGGGATCAACCTAACACAGTGAACCCTTGCAGCAAGTGTGTGAAGTGATATCTTCATGTGATAGGTGAGCACATATCAGAGGGAGTGAGTGACTTGTGCAGTATCACAGGCTGGATTGCAGGTTCTGATGCCCTTGCCACCACACCACTGCTGCTTCTGAGCACCCATGTTCTGGGGACTTGAGATGGATTACAGGTCTTGAGTGCTTGTACGTGCTCCTTAAGGGCAAGGATATATTTTACTTATCTCAGTACATTGCTGTCTCATTCAGGGTCTGGAAAAATAAGAAAAAAAGTTATTTGTTATTGTTGGTATTAAGTGGAAGATATGCATCAATATGGTAACATACTTAGAGAAAAAAGCAAGTTGCATAAGGATAGACAATAGAGTGCCACTTAGGAAAAGCTTTGAAAGATATAAAATATCTTAGCTGTGATTACATATGTAATAAAGATAGACAAACATGGATGAGAATGTTACATACCAACTTCAGGATTGTGCTGACATCTGGGGTTCTGGGGACAGAACAAAGGGGAAAGCATGGGGATGAGTGGAGCGTTAGCCATATAAAAAATTTTTAAAGGTTGGAAACATATGCTGGATCTAGTGATGGATACCGAGTATCTGTTATACTGTTTTCTGTATGTTTTACAATTTTTAAAAGAGAACTTGTTTTCAATTATTTTGGGTATATACCTGGGAGTGGAATTACTGGGTCTTCACATAATAGTTTCCTTTTTATTTTTTTTTTTCACTTCGGCCCATGCTAGTTAGTGGGTATGCAGTGGTTGAAAAAATACTTTTAAAACTGAAAATTATTGTGGCCACAATAAAGGACATGAGCTTCTGAGATTCCTGAAGGTGAGGACTGCCCGTAGAGAAATGTCTGATAAATCTCCTCCCCACTGGGGAGCTTGAGTCCTTCCCCGATTAAGTTCTCCCTAGTCCTGCCAGACCCAGGGGATTTTCCCCTAGCAAAGTCCTGTCTGATTTGAGCAGGTAGAATTAGTTTGTCTTTTATCTTTTCCTTTTATTTTTCTTTGTATGATTGACATGTTTTCTTTTTTAGGTAGGGTGGGGGAACCATGGCTTTATTAAATTTATTGAGGTGGCATTGGTCAACATGAACATACAGGTTTCAGGTGTGGGTTTCCATGTTGTAAGATCTGTATGTTTACAGGTCTTTTTTAAGAAAATTAACACACACACACCAGTATAGATTTCTCTGAGGCAGAAGCTAGCTATTTCATGTTCCTTTTTTGCCCGGTACCAAGTTTAGTGCTGGCATGAGTGAATAAGATGCTTGGTGTTCTCGCTGCCAAGTGCTAATGGTGAACTTGCCAGCCTATCAGACCAGCAAGCCTGATCAGGTTACAGTCATCTCTGCTCCCTTTTACCAAAGCCCAGAGAGCTCATTGTGTGAAATGCACTTTGTGTCCCTAGGCATCCATTTCCCAAATTGTTAATCTCATGTTTTCTGTCTCCACCTGGGCAGGTTCTTTGGACTATAAAGAAGAAAGTGTTCTCTACTCCAACCGAGCAGCATGCCACTTGAAGGATGGGAACTGCAGAGATTGCATCAAAGATTGCACTTCGTAAGCAGTCAAAGGAAACTTTGGGGTGCCTGAGGGGCTCAGAAGAGGAAGCGGGGTTTATCTGGCCTGTTTCTTCTTTGACTGATCCCGCCAGTTAATCTGTGATAGATACTAGGAAGTGTCACTGTCCCCAGGTCACTGAGAATATTTGATCTCTGTGGCCCTGTCTTGTATCTTTGAAATCTTGGCTCTGCTGCTCTAAAAGGAGTAGGGTGGGCACTTAGAGGTGGGCCTTTGTGAGATTTGGGATCTGGAGTTGAGGTAGAGTTGTAGACTAGTTAGTGGCTTGCCCAGGTTTATTCTGGGATGGATATATGTGAGAGAGGAAGATAGAGATAGAGAGAGGTTAATAGATAGCTGGGAAAGAAGCAAGAAGAAAGGAGGAAATGGTATTCATCAATGACCAGGTGTAGAGGACATTAAACAATTTTTCATACTTCTTTCTTCTTCAGGCAAGTCTGGTGTTGCCTCTTTCACCATCGCTAAACTAGGATGCATACCTTAATGTGTTCTTAGATCTGATATCCTGTGACATTGCCTTAGATCCATGCCCTGGTGATAGATAGAGAGGTGAGCGTGCTCATGTAGCCTGTGCTAAGTTGATGAGTATCAGGTCCTGTGCTGTTTCCTTCTTGGAGCACTTATGGTTATTCTGTGGGTTAAATTTACCATCCTTCCCAGGCTGGAACTGGGCTGCAGAGAATTGAGGTGGTAAAGTGATTTGCCCGGGATCACATGGTTAATGGTCGAGGTAGAATTCAAACACCACTCCATCTGACTCCAAAGCCTCTGTGGTGTTCCCATCAGGCCACCATTCTTTGGAAACACATAGAAGCATGAAAGGTACAAAGTACTTGTTCTTGATTTTGGGGGGATTGCAACTATGAAAATTGATGCACGTGCATACAACTTGCACAGTATTAGTGGCACTCTGCTCTCTTTCCTTTCTCTACTTCAGTCTAAGTTGAAAAGTCCCTCTTGTAAGGTTTGACATTTTTAGTAGTGTCTCTGTGCCAGAAATGACCCCCTATATTACAGAATACTGTAGCTGAGCCTGCCTGGGCGGGCTGTGGGGGGAGCCCTGGTGACTTAGCGCCAGATGACATCTCTGCCTCCTGCTCTAGAGCACTGGCCTTGGTTCCCTTCAGCATGAAGCCCTTGCTGCGGCGAGCATCGGCCTATGAGGCTCTGGAGAAGTATCCCCTGGCCTACGTGGACTACAAGACTGTACTGCAGATTGATGACAGCGTGATGTCAGCCTTGGAAGGCGTCAACAGGTGAGCCTGGGTCACCTCGGGCATTCCCTCTGGAACTGCCTGCCCTCTGTCATTAGCTTGGAACTATCACTTTGCTCATCTTACAGGATCCCTTTGGGATAGGCTTAGAAATTCCTAATGACCTTATTGGGAAGTGTGGAAGGAGAATTTGCTATCATATTTGGTAGGTGTTAAGGAGTCAGGATTGATGAATTGGATTTTGTTTTGTTTGTTTTTGCCTAGGTGCTTAAATTCATTCACATAGTAGTAATTTGTTGAGCTCTGTTGAAGGTGTTGTGCCAGGTTCCGTAGGAAAAAGAGCTACAAACACCACTTGCTTCAGAGAGCTAACTAGAGTGGGGAAAGTAAGACCCAAGCACAGGCAGCTCAGACACAAGGCTATAGGGATATTGCTTGTGGATATGGTTCAATATATTGTACTACGGCCCCTTCACAAGGCCCCTCAGCCATTGACATTTCATGGATGTCCTCATTGGTGTGACTGATCACATTGCCCTTCTTTGCATGGGCTGCTAGAAACCCAGATACCACACTCATAGAAAACCCTTGTTAGGACTTCATGGTGTATATCTGTGTGTCATTTCTGGCTTGACTTGTTTTCTCTCTACCTTTTCTTGTTTCTATCATTCAACAAATTCTGCCAGACTTTGCACTAGGGCCTGGGCTGATGCCCAAGACATACCTCTTCCTGCCCTGTTAGAGCTCCTGGTCTCATGGAGAAAACCTATCAGTAATAGGCAGGCGCACCACAAGGGATGAGGCAGCACAGGTGCAGTAGGGGCAGAAATGAGGCACCTAGCCAGCCAGGGGGAGGCCAGAGTGGGTTTCCAGAGGAGGTGAGCCGAGGCAGAGATGAGTAGAGCTCTGGGGCCAAAGGCCAGCAAGGAGAAAGGGCAGCCTGTGCAAGAGTGAGTGAGCCCTAGCCGGTTTGGCTCAGTGGATAGAGCATCGGCCTGCGGACAGAAGGGTCCCAGGTTTGATTCCAGTCAAGGGCACATGCCTGGGTTGCGGGCTCCATCCCCAGTAGGGGGTGTGCGTGAGGCAGCCGATCGATGATTCTCTCTCATCATTGATGTTTCTCTCTTTCCCTCTTCTTTCCTCTCTGAAATCAATAAAAATATATATTAAAAAAAAAAAAAAGAGTGAGTGAGTCTGATGTCTTACAGAACCCGTGAGAAGTCCATTTCATATGGAGCTTCATGGATGGGTGATGAGGCCAGATCACAAAGAGCTTGGTGTTCAGGAGCTTGGACTTAACCCCCCGAACACAGTGAGGCATCGTGAAAGGGCCTTAAGCAGGGGAGCAAAATGAGCAGATTTGAGAGAGAAGCTCACTGGCTGTCATGTGGAAGGGTTACATGGAAGAACAGACTGGGAAGGGGGCATGCACTAATGCAGAAGAGATGGTGGAGACAGTGGATAGAGAGCAGTGGGACCATTCAGAGGACATTTAGGGAGTATTTCACCAAGTTTTGGTGGTTGGGGTGGTGAGAAGGGAAAAATAGAAGAGACGCTAGGGGGTTGACAAGTTGAGTTGGAGATGACTGTGGGACATGAGACTAGAGAGGTAAGGAAGGCAGTGGGTGTTTATATGGATTTGGAGCAAAGGAGAAAAATACCACACATACAGGTTTGAGGGTTATCAGTTATCACCTCAAATCAGAGGTGAATTGAGGTTGTCAGGGAAAAGAACACAGCACGTATGTAGGAAGAAGAGGTTGGAGCTTTGAGAAATTCTTGCATTCAGGGACTTACAGAAGAATAGCAGCTGGAGCAGTAGGAGGAAACTTGAAGCATTAAGTGTCACAAGGGAAGGAGTATTTCCAGAGGATGAAGCTGTCACTTGTGTCAGGTGTTGCAGTGAGCTTAAGTAGACGAAGGGTTGAGGAATGAAGTCACTGGTGATTCTGGTAGAAGTGTTTCAAAGGGATCAGATGGCAGTGGGTTCAAGAAGTCTGGCTGTGAGGCGGCAGAGGAGTGTAGCTGCAATGGCAGAGGGTTGTCCAGGGGGGTCGTATTAAGTGAGGAAAGAGTTAAATGCTGGTAGTTGGAGTCAGCAGGAAGAAACATGAAGATACAGAAGAGGGAGATGCTGGCTGAGTGTGGCAGGAAGAAATGGGGTCCAGAGCTTAGGTGGAGGGATTGGCCTTGTCAGCTCTTCTGTTGTGACAAGAGAGACATAGGAAGGTTGGGTACCTGGGCAGGTATGTTTGTATTTGGAGGGGGAGGGTTAGGGAGCAGAGTGGAAGAGATGAGAGGATTAAAATAGCTGCTGAACATAAAAATAGTTTTGGGGGCTTAGAGTCCATGAATTTGCAGTGATATCATTGTATTGTTTTCATCCTAGTATTACGGGAATGTGGTTGTAAAAGCAGAAAAGGCATACAGTTGGCTTTATTCACTCATTGAGCACATACTTACTAAATCTTGATGGGTGCCAGGTAATGATGTGCTAGGTGCTATAGTACAGTTGACAAATTGGACATGGTCACTGAGCAGCATTTTGAGCAAGTTAACTGGCCTAGAAGGTGGGTACGGGGACTGGGAAGTGGAAGAGATTGTTCCAGGAAGAGGACAGCCGTGTGCAGAAGCTTAAACATAAGGATCAAGAGGGAATGTGGCGCCCTAGTTGGTTTGGCTCAGTGGATAGAGCCTTGGCCTGTGGACTGAAGGGTCCCAGGTTCAATTCCCTTCAAGGGCACATGCCCAGGTCGATGCCCAGTAGGGGGCGTACAGGAGACAGCCAATCAATGATTCTCTCTCATCATTGATGTTTCTCTCCCACTCCCTTCCTCTCTAAAATCAATAAAAAAATATTTTTTGTTTTTTTTTAAAGAGGGAATGTGGCAACTGATAAAGAGGGAGAGGTGGGAGGGGACCAGATATCAGGCCCTAGGGCAGCGGTTCTCAACCTGTGGGTCGCGACCCCTTTGGCGGTTGAACGACCCTTTCACAGGGGTCGCCTAAGACCATCCTGCATATCAGATATTTACATTACGATTCATAACAGTAGCAACATTACAGTTATGAAGTAGCAATGAAAATAATTTTATGGTTGGGTCACAACATGAGGAACTGTATTTAAAGGGCCAGAAGGTTGAGAACCACTACCCTAGGGCAGTGGTCAGCAAACTGCAGCTGGCGAGCCACATGCGGCTCTTTGGCCTCTTGAGTGTGGCTCTTCCACAAAATACGTGCGGGCGTGCACGTACAGTGCGATTGAAACTTCATGGCCCATGCGCAGAAGTCGGTATTTTGTGGAAGAGCCACACTCAAGGGGCCAAAGAGCCGCATGTGGCTCACGAGCCACAGTTTGCCGACCACTGCCCTAGGGAAATGAAAAAGACAGAAGGATTTTAAAATTTGAGAATGACATAAGATTTTCATTTTAAAAAATCTCTGAGCATAAATCCAAAATCAGGTGCTTGTATCACTTTATAATCTGTTAAAAATATAAAACATGCTCCTTCCCTAGGGAATGTGTGGTGCTTTTGGGTTAAGGTATGTTTAAGTACCCTTACCAGGCAACAAAAGGTCACCACTTTGGTCTGACCAAACGAGGGCCACACAGGGAGGGAACGTCATGGTGGCTAAACCGAGACGACTTTTGTGGGTGGCACTCATGTTCCTCTCCTGCTGCATGTCAGGATATAAAGAGTTATCGAGGGAAGATGATAACTCTGACTCTCATACACCTCCTTTGGGTTTAGGAGAGGAGGAACATCTCCTAACCCAGCCGGAAACCTCCCTGTAATCCTGCCTTTGTTTCCAGAATGACCAGAGCTCTCATGGACTCACTTGGGCCGGAGTGGCGCCTGAAACTGCCCTCTATCCCTTTGGTGCCTGTTTCAGCTCAGAAGAGGTGGGATTCAGAATATCACAAAGAGACACCTAAAGGCAAATCCAAAGAAACCACAACTGCCAAGAGCAGAGGTAAGCTGTGACTTTCTGCTCAATTTTGCAATTTTCCTGTAGCCACTTTCTTTAGAGTAATCCTATAAAAATTGGCCTTGTTTAAGCTGAGTTATAAAAATAATATTAAAACAAAAAAGTATTAACCACTTAGAGGCTGTCTCAACTCTTCAAGGAGGGTTGTGAGAAAACCTCTCCCATTGCAGGGATTAAGTGATATAAGGCATGTTGAGCTCCTAGCCTGGCACATAGGTATACAGCGTTGGTTCCCTTCTCTCTTCTGGCAGCATTTGGGATCTATCATATTGGATGCTTTGGTTACAAGAACAGAAAACGTGCCATGGTAACAATAACAGATTTTACTGGCTCATATAATTGAAAAATCCAGAGTTCAGGTTCAGGCAAGGTTCGCCCAGCAGCTCACTACATTATCGGGCTCTGATTCCATTTCTCTGTACTTCTCTCAACTTTCTTCTTTGGTCTAGTCAGGTTTGTCTTCGGATGGGCTTCCCTCTTCGCAATAAAATAGCTATGACAGTTCCTGGTCTCACATCCTTATACCACACCTCACCACCCAGAGGGAGAGAAAAACTTTTTTTCTGAGAGAGTTTCTTTCCCCCCAAATCTCTAACTCACATTTTCTCTGTTTATTCCAGCCTGTTTGGTACAGGCCATTCCCTGAACTAGTCACTGTGACTGAGGGCTGAGATTTTGTGGTGAGCTCAGCCCTAAGCCATCTGCCCCACCTCCACAGCTAGAGGGCTCTGCTTCCCCAGGAACCTGAGCACTGTGTGAGTCTCTGGGGAGAAGAAATAAGAGGAGGGAGGTCAAAGGCAGGTAGCCCTGCACGGGAGAGTGTCCACCTCGACTGTAAATGAAGAGGCCTTTCGTCAGGTGGGGCTCACGGGCGCTCTGGTAATGCTCCATGGGAATCATCCCAGCCCAGCAGCTTGGTGTTGAGGAGAAGCAGTGCAGAAGGGGTCAGGCTGGAGCCTTGCGTGGATGGTAGCAGTTGTCCCCTTCCAGGAGGAAACCTATGTGGCCATAGGCAGCATTTGGTCTGTTTTGTGGGAGCCTGTTAACTGTTCCCCACTCTTCCCTAGGATGAAAATGTGGGGTGCCAGTGAACTAGATGGCTTCAGTGCACCTACCATTTGTTTCATTCTTTCAGAGTCACTGAGCCATGTGTGTCCCAGGCCCTGTGCTAAGCAGTGTGACACAGGATGGGCAGCATTGGCCCTCAGAAGCTCTCAGTTTAATGAGAGACTGAGACAGCATTTTAAAATATAAGAGTAAGAACAAGTGCTTAAGAGTCCTTAATATTCGGGGAGTTAAAAATCGGAATTGACGTGTGTTTGGAGGAGGGTCGGGAAAAGGCTCACAGAGGAGGTGGCAGTGGGAGGTGACAGGTTGAGCAAGGCCTTAAAGGGTGAGTTCTTCAGGTGGGAAAGGGAGAAGGGACAGGAATTCTTGGCAGAGACAGTGGAGAGTTAGAGAGGAATGCATGCGGTGTAACTGTGAACAGCGGGAGTAAGTAAGACTATAGCATGTAGTGTGTTGCAGAGCTGGGAGAAAGCTGAAGCTGTGTGTACATTGCAACCTACAGGCTCTACTTTTAGAGAAACTCAAGCACATATGCACAAGGAGACATGTTCAAGAATGTTCACAGCAGAATGTTTGTAATAGCGAAAAACAAAACTGGAAATAACACAGGTCTCCATAAATAGGAAAATGGAAAACCAATTGTATTGCAACAGTGAGAATGGATAAACTACTATAGGTATATGCATCAGCACAGATCAATCTCAAGAATATAATTTTGGCCCTAACAGTTTGGCTCAGTGGATAGAGCGTCGGCCTGCGGACTGAAAGGTCCCAGGTTCGATTCCGGTCAAGGGCATATACCTTGGTTGCGGGCACATCCCCAGTAGGAGGTGTGTAGGACGCAGCTGATCGATATTTCTCTCTCATCGATGTTTCTAACTCTCTATCCCTCTCCCTTCCTCTCTGTAAAAAAAAGTCAATGAAATATATTTTTTTTAAAAAGAATATAATTTTGAAAAGGGGAAAAAGAAAACAAGGTTATAGAAGAATACATACAATTATTTGTTCCTTTACATAAATTCAAAAACAAACAACAAATAGTTTATAAATACTATTGTATATAGTAAACTACCAAAAACTAAAAAAGGGAAGGACGCACAGAAGTGGGGATAATGGTTTCCTCCAGGGGTGGATTGACTTAAGGAAGGGCCCATAGGGCTTCAAAGGTCCCCATAAATGCTGTTTCTTAATTAAGGTGAGGGTATTGGTTTTACTCCCAAAACGTTACCCTTGTCATATATATTATTTTATAAAGATAGTTTTTAAAAATTAAAAAAGCAGGTGATATAGTAGTTGGGGCTGGAACAGTTAATTCAGGCCTGGAGGCCAGGCTGAGCAGCATGGGTTTCACTTTCTCCTATTTCTCCTTGAAAGCTGGGGCAGATGTTAGGTGAGGCTCAGACCAAAACAATGAGGAATAGCACTCCTCTTCCTCTTTCTGAAAGCCTGGGAGCTACACCCTTTCTTTACCAGATGCTTGTTTAAATTTTTAATTATTCTCCTGCTTTAAGTTCATAGGGGGTTCTGCACTTTCTCGTGTAGTCTCAGATTTCCTCCTGACAGTAGTCCTGTGTAGAGTAGGTGTTGCCCCCATTGTATTGCTGAGGAAATTTAGATCCGACAGAGATGGTAGGTCACACAAGATCTTCCAGCTGCCAAGTGGCAGTGCCAAGGCTTAAACCCAAGGTGCTTTTTATCATGTTATCATGTGCATGTATAAGTATGTTTATATCAGGAGTCCTCAACCTTTTCTGAATGAAAAACTGTTTAATTTCCCAGAAGCCATTGATGGGGGGAATCACTCTCAGGAAGGACGCTTTACAACAGCATAGGAAACCTCTGGGAGGGTTGTGGACGACTTAGAAGAGACGATGCCGAAGAGACCTCACTGATCTCAGTCTGGCACCTGCTCCATGGTTTTTTCCTCTTCTGAATTTGTACCTAGTGCCTTCTGGGGATGTGGAGAGAGCCAGAGTTCTGAAGGAAGAAGGCAATGAGCTTGTAAAGAAGGGAAACCATAAGAAAGCTATTGAGAAGTACAGTGAAAGCCTCTCGTATAGTAACCTGGAGTCCACCACGTACAGCAACAGGTACCTTCCCCGCAGCTGCTGGCCTGGGGGATTTCAGGACATTGGCTATTCCGTTCCATAATCTTCTCTTGGACTGTGGGGGGGCTCTTCCCTAGCATTTAGTCAGTATGTCACAGCTCAGAAGATGCATTCACACTCACACTCACCATGAGGCAGGCACTGTCAGTGGCATTCACTCTCTTGAAAGGATAGAAACTGAGCGATGCCAAAGGGGAACCTGGGCTTTGTTAACCTCCCTCCCCAGGATTTTCATTTACGATGTCTTGCTACACAGACACAACCTCAACGCTAGTCTTGTAGCCTTTCCACCTTCCCTGCTCCCACCTCATGGCTTCTCCAAAGCCCTCCTATTAGAAACTTTGGCCCTGAGAGCACAAGGCAGAACCCAGGATATGGAGTAATTATCTCCTGGCCTGGGAGTGAGAGACAGGTCCAGGCTAACCTGAGGGGTGAGACTCCCGGTGCTGAAGAAGACCCTGCAACTGTACCACATGTTACTCTTCAGTTCAAAGATCTTGGATCTACTATAGGCTCACCCTTCCTTATCCAAATCTGTGTTTCAGATTTAGTAAGGTAATGTGGTCCATATACTGAATCACGTACCATTTAGGGTCAGGGGCAGCTTGTGAAGTTAATTGTTAGCATTTCTGCAGTGAAACATAAGGAAATTCCACATTCACATGTGGTGGTATAAAGAAAGACTAGACTTACCCTAACCGGTTTGGCTCAGTGGATAGAGCATCGGCCTGAGGACCAAAGTGTCCCGGGTTCAATTCCAGTCAAGGGCATGTACCTTGGCTGCAGGCTCCTCCCCGGCCCAGGCCCTGGTCGGGGCTTGTGCAGGAATCAACTAATAGATGTGTTTCTCTGTCTTTCCCTCTTTCTTCCACTCTCTCTAAAAGATCAATGGAAAAAATATCCTCGGGTGAGGATTAACAAAAAAAGAAAGACTAGCCTCATGTAGGTTCAGGTCAGGGTTTACTGCCTAATGAATTGAAAAGAGAACTTTCAAACTGAAAGCTTAAATTTTGGACCTGTGGTTTTTCTGGCTGATTGGAACAGGGGTGTCTCAGTCCACCAGGCTAACTTGAAAAAGAGGGCTGCAGCATCTCCTAACTCCTCTTTCTCTGGCCTTGCTCACCTCATGTTGCTGGAGACCTCTAGCAACCCATTTTCATGCACATGTGTCTGTGTCACAGTTTTAATTACTGTTGCTTTGTAATATCTTGTAGGCTGGTCTTTTCCTCATCCTTCTCAATCCGAGCAGCCCTGGCTATTTTCCCAGATTTGTTCTTCTAGCTAAACCATAGGATCATTTTGACAAATTCCCAAGAGTATCTTGTGTTTTTGTTTGGGATTACATTTAATCTATCGACTTAACTTAGAGGACTGATAACTATACAAAATTGAATTTTCCATCCATTGTGACTGAAATTATACCACATCCTGGACATCATTTCAATACCCCACCTCATGCATATGCCCTGTGTGCATCACCTTGAGTTCTCTTTGGCTCACTTCAGTTCTCTTGGCACAGTTGATACCTAAGTGGATATCGCCACTCAGGTACCTGGCCCCTACCGCTGGCCAACCCCTGCATGGACCTCCAGAGACTCATTTTCTCCTCACAACAATTCTTCAGCTTAGGTCGTGGTCCCATTTTATCTGAGAAAACAGGTTTGGAAAGATGCATTAACAAACACAAAGTTAAACAACTCATACGTGGTAGAGTTGTGACTGAAGCCAGGTCTTTGTAACTCCAAAGCTTGGGTTCCTTTTCACTCACTCATGTTAACTTCAAGACTGCTTTGTAATGGGGGGAAAAAATTAGGTATACCCAACTAAGTGACTACTTTGTACCCATTCAAAACGATGAGGTGGAATGGATGGACTTCCATACTGAGCTCCAAGACATCCGTTTTCAGTGACTGTCTTTGGAGAAAAGGACTAGAATTGAGTGAGAAAGATAAACACACTTTCCCCCATAGGTGCAGAGTGGCTTGGATGGATGCACATGACTTTTTCCCAACATTTTATTTTGAACATTTTCAAAATATCAGTTGATAGATTTTTCATTGAACACCCATATTCCTGTCATCTAAATTAACATTTTGTTATATTTGCTTTATCACTATTTAGCCATCTACTAATCCATGTTATTTTTGATGCATTTCAAAGTTGCAGACACCTTTCTATCTCGCCCCTAACACATCAGCATACGTATCATTAATTAAAACCCAGTATTTTTGTTTTAAGGCAGGTAACTTTTTAGTCTGTCAGGGGGAAGGTTTCGGGAACCCTTTTCTTTGCTTAAAAGAGCACAGTATGGGAATGTGAGGTAGACAAAATGCTAGAGCTCAGTGAAGCCAGGGTCTGGAGGCCGGAGAACCCAGGCTGAGTCCCAGGTCTGCCCCTCAGTAATGGTAGAACCTTGAGCAAGGCGCTTCACCGCTGAGCCAGCGTTTTCACCTGTGGAAAGGGGCTGGGTTGGTGTGAGGATTGAAGAACATGTAAAGCAAGCAGCACAGAGGAGGTGTTCAGTGAATCAAGGTCACTCCTCAAACTACCTCTGGTCTGGGTGGCCCCTAGAGGTGACTGACACCTTGAAACCGTCTTCCCTGTCAGAGCGCTCTGCTATTTGGCCCTGAAGCAGTACAAGGAAGCGGTGAAGGACTGCACAGAAGCCCTCAAGCTGGATGGGAAGAACGTGAAGGCATTTTACAGACGGGCTCAAGCCTATAAGGCACTCAAGGTAAGAAGTCCTCATCAGCTAAGCTACGGGCACCCGTGCCTGTGGTGGAACTTCCCGATTGTGGTCGAGGTGAGTTGGTATCTGCTACATCCCTTCTTATCCGGGGGCCCAGGCAGCTCCTGTCAGACCTGTGTGCTGGGGTTTGAAAAGCCTCTCTGTCTGAGCAGCTGTCTTATCCCCCCTCCCCCGCCCCCTTGATCTCACCTCAGTCATGGCGCCATCCCCACACCCTTCCTTCTCTCTTTTATTAGGACTATAAATCCAGCTTTGCAGACATCAACAGTCTCCTGAAAATTGAGCCTAAGAATGTCCCTGCACAGAAGTTGCAGCAGGAAGTTAACCAGAAGTTAAACTAAAATCCCAAAAGGGCAGCAGGAAAACCTCCACTGGATGACTTCCTCTGTGTCCGCTTCTGGGACCCAGCATGCCCCCAAATGAGCTCTGAAGCACCCTCCCTCTGCCCTACAAAGCAGTAGTAGCCTCCGACCCCTTAAGAGGCTTTGTTCAAATTAAGCTCAGTGTAGCAAAAACCAGACATTGTTTTGCTGGAAAGGTCCCCTGCTGTGCCGAACCCCTGTTCTCCATCCCCTGCCTGGACAGCTAGCGGATCACACAAACAGGTCCTCATCAGCAAACCACTGGGCCTGGCCCTGCCCCGAGCATGCTCCAGACTGAGGGCTGCCCTATGAGCGTCACCAGACCCACCTCACTGTGGCTCATGAGCAAACTCAGCTGGGGGTGTGGAAGGGGGGCCACAGGACTAGAAACACCTAAAGCAGCCTGTTGAGCTGGTTCTCCAGGGCTGCCAGCCTGCCCTGTCCTTGACATAGTCCTCTGTGTTCTGAGTTCCAGCCCTTTTTGGCCAGGCCCCACTTTGGTAGGGATGCAGAACCCTGACCCTTGGGTGGCTGTCTGGGGCTCTGTGCTTCTGCTTGCATGGAGGTGCCTAAGTTGTGTCAGGAGCCCAGAGGTGGCCACCCCTCCTAAAGGTGGATGGGAAGAAAGGCCTCCTTGAAGTCAGTGTCCTTCTGTTCTAGGGACTTTTGACCCCAACGGTGGCCCTCCAGGCTTCTTATTTCTTTGTTATACGAAGTTAATTTGAACTGAACTGACTCGGTTTTGTTGAACTGTACGTTTAAACGATTACATTAAACATTTTTCTTCTACAAAAATGTGTTGTACTTTCATTTATGCTTTTTCAGCTTTGTGCTGAAAATTTTGCAATAACAATAATAAAAGCTACCACTTTTCGATTAGCATTCAGCTAATCATTGAACAAATCATTCACTGAAATGTCTGCTTGGACCAGGCCCATATTGCTAGGGAAACCATGAATGAGTAGACACGGTCCCTGGTCTCAGAGGGCTGACAGTCTAGTGCAGCGGTTCTCAACCTGTGGTCACGACCCCTTTGGCGGTCGAACGACCCTTTCACAGGGGTCGCCTAAGACCATCCTGCATATCAGATATTTACATTACGATTCATAACAGTAGCAACATTACAGTTATGAAGTAGCAACGAAAATAATTTTATGGTTGGGTCACAACATGAGGAACTGTATTTAAAGGGCCAGGAGGTTGAGAACCACTAGTCTAGTGGGACAGTGAGAAATTAATCAGATGATCCCAGGAACAAGTGTAAAACTACAGCCAACTTACACATTTTAGAGAAGTCATTTCCCTGCCTGAAGGGAGATGGGACCTCAGGGAAAGGGATCCCTGGGGAAGTAAGTTTGAATTGAGTTCTAAGGTGGGAGTTTAGCTGGTGAAGAGGGGAGGGTAACGGTCCTCATTGGGAGCACAGAGACCAGACGGTGCCACTCCGGTTCACAAAGCACGGCCTGGATAGGAGGGTGGAGAGTGCTCCAGCAGCCAGCCAGAACTAGGCTGCCTCCCTTTCCTGGCCTGTGTCTTACTTAGTTCAATTGCCTTCCTCTTAATGGAGTAGCAGTTTGATGATTCCATAAAACAGAGCAGACAGAGGGTTTTCCTCATCCCTTCGCCCGTCACTCAGTGCTGAGCAGTGTTAGGACGCTGCTCCCAACCTCTGCAGGAGGCGTCTGCTGAGCAACCGGGCCTTCGAGCTGAAGCGGGTTTTAGAGTCCACCAATGCCATGACCAGGGGACCATTTCAAAGTGGGGAGCTGTACCCTCTTACTGCCCCCTCTTAAGCAGGCATGCCTCTTACCTGATTTGAGGCAGGTTTAGTGGTGACATCCAGTCATGACTGACTGACTTTCTCTTCTTGAGGTCTAGAAGGCAAGTATCTGGATTTACTAATGAAAACATAGAAGCTGAGACCATTACAACCTCAAGAAGCTTTTCCCGCCCTACAGGGGAGGAAAATGGTGACCAGAGGAGGAAAATGGTGACCAGAAGGTAGCCTAAGGCATTTCCACAAGGGTTCTCTATGTTACACAATCCCTTGGTCCAGAGCCTAGAAGCAGTTGCTGCTTTCAGGGTGTTTCCCTGCACTGCAGGTATTCAAGCCAGGCATCCAGGTGTGGGCACCTGTAGCTTTAACTTCTCAGTGCTGCGTGATGACAACCAATTATCCATCCACTGCACATTGGTGGGTGGTAGCTGCTGCCCCATGCCCAGCAGTTCCGTGCAGCTGTCCACACCCTCTGTGTACTTCCGCACTCGTCCCGGTTTCTGTTCCTTGCAACCAAAGCCCCAGCCCAATCAAGCCTCCCCTTTGCTCTGCCCCACCTCCCTCACCCAAGAAGGCCTCCTGGGAGACAAACCAGTTTGCAGCACTTTTAATGCACAAAGCAATGGCAATGGGGCGGGGAGGGGGAGTAGTGGATTGGGGAAGGTGTAGCAGGGTATTTTGGGGATAAATGGTGATGGACAGAGACTTGGGGTGGTGAACAGATGATGTGCTGTAGAATTGTGCCCCTGAAACCTCTATAACTTTGTTAACCAGTGTCACCCCAATAAATTAAAAAAAAAAAAAGGTAATGGGCTGGCGGGGTGACCAGCCTTCGTTCCACATACAGAGCTCAGGTACAGATACAGCCCAACTAGGAAATAAGTTATGGTTCACAGGGCCTTAGAGCCAAGAGCAGGAACGCTGTTCTCTTGTCAGCCAAGGGAGTGAGGATTCCATTTTTCTGAGGACGAAAAGGTAAAATTAAATGTTTCTCAAGTATGGCAGACACCTGGTCTTCGACTAAGAACGGGGGCTATACCAAGCCAGGCCTTCAGGCAGGCAGAATGGAGCCAGGCAGTGCCAGGGGAAGCCAGGCCTATTATGAGTAAGGCGAGGCGGGGCAGCTAGCTCGAGAACACCTCCTCCCCTTTGATAGTCCACACCCATTCCAGTCACACGGCTTGTCCTCTCCTTTGATCCTCACAGCTTCCCCCTGAGACAGCAGTGTCACAATGTGGTTCTCAGGGACTTTGTGAAAGCCAGCCGGTCCCTGCCCAGTTCCCTAGTGCTTCTGGGCTCAGCTACGTCTGTCACCATTCCTCGCAACCCCACCCACCCACCTGGTTTCAGTTACATTCACTTTCATCTGCTCTTCCTCCACGGTCTGGTGAGCCTGTATGAAGCACTGCCAAAGCCTCCTCCACCTGTGGACAGTGGGAGGGACTTGGTGCAGCTGCCCTAGCAGGGTCCCAGGAGAGCCCTGACCTCCCCAGGTCCCTCCCTCCCCAGCATCTCTGCAGAGCCCTCATCTGACTGCTGCTTGCCAGCTCCCAGGACAGAAACCCACAGTCACCTTCTCAAGACAGATGTACACTGCTGGACAGCTGGGGAAATCGTGACCCAGAACACAGCTCCTTGTGCCAAAACCTTGCCTATGGAGCTGCAGAGAATCATCTATGATTCTAACCCACTCAGATTCCGCAGGTGTTAGCAAGAGGATAAACCTCATCTGTCCAAGCAGCAGCCTGCTGGCTCATCTAGCAGACACCTTAGCTCTCCTCCTGCCCTCAGGGCTCTCTGCCACCCAGGCCCCAGCCCACCTTGGCATTGAGGGACTCTGGAGACTCCAGCATGAACAGCAGTTCTGAGTTGTCGATCTCCAGCAGCATGCCTGTGATCTTGCCCGCCAGCTGGGTGTGGACATTGTAGATAAGGGGGTAGAGACGCTCACCTGAATGGAACAGCCTCTGATGGCTTATGAACACACACCTGGCTGATATCCCAGCATCCCAGGGGCGGTATTGTGGAATGGAGCAGTGAGGCATCTGGGTGGCTGTCCCCGAACTGCTCCTTCCAGACAGTCCTCTTACTTAACCTGGTGAGCAGCAGCCTCTTTCCCAAATGAAGTGGGCATAGCAAACCCACTTTGGAGGTCAGTCTGTAGCATCATATTCGATGCTAGATATAAAGTAGTTGCATGGGGTCTGATACAAAGGTGGTTGCACTTTAAAGACTACTCTTGTTCATTTTGCAGGAAATAGTTCCAAGTATACACACTAAGATTCTAGACAGGATATGATAATGTTGAACCTGACTTTTTTTTTGGGGGGGGGGGGGCAAATACACCAGATAAATTCACCTTCCACCATCAGGTACTTCTAGTGACAGGGCCTAGTGGTGGTGGTCAGCCCATTTTGGCAATATGTGGAGGGTCTAGCCAGGCTGGGGTGCTGGGGTGCCTTGAGTGCGAATGGGAGAGATCTTCCCATGATGAAAGCGAAGATGTCTACAAGGAACAGCTAACAGAGCCTTCTGCCTCCATTAAGTCCCCTGAGACTTTTTCTTGGAGGTATAGGTAATAAAGTGGCAAAATGCCAAGCGAGCTGAGGAAACAATGGGGTGGTGGCAGTGGGGGCCTACAGAGAAGGGTTAGGAGATCTTGGTGGACTTGAAGAAAAGAACCTGCCAACCACTAGCAAGCTTGTTCATTCATTCAACAGTTAGTGGCACCCTTGAGGAGGGCCTGTCACAGACACGGGATGAATTGCACAGGAAGTCAGGATCCAGTGGGGAAGACAGGGTCCAGTGGTCCATTTTCCCAATGCACATTTATTTACCACCTCCTGTAATGGGCGCCACTGGGCAAGCTGATGAAATCTGGCAACAACTTCTTCCCAGTCAGGGGAGGCGTGAGGAACTGCAACACCCACCTTAGGGGCCATGTCCTAGCAGAAACCCAAATCTGACCCCTGATCTCCCCACATCTGGGGTCTCTCCTAGCCTAAGTCAAAGTCAAGTACAGCAAAGCTGAAGAAACCCCAGGAACATCGCACTTGACCAGTATTTTAAGATGAGAGAACGGGGCCTGGATTACAGACCCAACTCGGGCAAGGTCACCCAGCAGGTTGGTCAGCGACAAAGCTAGATGCTGTCCTCATGTCTGACCTCCACTCGGTGTTCCCCACCAGGCTAGCCAGATCCCAGCCCCCCTCCTCTGCTCCAGAGCAGGGGAACCAGCCACTCACCTATCATCTGCTTTTGCTTGTGCAGTGGTGCTG
The DNA here is from genome assembly GCF_000147115.1 of Myotis lucifugus. Taxonomy (NCBI): domain Eukaryota; kingdom Metazoa; phylum Chordata; class Mammalia; order Chiroptera; family Vespertilionidae; genus Myotis; species Myotis lucifugus. The sequence goes on from NW_005871138.1 coordinate 3,871,289, forward strand.
CGGCCAGCATGGACACGGTCAGGGGTTCCTGTCCGGGGATGCACACCGCAGGCTCCTGGACCTGCACATGGTGCCGGGGACACATCCCTTAACCACCACGGACGGTCAAGGCCTCAAAATATTTAACCCTGTCAGGTGAGCACAGGCCTCCAGGAAGGCTCTGGAAGAGGGGAGCAGGGGCAAGGCATGGACAATTGGGTGGGACAGAGTCCCCAACAAGGGCATGGTGGACTGGACGACAACGTTACACTCTGACGCAGATGTTTTCCACTGCGCTAGGAACCTCTACAGGCCCCTGGTCCATGTTGCCAAACGAAGCCACACCTTACTAATCACTTTGTGCCAAACAAAAGAACTTTGGATCCAGTAGCTTTTATGGCCGTATTTCCACCATACTTCTGACCTTTCACATCTTGACCACATTAAAAGCATTTGCTCTTTAAAGACTACTCTTGTTCCCTTTGCAAGAAACAGTTCAAAGCATACACAGTGAAATTCTAGATAGGAGAAGAAAATGCTGAGTTTGAGACTTTTGGGGGGGGGGGGTACAGGGAGATAAATATACAGCCTTTAAACTTATAATGACAGGAGATATTTTCAGTTCTGTTTTGATTAATCACATCCTTGCTGCTCAACACATAAGTACTAGGGAAATCCAAATTAATTTTGGTAATAACCCAGGCAAAGCAAATCATAACTAATAAAATGTGGTCCTGGCCCTTTCCCTCCTGTTAATAAGGGTAACCACTTTTTGATTGTACATTGTTAATAAACGAAACTTTATAAGCCAAGAAAAGGTCCAGAGAGGTTCAATGTCTTAGCCAAGGTTCTAGCCAGCCCGCCCCCCCACCCCCCGCCCCGGAGCCCAGATTCAGAGGGCAGCTGGGTCAGCCTTACCTCATGGGTGTTGGGCGTCTCCAAGGAATATCTCTGTGTCAGGAGAGGCCCACTTGGCATAGAGCATCCTGCCTCACCAAGGCCAGAGGTCTGGGTACCAATGTTGGCTGTAAGAAATAAGCAGGGACGTTAGGGCCTGGCAGCAACCTGCAGCGATAAGGCCTAAAGACGAGCATTCATGTAGAACCCCAGCACACAGACGCACAAACATCTGCCACAGGTGCTTGCCTATAGTCAAAATCTGTGCCCTTGTTCATAGCTGTTGCTGTGAACCTACTAAGTTCAGATCCGGTGCTAAGCCCCTGCACTTAGGATCTCATTCACTCACACAACAAAAGGGGAAAACTGTCTTCATCCCCATTTTAAAGATGAGGCAACCGATAATAGTAGTTAGCAAGGCCACAGAGTACGTGAACCCCAGGAACTGGGCCTGCACGACTCTGGAGTCCACACTCACTACTGTGCTATACAGCCTCAAAGTCAGCCCTGCTCTCCGAGGGTGAAGGGCAAGGTCACCGTGGAGGCTGGTTCCAACCCCCACTAGTGCCAACCCAGCACCAAGCTCCTGCCCCAGCCCCAGCCCCCCGCACACCCACTCCTCTGGCCCTGCCTACACTCACCCACTGTTTGGGTGTAGGACATCTGGGGTGGCTCCTGGGTAGAGGCCTTCTTGACACTGCTGATGTGGGTCGGGGAGTGCTGAGACGTGGCTGGTGACCAGGCCACTGAGGCAGCTGGAGAGTAGGTGGCTTGTGGTACTGAGAACATGGAAAGAGAAAGGTTGGCAGGAAGGGGGATTATTCATCAGAGAAGCACACCACCCCCTGACGGTGCCAGGGTGAGGAAGGGGAACCAGAACATTCACAGCAGAAAGATGAGTGAATTCGCCTGGTCAGGCAGACCCCAAACTCCAGGGAGGGGGTGTGGCAATTTCCTATTACAACTCAATTCCTGTCTCCCCAGAGCCCTCAGAGGCACAGGCGTCATGATCACACCCCTTCAGCCCCCTAGGCCAGCGGTTCTCAACCTGTGGGTCGCGACCCCTTTGGGGGTCGAACGACCCTTTCACAGGGGTCGCCTAAGACCATCGGAAAACACATATATAATTACATATTGTTTTTGTGATTAATCACTATGCTTTAATTATGTTCAATTTGTAACAATGAAAATACATCCTGCATATCAGATATTAAAATTAGTTATGAAGTAGCAACGAAAATAATTTTATGGTTGGGGGTCACCACAACATGAGGAACTGTATTAAAGGTTCGCGGCACTAGGAAGGTTGAGAACCACTACCCTAGGCAGTTTCAAATCAGGTGACCTTTACTCTTAGAGAAGGGCCATTCATCAGCAACACCGCCAAAGGAGTTTCATTTTCTCAGCTCCGCAAGAATTTTCAGCCACAAACCAGACTGTAGATAATGCGAACTGACGGAAGAGAATGCAAGCCTTTTACAGGCTCAGCACTGTGCTTGGTGCGCGTACACATATCTCATTCAGGCCCACATTCAGAAGAGGAAACTGAGGCTCAGAGAGGAAGTTACTCACCCCGATGAACACTTTAGGAAGTGACAGAGGCAGGCTTGACCCCCAAACTCGTGTTCTTTAACCACTATGTTACACACTACCCCATGGGTCCCACACTCATGGTTGGGAGGGGCTGGATCACTCACTCAAGGGTCTAGGTGGCTGGGCCGTCCACCTGGGGGCAGGCTGGACAGGTGGACCAGAGCCATAGCACGCAGCCTGGGCTGGAGGCTGTGTGGGAGAAGAAGACCCAGGTGAGGGGGCTGCAGCAGGGGAAGTGAGAAACTGCATCCCCCCAAGGATGTCACCGGAGGAACTCCACTGTCCCCCCAGGGGGCTGGTTAGCAAAGACCCACAAAGCTGGGATGAAGGCCTGCTTCCCATTTTGGGACGGCCATTATCCCTCAACTCTTTGGGGCAAGATCTCAGGTTCAATCCTCACTCCTCTTATCAGAGCCACTAGCCCAACGACCTGGATAAAATGGTGACATGTCCTGCGGAAACTTGTGCCGGCTTCAGCCGTTGCTAACAGGAGCAGGAATGTCCCCATTCTAGGAGCCTCTAGTGGCTAAAACCTTCTACTTCCTCTGGGTCACAGGAGCTCCTTTCCCAAACCAGGCCCCTCAGAGATGGTAGCAGGCACGCTGCAAAACGGCCACTTAAGTTGGGGGAGGGCTACCCACTCTGTTTGGGAAGTCAGAAGGGCATAGTAGGGAAAAACAATGCATGTGTAAAGAAACCTATGCTTCCTTTGTTTACTGCAGTAGTCCCCAAACTTAAATTTGACCAAAGAATCTTTTTAGCATAACATTCACAAATCTCTCTCCCACATGGAAGCTGTTTGACAGCGGCACTCTTAGACAAGGGTTTTCATCAGCCCTTTTAGAAATGGGGTGAAAACAACCTGCTGTTTCAGGCAGAAGCAGGCTGGGAACTATGTTTGCCTTGAAGCTTTCTTCCTGCCCCACCTGGCTGTCAGGTTGCAGGCAGGCCCTCACCTGGGGCACGGTGGGCAGGAAGTAGCTCACGGGCTGCTGGAAAGAGCCCAAGAGGGGGCCACCCAGGGCCCACACGTTGGAGAGGCGCTGCTGCATGAACTGGTTGGTCAAGATAGCCTTCCGCTCATCTTTGCGCTGAGCCAGCGCCACGTACAGCGGCTTGGTACCCAGGATGCACCCGTTCATCTCTGTCACGGCCTTGGTTGCCTCTTCTGGAGAGGAAAAACACACAAAGCCAAACCCTTTGCTGTGGCCACCCTCTGTCATCACCTAAAAGCAAGACAAGACAAGGGCTGCTGGGGGAGGGGAAGGAAGACTCCTAGGGCCGGTTCCCCTCCTCCCCTGGGGCCCAGCCTGGCCTGAGCAGGGCCAGCAGAAACTTACTATCGGGGTGTCCTATCACCCCCCCATTCACTGAGGCCCACCACATGCCAGATACTTGACACTCCTCACTTCACTATGACTCCCACTTTATAGGTGAGGAAAGCGGGGCTCAAGAGTGACAGATCCGAGACCAGTCTACTTGCTGACTGACAGCTACTCATAGTGCACAGACCATTCACAGAATTAGGGAGAAGAGCTGCATTTCAGAATATATTCCTCTCTCAATTTTCTTTCTGAAAGTTTTTCTTAGGCGGTGGTGGGAAGCTGGCTTAATTAAATGTATATACCGTCCTCAGAGGGGCTATCATGAAGTGAGATGATAGTCTAGGGCAGTGGTGGGCAAACTGCGGCCCCTTGAGTGTGGCTCTTCCACAAAATACCACGTGCAGGCGTGCACGTACAGTGCGATTGAAACTTCGTGGCCACACTGAAGGGGCCAAAGAGCCGCATGTGGCTCGTGAGCCGCGGTTTGCCGACCACGGGTCTAGGGTTAGCTAAGAATCTAAGACTAGGGCTGGTTCTTCAGCCAGGGCCACCATCTTAAACATTTCCATTGAGGTCACTATGATGAAAACAATCTGCATTTCGACCACTCCTTGGGTTTTCCTTCTTTCTTTCTTTTTTAAATATATTTTTATTGATTTCAGAGAGGAAGGGAGAAGGAGAAAGAGAGATAGAAACATCAATGATGAGAGAGAATCATTGATCAGCTGCCTCCTGCACACTCCCTACTGGGGATTGAACCCGCAACCCAGGCATGTGCCCTTGACCGGAATCAAACCCGGGACCTTCCAGTCTGCAGGCCGATGTTCTATCCACTGAGCAAAATTGGCTAGGGCTGGGTTTTCCTAACTACTCATACAACTTCATTTGTGAATTATGGACATCAAAAGGGTGCTCTTAACAGCTATATTTCCTAGAGACTTCAATAAAGAGAATTGTAAGGAACATGAAAATAATTTGAATTTCTACTTCTGGTGCTTTAACCTGTTAATTATCTTTTTAGTAGAAATAAAAGCCCTTTTTACCATTAAAAAAAAGAGAGAGTGACTTGTCCAGGGTCACCCAGCCAGTGGGTCACACATTCAGCCAATGTACCATCCGGTAAACCCCCATTGCCTCCACAAGGCCCTGAGCCAAGTTCTTTCAACATCTGGGGAAGAGGTTCTTAACCTTTTAACTAAAATAACTTTCTATTTTGAAATATATTTATATTTATAGAAAAGTCTCAAAAATAGTACAGAGTTGCTGTAATTCTTTCACTGAGCTTGCCTCCCCAGGTTAACATGGTACATTCGTCAAAACTACCATAGTAACATTGGTACAATACTATCAACTACATTAGCTACAATGCTATTAACTGGACATTTCATTTGGATTTCACTAGTTTTACTGCTAATATTCTTTTCCTCTTCCAGGATCCAATCCACATTACATTTAGGGTTCTTAATCTTTTTTAGGGTCAAGACACTGGCCCTGCTCACCTACTCCATGAGCAACAGAATTGAGATAATTTTTTGAATCTGCTCTATTAGAGCCCATTCTCTACATCAGTGATTTTCCAACTGTACTTTGCTACCTGCCTTGACCTGAGAGTTCACAGATCCACAGGGAGGTCAATGGATGGGATTCAGGGGGTCTGTAAACTCGAATGGGGAAAAAATGGCATCTGTATTTTCATATTAGCCTTTCCTTCTATTTTGAATGTAAGAATAAAAAATGTGACTTTGGGGGGAAGAGAAAATATTTTCATATTCATTATTGCTGATCTCAAATATCTTTTATGCTAATTACTACTCCACTAGATCTTATAGTTTGATAGATTAATAAAGAAGCACATACTGCTGTCACCTTAGTATTTTGATAATTATTTCAATACAACTGTTTTTGTAACCCTATGAATTTTCCTTTATGCATTTAAAATTACTC
>NW_005871138.1:3877473-3884504 GCF_000147115.1 Myotis lucifugus
GAGGCCCAGAAATCAGGATTTAAAAAAGATTCCCAGGTGATTCTAATGTGCAGCCAAGGTTGAGAACCACTGCCCTAGGGGATTTTAATGAGCCGTCAGCATTGAAGAAGCATCCAGTGAGCCCAACTCCCTCATCTTATAGCATGAGACTCAGAAGACATCTGCTCAAGGTCACAGAGCTACTGAGTAGAACAGCCCAATCATCACACTTCAGGTGCTAAGAATGTTTAATTAACGAAGAATAGATGAAGAATGATATAGCAGCCCAACCCTCTCATTTTTCAGATGGAGAAACTGAGGCCCAGAAGGGGTATGTCACTGTTCAAGACCAGACAACAAAGTCAATGGAAATGCTAAGACATGAATTTCTGGAATCTGGCATATAGTAGGCACTCAATAAATGCTTGTTGAATGAACCAAGGTTTCAGTGGGCCCCAATAAGACCAGCTGTGTGACTGGGACTGTGTTATCATCCTCTTTCCCTTCAGTGCAGACAAGCTCCAATGGGGTCAGACATGGCCCCAAAATCCAAAAGGTGTGGCTCCGCACCAACTCCCTGAAGGCCATGGGAGGAAGAAGGGGTGTGTGGGGAGTGAGAGGATGGGAGGGGGAGGCTCTCTGTCCACAGCGGGCACCCACAGCCCTCACCTTGGCACTGGTGATCACTCCGTAGGGAGAGAACTCTTTCCTCAGCCTCTCATTATCAATGGAGTCATCCAGGTTCTTCACATACAGGTTCACGCCCTGGAGGGAAAGGACACTGCTAGATATGCCTTCCTCCCCACGCTCCTGATTGACTTGTGTGGGGGGCAGTGGAAGCCCTGGTCTCCAAGCCTCTTTCCCAGCCCCACACAATACCCATGCACCCCACCAATCACACAGCATGCCCCTCACCTGGAAGCTGGAGCCCCCACAATCCCTAAAGCCTAGTTCCTGGACATGGGGTTGCTAGAGGAGGGAATCACATTCAGGGCCCTCACCTGGTAATGGTTCAGCCGGTCCTGCTTCATCTGCTTCATCTGCTGGAACTTTCGCTTAAGCTCATTCTGCCGCTCCGCCCACTTCTGGGCACGGCCCACATAGAGCAGCTGTCCTCTCACCTCCTTCCCGTTCATGTCCATCACAGCCTGTGCAGAGAAGATGGAGCGACAGTGCTTGGGAACCACCCCCGATGAGGCCCTGGCCTTAGCCATGGCCTCCAGTCCCACCTCCCTGGTTTAGAAGGGACACCTGCCACCCAGGCTGGCCTTGTTAGCTGAGAATCATTAGTACCAGGATAAAGGCCATCCACTTTTTAAAAACATGGGACAAAATTTCAGAGTAAACTGTAGATTTTTTAAAATTTGCTTCTGACTCTATTTTAAAAAGGGAAATTTGCAGTTTCCCATATTTGACAATCAGTTTATAACTACCTACACACGGATTTTTTAAAAACAAAGCAGCAAGCATAATTCTTTCAAAATGGCATGACAGCATAATCAATATCTTTTACTTCATGTTGGATTTCACAGCATAAAGAATCCTTTTGCTAATTATTTTAGAAATTTTGTTTTAGAAACACTGGTGTCTTAACCCTGTTGATTTTGCTTTTCTTCAGTTAACTGGCCTAAGCCTACCAGACCCTAACTTGTCAGTGGCTTTGATTGCATGAAATCCTACATCTTTTGTGAGATACGCAACTTCTCTCTGCAATCCATTTATACTGAACTGAATTTGCATGGACTTATCTGCAAAAATCTGCAAAAGGCAGACGTATGTGTGTACTGGCTCAATAGTTAGGATGAGATAATGGTGTTAGTGAAGAGAAATGTTGAAGGGAACTTTTTCAGTGGGCAGTTCATTAGTAAATACTTTCGCATAATGATGACTTTTGCTTTTCTGCCTAAATATGCAAATATATGTAAATATACATCGTGGACCCAGGAACTACCTGTTCTACAGCAGTCTTAAAAGTCATTACCAAAGTCTTAAGACCTTGGAGTTAATGGACCCCTGCAGCTTCATCCATCTACTCCCACTTGTCGTTTTACAGTTGAGGAAAACAAAACCTAGAGAGAGGGTGGGACTTGTCCAAGGACACACAAGAAGTTACCTTTCAAAGGAGCCATTTACTTAAGAACAAAACTTCAGAGTCAGAAAGAGTTTATTCTAACCCAGTGGAACCTAATACAACCCATGAAACCTAATAATAACAGCAGAGCCCATATTAGTGGGGAGAGATGAGAATGTATGCAAAACCCCTAGCAAAGTGCCTGGCCCGTGCTAAGTGCTCAGTGAGAAGAGGCTGATATCGAGATGGCACCAGGGTCCAGGTCTCCAGCCAGAATCCACCCTGAGCTGAGCTCTTCCATGTCCGGTGATCTTAAAGGGGCAGCAACCATGGGAAGAGCTTTATGGTTGGTCATAAAGAGCTTTATGGGAGGCCAAACATAACATTGTTATTCCAGCTTTGTCATTGTATGACCTTGTACCATTCATTCACTCAGCAAATATGTATCTGGTAGCTACTGACAGGTACAATACTAGAGACTTAATGGTGAAATGAGACCCAGCCTCTACTCTGTTCTTTTTTTAATATATGTTTATTGATTTCAGAGAGGAAGGGAGAGGGAGAGAGAGATAGAAACATCAATGATGAGAGAGAATCATTGATCGGCTGCCTCCTGCATGCTCCCTACTAGGGATCAAGCCCACAACCCGGGCATGTACTTGAATCAAATCTGGGACCCTTCAGTCCTCAGGCTGATGCTCTATCCACTGAGCCAAACCAGCTAGCACTCTACTTTCAGTTCGTTCATGTGCTACTAATGGAGAGAGACAGAAGGTATCACAAGTAAATGATAACAGGAAGAGGCAGCTTCGTGAAGGACGGAAAGTATTAGACCCAAAGGACAGGCACTAAATCGCCTAAAGCTACGCTCTCCCATAAGGTAGTCAGTAGCCACATGCAGCTACTAAGCACTTGAAATATGGCTGGTCTGAATTGTGCTGGAGGTACCAGATTTCAAAGAATTAAGTAAAAAAAAAAGGGAATGTAAAAAAAATCTCAATTTTTATATTAAATACTCATTGACGTGGTGATCATTTGAAAATGTTAACATTGAATAAAATATATTACAATTAATTTCACAGTTTCTTTTTTTACCCTTTTTAATGTGGCTATTGTTGTTTTTATCTACTGGAGAATTTTAAATTGCATATGTGGCTCACGTTACATTTTTATTGGACAGCACCGGTCTATTTTGCAGGAAAAGGGAAGTGTGAGAAAACAGCATTTACAAAGGCCTGGAAGCAAGAAATAGCATAGCACTTCCCTCCCTGCCTCAATCCCCCAATCAATTCAAGAAGAGGATAGTGGCTGTCTCGAAGGCCCCTTCTACCTCCCGTGCAGCAAGAACCTATAAAATAAGCAGCCACATGGCTCGGAAGTCCCGGAGGAGGCTGAAGCCTTCTGCCTTCAGCGCAGGCAGGAAGGGCCCTGGCTCATGTGACCTTTCCTTCCTCTGCTCCTGACCTCCCTTCTTCCTAGTCCTGGCTCAGCACCTTCTCCATGAAGCAGGGCGATGGGGAGGCAGGCTCCTACCTTCTGGGCTTCCTCATGCTTCTCAAAGTTGACAAAGCCAAAGCCTCGGGAGTGGCCGCTGTCATCCCTCATCACCTTCACACTCAGCGTCTTCCCTGGGAAGGACCAACCTGGCTCAGCGGGGAGTTTCGGAAGCCCCAAGGTGTTGCCCTTTCCTCCCACAGGTCTCCAGAAAGCCCAGGAGGGCCTTTCCCCCCAGCCTGACTAGGGAGCAGAAGAGAAAGTGACCCCAAACTCCCTCGGGAAACACACTCACCAAACTGGGAGAAGAGCTCCTCCAGGCCCTGCTCGTCTATGTCCATTTGCAGGTTCTTCACGTAGACGTTGGTGAACTCCATGGCCCGAACCCCCAGCTCAGCCTCCCGCTCCTGTCGGGACTTGAAGTGGCTGACGAAGCTGTGGACAAACTGACAGGGTAGGCAGCTGCCAGCCACCAGCCACCCCGACCTCCATCCCAGCCCATCCCGCAACCCTGGGTCACTGGAGCCAATTGCTACCAGCCTCTGGCCTCTGATCCCCTCATCAGAAGACTGGGCAGGGCAATACTACTTAGAATATACCCAAGGCCTGACCACCTTCTGCAGCCAAGATTCCATGTTCCAGCATAAGGTTAAGACTTAATTCTTGTGGCAAATGCACAGGGAAGTCCTACCAGACACCAGGCAGCTGAGTGCACAGGAGATAAGAGCATGAACTTGGGAGTCACACTTGAATCCTCACTCTGCAGCTGCCTAGCTGTGCCACCCTGGGCAAGTTCCTTAACCTCTCTGAGTCTCAGTGTTCATTCTTGTAAAACTGGGGATCAAACTCACACCACAGGGATTTGCTCATTCATTTACCACGTACACTGGGGAAACAGTAGTGGGAGAACCAGACACAATCCATGCTGGTGCTGCTGTGGGGAAACTGAAATAACTTAAATACAATATTCGCTTTAAAAATTGTAATCTCCAAGTTCATGTCAACACACCTAGGAAAGTATCGTAGATTAAGAAAAACAAACAAACCAACAAAAACTGCTGTGGCCAGTTGGCTCAGTTGGGTGAGCGTTGCCCCATGCACCAAGAGGTCACCCGTTCAATTCCCGGTCAGGGTACATACCCGGGTTGCAGGCTCCAGTAGGGGGCATGCAGGAGGCAGCCGATTAATGTTTCTCTCTCTCTCCCCCTTCCTCCCTCTCTAAAATCAATAAAAACATATTCTTTAATAAAAGAAAAATACAAAACAAAACCAAGCATAAGAAAATTTGATAGTATCTATAGCACATTTAGCACAAACAAGTTGTAGCTGGCACTAAAACTTGGAGAAAACTGAGTGGCAAAGGTAAACCTGGACACATGGTAGCTAACAAAATAACATCCTTCTGGGAAAAGCCCACCATTGTTCAATTGACAGAAGCTTCCCCTGGGAAACCCTGGACAGAATGACTCTCCGGGCATCTCCCAGCTCAAAGCCTCCATCGCTCCACAGTACTGAGCATGGGGCTGAGCCATCAGATGCACAGAAGCAAAACTGGGGGAGGGGCACTGCCAGAAGAGATTCTCTCCAGCATCTGCATCTCAATTTTCCCATCTGTGAAGTGGGGATGATGCCAAACTGATTTGTATGAAGATGGCCGGCTAAGCATATGCCTACTTTCCCACCCATCCCCAAATCCCATGAAATAACACAAAAGGCTTAAGAAAAAAATGCACAGGCATGCTGAGAAGGCCGAGTCCATTGATGATCTGGCCATTCCTTCAGAATCATCACTTCATTGACTCCTCAGAAAAATCCTCTAAGCATATATCAGCAGTCCCATTTTTACTTGAGGAAAGGGAGTCCTTGAGAGCTTAAGCCACTCTTCCGAGGTCACACTGCCAGGAAGAATACTGGCTGCTGCTCAGTGCCTGCTGCCCTTAGATCAGTGGTTCTCAACCTTCTGGCCCTTTAAATACAGTTCCTCATGTTGTGACCCAACCATAAAATTATTTTCGTTGCTACTTCATAACTGTAATGTTGCTATTGTTATGGATCGTAATGTAAATATCTGATATGCAGGATGGTCTTGGGCGACCCCTGTGAAAGGGTCGTTCGACCGCCAAAGGGGTCGCGACCCACAGGTTGAGAAACGCTGCCTTAGATGGTGGTGGGTAGCATGGGTCCCCAGTGGGTGATGCTATGATTCTGTCCCTTCGGCTTCGGTCCACCCCTATGCCTGCCACTCACACTTTGCGGTTATTCAGCAGCATCCCATTCATGGTGCTGATGGCCTGCTGCGCAGCCTCACGGGTCTCAAAATGGACAAAGCCAAAGCCTCGGGAGCCGTGGTCATCACACGCCACCTGGGCCACAGAGAAAAAGAACAAGAAGAGCATCCAACAGGGGGTTCAGGTAGAACAACTAATATCTGAGTGCTCGCTCTGTGACTGTGACAGACAATTCTATGTCACACAACAACTCCATTTTAGAGATGGGAAACTAAAGCTCAGAGGGGTTGATCCACTTGCTTAAGCTCACACAGTACCATCCTCAAATTGAACGCAGGTCTTCTATACCACAGACAAGTTTTTAATAATCTTCCTAAGGTAATGGGCAAGAGGATCAGATTCAATCTCCTATTCCTGCATCCCTGTTTCTAACAGCAAATTAGAAAAACCTCTTGAGTATCCATCAAGAGGCGACTGGTTACATAAGTTACAGTACATTCGTGCTAGTGTGCAGCTGAGGAGAACATGGTAGATTATATGGCTGCCACAGAGTGATGTGGAGGGTATATCATTAAGCGGGGGAAAAAATCAAGCCCAATTGGGTGAAAGTGAGCATCTACACAAGGGAAAATTTTAAACAGAAACACAGAAAACTGTTAATAATGGTTATTTCTGGGGACTAGGGTTGAAAGGGATGGAGCCTTCTTTTCCACTTCATTCCTTTCCACATTGTTTAAACTTCATCAATTATGTACTGTTTCAACAACAGACTTGTTTTAATTTTGGAAAAGACCCACAAACATCCTACCCCTATTTTGTGAGCCCCCTGACTCAAATGAGAAGCACAGAGCTTGAGAATGGGAAAAATCCTCAGCTCACGTAGTTCCCATCCCTCTGGTTGAACTTGTACAAAGACCACTAATGCCCCATGGCAGGGGTGTCCCTAGCACCACCCAACCCTGCAGCCGGTGCCCAGCTCAGCGAAGGGGCCTTTGCCTGGATGACCACCCCAGCCTCCCAACCCAGCTTGCATGCTGACCCCTGGGATGCTTTCTCCAAAATAGAACTGTGACGGTGTCCCATTGGGACCTCACTTCCAGTAGCGCCAGCTGTCCACAGAACTAGATCAACTTGACATTTGAGGCTCTTCAATTGGCCCTGCACTAGCATTCATCCAAATCTAGGCCCAGCATACCCTCCTCCACTCTCCAGCCCCAAACAGGGTCCCCCACTTTCAACTCAAGCCCCAGCTTCCTTTC
>NW_005871138.1:3884940-3900266 GCF_000147115.1 Myotis lucifugus
CTGTGTCCATGGGCTATGATATATGCATATAAATTCCCCCTGGTTAACCTCTGCCCACCCACCTCTGCCTTCCCGCTGAAATTCATCAGTCTGTTCCATGCTTCTATGTCTCTAGATTTATTTTGTTCATCAGTTTATTTTCTTCATTAGATTCCACATATGAGTGAGATCATGTGACACTTATCTTTCTCTGACTGAATTATTTCCCTTAGCATAATACTCTCCAGGTCCATCAATGCTGTTGCAAATGGTAAGAGTTCCTTCTTTTTTTACTGCCATGTAGTATTCCATTGTGTAGGTGTACCACAGCTTTTTTATTCACTCATCTGCTGATGAGCACTTAGGCTGTTTCCAAATCTTAGCTATTGTAAATTACGCTGCTATGAACATGGGGTGCATACATTCTTTCTGATTGGTGTTGGAAGAATCACAATACCAGATATCAAGTTATACTACAAGGCTACTGTATTCAGAACAGCCTATACTGGCACAAGAACAGGCATATAGATCAGAGGAACAGAACAGAGACTCCAGATATTGACCCAAGCCATTATGCTCAATTAATATTTGACAAAGGAGGCAAGAGCATGCAATGGAGTCAAGACTGTCTCTTCAATAAATGGTGTTGGGAAATGGACAGGTACATGCAAAAAAAAAAAAATGAAACTAGACCACCAACTTACACCATACACAAGAATGAACTCAAAACGGATAAAGGACTTAACTGTAAGTCATGAAACCATAAAAATCCTAGAAGAAACCATAGGCAGTAAAATCTCAGACATCTCTTGTAGCAATATATTTACCAATACATCTCCTAGGACAAAGGAAACCAAGGAGAAAATAAACAAATGGGACTACATCAAAATAAAAAGTTTCTGCACAGCAAAAGAAACATCAACAAAATGAAAAGAGAGTCCATTGCATGGGAGAATATATTTGCCAAGGATACATCTGATAAAGAGTTAATTTCCAAAATATATAAGGAACTCATACAACTTAAAAAAAGGAAGACAAGCAACCCAATTCAAAAATGGGAAAAGGACCTAAATAGATACTTCTCCAAAGTGGACATACAGAAGGCAAGAAACATATGAAAAAATGCTCAAAGTCACTAATCATTCGAGAGATGCAAATTAAAACAACAATCAGGTACCACCTCACACGTATCAGAATGGCTATCAACAACAAATCAACAAGCAGTGTTGGTGATGTAGAGAAAAGGGAACCCTAGTCCACTGTTGGTGGGAATGTAGACTGGTGCAGCCACTGTGGAAAACAGTATGGCATTTCCTCATAAAGTTAAAAATGGAACTCCCATTTGACTCTTTCAGGAAATTCTTAAACTCTTTTTTTTTTAAATTTTTTTTTAAAATATATTTTATTGATTTTTTACAGAGAGGAAGGGAGAGAGATAGAGAGTTAGAAACATCGATCAGCTGCCTCCTGCACATCTCCCACTGGGGATGTGCCCGCAACCAAGGTATATGCCCTTGACCGGAATCGAACCTGGGACCCTTCAGTCTGCAGGCCGACGCTCTATCCACTGAGAGAACCGGTTTCGGCAAATTCTTAAACTCTTAAAGTGTCAGCTGACTGGGGAAAATGGAACTAAATATTATTGAGCCATCTACTATGTGCCAATCTTATTCTAGGTACCAGGATACAAAGATAAATAAAAACAAGATCATTACTCTTATGGAACTTCCACTCTATTATAAGAGAAATCTTAAAAACAAGATGTGGCCATTGATTGCAATGATGACCTCAATTAACAGCCTTCCTATATCCACACTCTTTGTCCTATAATTTCTATGTCCTCTCACTCTGAATTGGGTCTTGTGACTTGCTTTGGCAAATAGAATGCATTGGAAGTGACTGTGTGCCAGTTCCAAGCTTAGATCTCAAGAGGCCTGGTGAGCTTCCACTCTGTCTCCCAGGCCCCTGCTATTGCCATGGGCTAGCCTGCTGGAGGATGAAAGACCATAGGGAGGAAAGCTGAGATGTTCCAGCGAACAGCCAACCACTGCCTAGAAGCAGAGCCACCCAGCTCTCCGTAGGCACATGAAGGAGCCCAGCCAAGGCCAGACCTGTTCAGCTGAACTCAGCCCAAATCACCAACTGCAGAATTATAAGCTAAGTAATGGCTGTTGACAGTGACTAAGCTTTGGGGTGATTACACAGCAAGAGCAGACTGAAACACAGGTGGCCTCTGATAGGTATGTGAAGATGAAACTGAAAGAATTACTTCCATTCCGGTCCTTGCTGAACCTAGAGCTTAACTGAAAAGACCTCATATACTGTAAAGTGAGGGGCTGCTTGGAACACCTCTACCACACAGGTACTTGACCCAGACCCCCTCAAGAGGGCTCACCAACCTTGCAAGACAGGATGTTTCCGAAGGTGGAGAAGGTATCATATAAGGCCTTGTTGTCAATGGACTCCTCCAGGTTCTTGATGAAGATGTTGCCCACACCCGACTTTCGAAGTCTTGGGTCTCGCTGGGACCACATGATGCGAATGGGTTGGCCTTTGATAACCTCAAAGTTCATTGTGTCCAGTGCCAGCTCCGCTGGACAGAAGAAGGAGAGAAAGGAGCAAGTTAAGGGGACTCCCTGAGCCCTCAGGTGCTTACTGGTAATTGGGAGCCTCCTTCCAAAAAAAAAAGAGCCAGAGTCTGGGTCTCACTGGAGATAGAGCCTGAAGGCTCAGGAGGGATAAGAATTAAAGTGTATGGCACTCCTCCCACTTTTTAGGATCTCATTCAACTCCTCACTATAGCCACGTGAGCATGGATTTCTACCCCCATTTTACAGAAGGGAAAACTGAGGTTCAGAAAGGGGAAAGATCAGTGGCAGAGCCAGGTCTACTGTGGTCTCTAAAGCACACCGAGTAGATAAAAATGTAAAGGAGGGCCTCTATGACAAACGGTGGCAGCAGTCAGAGGAAATTCAAGCTCAGAGGTGCTGAGCAGCAGAGTTGAGATTTGAACCCAAGTAGTAGGATGTTGGGGGAGGCAAGCATCACCTCTCTGAGCTGGTTTCTTCCTCTAAAGTAGTGATGATGATGATGATATTAACCACCCTTTCACACCTACCTCTAGGTTGTTGGACAGGCTGAAAATTAAATAAGGTATGCAAGGTGCCGCCCTAGCCGGGTTGGCTCAGTGGACACAGCGTCGGCCTTCGGACTGGGAGGTCCTGGGTTCGATTCTGGCCAAAGACACATGCCAGGGTTGTGGGCTCGATCCCCACTAGGGGGCGTGCAAGAGGAAGCCAATCAGTGATTCTCTCTCATCATTGATGTTTCTATCTCTCCCTCTCCCTTCTTCTCTGAAATCAATAAAGAAATATATATATTTAAAAAGGTATGCAAGGTGCCTTGTCCTTAGCACCTGGCACGAAACAGATGGTTGGCAAATGGCAGTGTGTCTGAAAACAGCAGCCTATGCCTGTCCTCTTGTGACTGCTATGGCCTTTACCTCTCCCCGGTCACATGCTGTCCCTTGCTTAAAGGATTCCTCTACCTTCAGAGGCATGGACAGGAACTGTGCATAACTCAGTGGAGTCTGGTTTTTCCATCAAGTTCTACCAATGAACACCCAGGGCTAAACCCCTTCTCTCTGGAGCTCAGCTTCCCCATCTATGAAGTCTGGCCAAAAGGTCAGGTGTGCAGAACTTGGAGAAAGCTGGAAATGGCAGTGGGTGGGGAAAGCAGAGCAAAAGAGAAGCCCCCCTGGAATCCAGCTCAGTCATCCCCCTGGGAAACAGGCTGAACCACCCCAGCAAACCCCCAGCTGGAGGGGAACCTCCCCATCCACCCAGCAGACGCAGAGTAAGCCTTGTTGGGTTGTTTCTGGAGTCTTGCACCTGAATGCTGGTTACTTTTTTTTTTCTTAGGTTACACTTATTGAGCCCATGCAGTGGTTCTCAAACCTTCTAGCCCTTTAAATACAGTTCCTCATGTTGTGACCCAACCATAAAATTATTTTCGTTGCTACTTCATAACTGTAATGTTGCCACTGTTATAAATTGTAATGTAAATATCTGATATGCAGGATGGTCTTAGGCGACCCCTGTGAAAGGGTCGTTCGACCGCCAAAGGGGTCGCGACCCACAGGTTGAGAACCGCTGTAACTGGAGAGACTTCATAGACAGTTTTCCTTCCAAGCCTTAGCTCCCATTTCACAGATGAAGTGTCAAGTGTGAACTTTTGCTCAAGCTCACACCCTAGTGGAAAAACTTGAGCAAAACCGGGGCTCTTAAACTCTCATCAGAGGTGTGGGCACACCCACCCCGCAAGCGCTAATCAGCTAATCAATCCCATCAGCTCTGAGAAACGGGTTGTGGAGCCTAAGGTGGAGGCGGTTTTTCTGGGCTTGCCAAGGGAAAAGCGCCTGGTGCAGACCTGGTGTCAGCAGCCGGGTGAGCCCGAGCCCCAGGCCCAGCTCTCCTGGCTTCCCGACTCTTTACCTATGAGGCCTCCCACATCGCCTCACCAGGTGCTTTGAATTTTCTCCTCCTCCCAACCCCTCTATCAAGCAGGTCCGCTCCCCATTTTTCAGAAAGGCAAGGGAAGCTTAGAATGGTTGAGTAATTTGCTCAAAGTCACACAGCTGCTGGCTTTCTAATCCTAGGGTTGGCCTGGCCCTAAAGCCCTTGGATGTTTCCACTCGGCCTCACTATCTCCCCTCTACAAACTGGGGCACCAGGAAAACACACAGTAGGCACACACTAATTGCTAGTTCCTGCTCAGGGCCTCAGGGGGCTCTCTGGACCTGTTTCCCTGGCTGCAAAACTGAAGCTGCAGGAGCAGAGATGGCAGAGCGGACGGCCGAGATGCCGTGGGTGCACCGTGCGTTCCCAGCCCCCGGGCTCACCGTCGGCCGGCTGCTGGAAGTTGATGTAGGCGTAGCCCAGCGAGCGGCGGGTGGCCACGTCGCGGCACACGCGGATGGACAGGATGGGCCCGGCAAGCGAGAACTTCTCGTACAGCATAGCCTCGGTCACGTCGGGGTGCAGGTCGCCCACGTAGAGCGAGGCCAGCGGGAAGCCCGGGCCGCTGGTGTTCATGGCGGGGGGTGGGGGACGAGGTGCCGGCCCCCGCGCCCCGCCTGCGTCACTCGGGCGGGAACCTCGGCGGCGGCGGGCGCGCAGGAAGCAAGGGACTCTCCGTCCCTGCGCGGCCGCCCCTTCTTTTACCACCCCTCGGCGCCCGCGTGCCAATCACCCACGCTCCGGCTCCTCCCCTCTTAGGTCCCCACCTGGGACCCCTCAGCGTTCTAGAAGCCTCCGGAGGCGGGAGAGCCCTCACCTGGCCTGGGGTGGGGCTGTAGAGACGCGGTGGAGCTGAGCTCTCTGGGAGGGCCTGAAACCTGAGTTGTAATCCCCAATGTTATTGCCTTTACGAGCCCGATTCCCGTCTTTGTAAGCTCCCTCTTCGTAAGGATTAAAGAAGACCGGACATCCTGTTTGCATTACAAACAAGAGTATTTTGGAGCGGGATGCCTGGCTATTTTCAAAGGCGTGTACCTAGCCAGCTGAAAGGAGTCTTTTTCTCAAGGCAGCCCAGTCTAGCCCCACCCTCTGGAACCAGCTTTGTGACTTGGGACTGAAGGCTCCATGTGGGAATTCAAGACCACTAAGGCCTTTTTTGACACTGCCTCCTATGTAGTTTGCATAGAGTAGACCTTTTCCTGGGATAGTCCCTGCCCACCTCTTTCTCATTAAGGATCCATTCCACCTGCACACCACTAGGAAGGCTCACCAAGTTACTCTAAGGAACAGTGAGGTCCCAATGCGGTTAGGGCGGTGGTCCCAAGCGGAGCAGCAAGACCCGTCCAGCAATCTTGAGTTTGCAGATTCGATCTGTGCTGTGGAGTCCTTTCTGAAGAATTCCAATCCATGCGGGACAGTACTTCACCTGGCCTCTAGGAGAGGCGGACCCTCCAGATTTCCCTGCTGCAACAAAGCAGGTCCCATTGACCTTTGGCTGGGTGTGTCTCTGAAAGGTGGAACTGCTCCAGAACCAGGGGCAGGAGCTGGTCTGGCTGCCCAGCCGACAGTTGCAAGAAGGCACCAATCAATTCTAATCTTGGGCTAGAAATTACTCCCTCCTCCTAATCATTTTCCTCTCCTTGTGGGAAATCCCGTGAGGATACACAGAGCTGCTGGCTACCATAGTGTTGAGACAGATGACAGACTATTACTTTGGAGATGACCAGGCCTTATGTAACCATCTCACTGTCTTGGTTACATCTCAGGGTTTAAAAAAACAAAAGGAGGGCGTGGGGGGAGAGAAGAGACTTGAATGGGATGCAAAATCCACTGGCATCACCAAATTTTAGAAGCTCCCAAAGACCTAAAGTGGTTTATATAAGGTGGGTAGGCTTTGTATTAATGGTAATTTCTTTCCTTTGAGAACATCTTGACTTCAAGTTCTAAAGGATGACATAAAGCTGTTGCCTACTTTTAAAGAAAGAGTAGAGCCTAAAATGAGTGTGATAAAAAAAAAGTTAGCTAATTCTGGTAGTGATAGAAATGGTGCCACACATCAATTCACAGGCAACTAACTGATAAAATTTTTTATTTCACTTTTGAATTTTTACACGTTTCCTGATTATTCCGTGTAAGGTGGAAACTAGAACTGTTTAAAGACATACACAAATCTAGTACATCAATAACCGGGGATTTTTCTTTTTTTACTATACTATTTTCACAACCACGGGTGTGCTTGCTAGGCAATATAACCATCACAGAAGCAAACGTGAGGCAGAATACTGGTGAGGAAAAACAAAGCAAGAAAGAGCTACCAGATATACAGACAGGCTCGTTCCACGTTCACTACTGCATTTTCAAGCGCCAAGTATTTAACTGCACATTTTTGTTCAGCTAGAAAGGAGGGATTTTTTTTTTTTTTGGTTTGTTTTCATCAGTGCATGAAGGTTTCTTTTCTCATTTCAGCAGATGGACAAACAGATGGATACTACAGCTATGTGGAATGTTAAAGAGAGGGGGGATACTGTGAGACTGGTAGGCCTGGGTATTCTGGATTCTCCCCAATGCAGTGATCATGCAACTTCCCTGCATCAGAGGGTCTTGTTTAAACACGTCTGTGAACTTGGCTGGATGAGTACAGTTGGGAGATCAGGTACCAACAAGCATTATCAGGGCTGGCTGTTAATACAGGGAGGAGTCATGGATATTTAAAAATTCTTTTTGATTCAGATCTTGGTGTGACGGAAGAACAACTGTGCTGAAAACTGGAGGAAGACAGAGCTACGGTGCTGGAAGCTCTTCTTGACTGAAACAAGGCCTGCTCACCAAAGTGCTCACCAATTTCCCTTCTCACCCCCTCCAGGCCTCCTATCCCTGTCCATACAGTATTAAACTGTGAACAAAAGAAAAATAAAGATAAACTTCAAAAAGAAAAAAAAAGGTAAAACAGCAGGACAGAAACTTAAAAAGGAAGAGAAAAAAAAAGTCAACAGTCAAAAAGACAGTAGGAAAGAATGTTTAGATTTCAAAATTTAAAAGCCCGGAGCTAGGAAGAACCCAAAGACTGAGCACTCCTCGTGTGAAAGGCAATCTCTGCAGAACATTATTCATAAAGTTATTACCCAGGAGACAGATAAGGCCATTCATAAGATACACGGCTTGCTTTCTTCTTTAGCTCATGGTTACAAGGAAAGTAAGATTCCACGACTGAAGCACAAGTTGCAAATCAGTGACATTGTTGTAGGACAGGGGTTTTAGTCACGTGTGTTGTATGAGCACTGGACCTTCTCATGGTGTCATAAGCCAGTTAACTGCCACAAAGAATTTCAATTTTCGACTTCGAGTTTCCTCAGAGGAAGACACTGGTCATGAACTTTTGAGTGGCAAGAGCCCCAACTGGTCAAGTGTCTATAAGCCCTGAACAGGCATAATTACTGTGAATTGCCATTAAACTCGAATGCGAAATGACAGGTATCTCACTCCAAGTCCCAGCATCACAATATAATCACTACAACTTTCTGTACAACTGTACAATGGAGCAGTATTTCAGTGACTGTTTAAACTTTCCCAAAAGTTACAGATAATTCAGGTCTATTTTTTCTACCAGTAAGAGTTCTGCTTAGTTACAAAACCCCATAATCACAGTGTTCAGTTTTTAAAAAATTAAACACACAGTAATCCTGTCAATGTTAAAAATCAAAACTTCAGAATGCCGTGGCATTTACGTGACCAATCTGAGTTTAAGATACAAATACCAGCTGTTTATCCCATGGACCATTTTTGCTAGGCTGAGGCTGTGAAAAATCGAAAAGTCAATGTACGATTCTTTTTTTTTTTTTTTATCGCACAAAGGAATATATGTGGAGGGTACAGAGTGACACTGAACAGATCACGGAGCACAATACACATTAGTTCTCTCCCTCCCCAGCATCTCCTTCATCTCCCTGGTTTTCCGACGTCCACAGCTGCAAGAGAAAAACAGAGTTATGATCAAAGCAGGGCTACTAAAATGTACTCTCAGCGGTTTCCCATCTGTAGCACCTTATCTCTCCCTCGACTGTTTAAAATTCTTCCTGTATGAGTGCCAACAGTGATGACTAAAAAGGTCAAAACTTTAGTACTCATTCAACACTTAAATTGAACCAATTTAACACTTTAAAATATTAACTATACTTACAAGGTACAAAACTCTCTTGGGTCTTGGGCAATAGTGAATTATGAGGTGGGTGAGTAGACCATGAACCCTCCAAAAGCAGTCACTGAAACCAGTAGTACTTACAGTGAGATTGTCCCTAAGCAACTGCATGATCAGCGTGCTGTCTTTGTACGACTCTTCATTCAGTGTATCCAATTCAGCAATTGCTTCATCAAATGCCTACAACAAAGAGTCTTTAGCAAAGAAATCACAGGTTCTCTGGAGCACATTTAGTCCAATTTTTTCCTGCTAACAAAGGAATATAATTTATCCTGTCCAGCACTTTGGGAGAACCTAGGTCAGTGATGGCGAACCTATGACACGCGTGTCAGAGGTGACACGTGAACTCATTTTTTTGGTTGATTTTTCTTTGTTCAATGGCATTTAAATATATAAAATAAATATCACAAATATAAGTCTTTGTTTTACTATGGTTGCAAATATCAAAAAATTTCTATATGTGACACGGCACCAGAGTTAAGTTAGGGTTTTTCAAAATGCTGACACGCCGAGCTCAAAAGGTTCGCCATCACTGACCTCGGCCATTATTACCTTGTTTGCTAGTGGTTTCAGCAAACATATAATGAATGTTTATAAAGCACCAACAATGACAAAAATTCTTAGATAAGTCAGCAGGTATCACTGTTAATAAATTCATGTAATTTTTTATTTATTTATTTATTTTTATATATTTTATTGATTTTTTGCAGAGAGGAAGGGAGAGGGATAGAGAGCTAGAAACATCTGGGGATATGCTCGCAACCAAGGTACATGCCCTTGACCGGAATCGAACCTGGGACCCTTCAGTCCGCAGGCCGACGCTCTATCCACTGAGCCAAACCGGCCAGGGCCAAATTCATGTAATGTTTTAATTACCAAAGACATTTCTAGTAATCCTTTAAGAAAACAAAACAAAACACACAAAAAAAACCCCAAACCAAAAACAAAACAAAAAACACTACAACTCAAAAGGTCTGGATACAAGGGATCAAGGGAGAACAGAAATTCACACCACGAACTCTGATTCAATTATGCAACGGAACTTTGAGAATTCATTTCACACACTTTTCCAAATTCTACAACCCAAAGCTTGACAAGAAAAACAAACTACCTTCACCCTGACTTTTCCATAACCCCACCCTCAAATACTAATCAAACAAAAATAAAACACAAAATAGCAGGTGTTAAGAAGAAATCAAAAAGTAGGTCTGAATTTATTTCATAAAATATATACTTAAATATGTATTTTATGAAAATAGTCCAAGACAATGAGTTATATTCAGGAAATAAGTAACTAAGAAGAACAGCACTGTTTTACTATGATCAGAAACCAGAGGGCCTTTCTCACCGTTTTCGCCAGGCTGCAAGCCTTTTCAGGAGAGTTCAAAATCTCGTAGTAAAACACTGAGAAATTCAGTGCCAGGCCAAGTCGAATGGGGTGTGTAGGCTGCATTTCTTTCTTACTAATTTCAAATGCTTCCTGGTAAGCCTGCTGAGAGTTCGACACAGTGGCTAAAAGAAAGATTAAAAAAAAATATTAAAAGGTTGGGTTCTTTCAGAGGCTGCATCACATACTGGACAACTATCAAATTATTTTACCAAACTAGGCTGGATTAAATGTTCAGTGACGCCACCATTTGATTAACAATCATTTGCTAAATGTTTGTTCTAAGTTAAGAACTATATGAAATGCTTTGGGGGAAAACAAAAACAATTATGACAAAGCCCACTAAGGCAGTAAGAAATAGAGAAATAACCTTTAACAAGACAGAACATAAAAAATATGCTCTAGTGGAAAGGTCATGGACTTTGAACCCAAACTTGAATTACCAGCTCTTATTCACTGTGTGTGTCTTGAAGTGAAAACCTCTGTAGCCTTGGTTTCCTTATCAGAAAAATGAACAGACTTCCACCCAAACTCCCAGGGTTGTGTAAGGAATAAATGAGACTCTATAATATTTGGCACATAATAGGCACTTAATAAAACACAGCTATAATTATCACCACCACAGTAATACATGTAAGTGATAAAAGAGATGCATTACTCTTTATATGGTGCTTTCATGGTCAAGTTTCACCTCTAAGGAGAGGGGAGTGGGGGAGAGGAAAACAATGATGTGAGAGAGACACATCAATTGGTTGACTCCTGCATGCTCCCCAACCAGGACTGGGGATGGAGCCTGCAACTGAGGTATGTGTCCTTTACCGGAATTGAACCCGGGACCCTTCAGTCCACAGGCTGATGCTCTATCCACTGAGCTAAACTGGTTAGGACTGCACCAGACTTTTAATGCCCTCCCTATCTTCCCCTTAGATTCATTTTGATCTGTCAACCCACTTTATGACTAAACACATGAAGTGCTTATCACACAGGTCAGCACAATGCTGTGGTCTTTCTGAGTACTGTGATGTTAGTGTCTACAGTGAATAGACAAGGAAAAAACTGTTAAAATTATTATAAAGGAAAACTGACTCCACTAGTGCTCAAATTTCTTTTCTTTTTTAATGTTACTTACTTTGCTTATTGTCTCCAGAAGCCACCTCAGAAAGATATCTAAAATAATCTCCTTTCATTTTCAAGTAGAACACCTTACTTTCTGGTTGTGTAGCATTGGGAATAAGATATTTGTCCAACAGCTCCTAAAAAATGATTCACATTTTGTTAAGAATCTGGAAATATTATTTACAAGATGTTAAAACTATGTCTGAGATTCAAGATACACACTACCACTTCTAAATATTTTTTTTGAAGATTAAAAAAAACATTTTTCATCCAAAGCGTTTAAAAGTTTTTAGCAGATGTCTGTTTTCTTCTGTTAAAAATCACTTCACCATCCATAAGGGGTTGATTAAAGTAGAGCCATACAATGGAATGCTATGTAGGCCTTAAAAATGACGATGTGGAACTACACTGTTAAATATGAAAAGGTTCTCAAAAGAATTCTGAGTGAAATAAAAATGGCAGATTACAAGTATCACATGAATCCTATTTTAATATTAAAATATGTGTCTACACGCACAAAAATACGTACAGGAAAAGTCTGGAATGATACTTTCTCAATGTTAATAATGGTTCTCTAGGTGACAGGAACTATCTGTATGACCTTGGACAAATGACCTAACTATCCTTAGCCTCAGTTTCCTCTGCTCTCCAACAGGAAGCACAATAGCCATCTTCTAGAGTAGTTATGAGAAAGAGCTAAATACATGAAGTGCTTAACATGTTGCCTGGCACATAGTAAGCACTCAAAAGGTAGCTACTACTATTATTAATAATAAATTCCTTTAAACATTTATGCTTACAACAAAAGCAGTTCTGAAGGAGTCCAAGCTTCGTAAACAGAGCAATATTTTCGAAGAGTTGTTTTAGAATGTGGCATCCTGAAAAACTGGTTAAGAGGCAGTAAGTACCATGCGTTCTTCACATTCTTTCAGATGCTCTTAAAAGCTGGTCTACATTTTCAGGAATTATGGAACTTTCTTGCCCTTGGAATACATGCCATACTTCATCTGAATATCAGATGCACCTAACATTCAGGAATTAGTGCACCATTAACAAACCCCCAAATTACCAACAGGCAACAAATTTAGTCATGACATTCTTACACTATGAGTCTAACAAAAAGAGCAGCTCAATGCAAAAGCTTAGTTATAAGGGGATGTAATCAATCAAAGTGAAAAGATGCAAAGGGCAATAGTAATTTTAATTCTTTGCAGACAGACAGGGTGCAACTCCTCATGGGTTAGGGATGAGGAGAACTGCCTGATGGCTGACAAGCTTTGTACAGGTTTTCAAAAGAAAGGTGTCATGGGCAGTAATTCGGAGAGGCAGCCAGCAGGGGAGGAGGTAGATCCACAAGTGTGAATTCCTTTTCCCTTCAAAGCAGCCCTCACCGTTCATTTTTACCTGATTTCACCTGGAAGAAAAAAAAAGTTCCCAGTGGGCTCAGGATGTGAGGGAAAGACAATATGATCATGATTTGCTCTAGGATATGCACCCCTCCCATCCAACCCCAGATGGTGGTCAGAGTGAAAGCAGTTAGGAATCAATCATCTGACCAAGGTTCCTATAAAACATAGGAGAGGAAAATCCCCAAACCACTGTTGATTTGGCTTGGGAACGCAGGCCCAAACTGACCTACGTGGCTAACTTTCGGACAAAAGCAGGACTTTACACTGGGCAGGCATGAAAAGCAGCTCAGCTTTTTGCTCCTAGTGTACAGAATAGCCTCTCTGTGCTGCATCTACCTATAATCCTGCCTATCTGGATTCGACTTCTAAAGAAAAGATGGAGGAATGTTGACTAAATGTTCCTATTTTTCACAGGTCTTTTTGAAAGGAGAGAGGAAAATTCCCCATAAGTGATAAGCAACCTCTGATCAAATAGGAGGTAAGAAAAATAACTTCATATGCTTAAAAATTACTTGCAAATGGTTTGCAGCTTTCCAGTATACTCAGACACCTTTGTCTCATAAGCTGTTTTGAGAGTTTGCATTTGAACATTAAATTAATACAACTTACAAATAACTGTTTGAAACAGAAGCACTGGCCTTACCAGAACATCGTTGCAGATGTCCTGCAGTTCTGCCTCTATCTTCTCCCGGTACTCTTTGCCCATCTGCTGCTTCTTCTCGTTCCTCTCTGTTTTCTGTTCAATGCTGGAGATGACACGCCAGGAAGAACGGCGGGCGCCTACCACATTCTTGTAGGCGACAGAGAGCAGATTTCTCTCTTCATTGGAGAGTTCATGCCCCTGTTCCGTGACTGCCTTCATAGCTGCAGCCATGTCATCATAGCGCTCAGCCTGCTCGGCGAGTTTAGCTTTCTGTACCAGCTCACTTTTATCCATGGTCATTCCCTAAAACAAGAACAAGAGAAAAAGAAAGCAAATGTCAGGCTTTAGGGTCCAGAAAATGCGTGTGTGAATCTTCTTCCACCCATCTGAAAAGAAACATACCTGTATGTGTAACATCTATTTCCAGATGCCCTCAACAACACTGACCAGAAACACCTATCAGCTTAGGTATTTTGCTAAGATTTTTTTCTTACTTTGGTCAATTAATTTACCCAACAATACTACAGGGTAGATATGTTCATAATAATCCCGTCCCCCTTCTTTGAGGTGAAGAAATAGAGGTTCAGCAAAGGCAACGCTGCTTAGAGATGATAGAGAGCCAGAACTCAAATTCAAGTGTCTCTTTCTCTACAGTTTTTGTTTTCTTCTACATTCCTCATCTGCCTCAACACATAGAGACTGCTTAATAACGATTTCTTTAGAAACTTATGCTACATATATGTTCTTTTCTTTTTTCAAAAATTGTCCGGTTTGACCAAACAGTGTAGGGAAAAATATCTTAAGTGTGATGATTGCTTTAATCTTCAGGCAAAAGATATGATTTTATGTTATATTTGGCAGTGCCCATCAAGCAGTAGGTACCTAAAAAACACGTGCCATTTTTATCATATCTTCTGTGATTTGCTAAATTTGTTACAAGAATACGCTGTAGCATAAATCATGGGCAGGCAAATTTGGCTCTAGCACCAGCCCTGCTACTTACAAGTGATATGACCTTGGTCAAATCGCTTAACCTATGAGCTTTGTTTCCTCAGTGGAAAATAAGAAAACTACCAACTCTCCACAGGATTATATACAAATTAGAGGCCCGGTGCACGAAATTTGTGCACAGGATGGGAGGATATGGGGGGGGGGGGCGGGAGCGGGTGGTGGTGGTGGCGGGGTCCCTCAGCCCGGCCTGCACCCTCTCCAATCTGGGACCCCTCGGGGGATGTCCAACTGCCTCTCACAATCCGAGACCGCTGGCTCCTAACCGCTCACCTGCCTGCCTGCCTGATGGCCCCTAACCACCTCTGCCTTGCCCCACACCCGGGACACAGGATTCCCTCCTCCGGCCGGTCGCAGGCACCCGGGACCCAGGCTTCCCTCCCTCTGGCCGGCCGCAGGCACCCAGAACCTGGGCCGGCTGCAGCCACAGGGGACTGTGTGCAGGCAGCTTCACACAGGCAACAGCCGCAGGTGCCCGGGACCACGGGGCGGGCGGCTTGTCCCTCTCCCGGGTCACAGCCTGGCTGGTCCCTATTCCTCTCTCCCCAGTGTTGGGTGTCTGAGCAGTTACGGTGTGATGATGTGACGACCATCTGCATATTAGCTCTTTATTATATAGGATATCAAGCACTAATTCAGTACATGGTATAGGTTGTGAGAGATATGAGTGTATTCCACAACATGCACAGCAACAGAACTTCAAATTATAATTGAGTTCATCTAAAAGTTTCTCTGAAATAGACAAAAATCTTAGTGGCTTCAGTTTATCATTTTATCAAACCCTTTATACACCAATCAGTGAATGCCTTTTAAATTACTCACCTCACCTTAGTCAATTCCCCACTATAATAATCACCATTTATAGAGAATACAGTAAGTTTTGGATGACATGTAGCTACAAAACTATTAGCCAATACAAAATAATTTTATGTACTATTGGTTTAAATTTCAATATATCCATCTGTGCCAGTGTAAAAATACACTAACACCCCAAAGTATAAAAAGATAAAATACTACTTTAAATAGTAATAGGAATACCAGTATTTTTAAAACAAATGCTCTCATTACTATA
>NW_005871138.1:3900366-3934372 GCF_000147115.1 Myotis lucifugus
TATATATATATATATTTATATGTACATACACACACACACACACATATATATATACACATACATACATACATATATATGGTATAAAGATTTAAGACTCTGAAAATGGTTAATAATTTTAAAATAGCAAAGGAAATATAAGCCTTATTCACAAACTGGTTTTGCCTTAAAAGTCATTTCTGTATTTTCAAGGGAGAAATTCTACAGATGGCTGTACCACATAAAAGTATTTTATGAGATGGAACACAATGATAAGATACACCCCAAACCTAGACAATTCAAAGAGTTGTTTTTTTAGTTCAGAACTATGGTATTTCTTCCCCCTGCTTATTACCTAAATCATATTCAGAGCTGTGTTTTATATAAGGCTCACTAACTCTAAGCTTACACTCAGTGAAAAAGTCTCACCTTGATCCATTTGACATCTTTACCCACATCACTAGAATGAGACTATGAGAGTTAATAATCCTCACAAAATATTCCATTTGCTCTCCTACATTTCCTGGCAACCCTTGCATGTAGGAGGGGGTCACACAATTAGTTCTGTCCAATGAAATATAACTAGAAATGATGCTACTTCCAGGCTGAAACTGCTAAAAGCCTGTGTGGTTCATCAGACTCTCTTCTTACAGCAGCCACTTAGAAGGCCATGTGTTCTAGATGGTGCTGTCCCAAAACAGTGGAGTTCCTGTAACCCGAGTCTGTAAGGTGAAGGAACTCCTGCAGACCTGCACTGGACATGCAATGTGAAAAAGAAACAAACTTTTGTTGGGTTACGTCATTGACATGGCGAGGCTGTTTGTTACCACAATACAACCTAGTCTACTCTAAGCACATCAAAAAACCCTACTATTGGAAGGGGGAGGGGGGGAGGACAGTATTACGGTAACTATAATACTGTCAACAATAATATATATATATATGCTATTCACCATCTTAAAATTATATACTCTCTCAATATGTCTAACTTTCTTGACCATAAAGTCTTTGAGATCAGGACACTATTTCCATCATTAAATAACCCTACTTAATTGTTCCTAAAAGAGGGAAACAGAAAGAAGGCAACTTTCAATGAACTTTAGAAATTTCCCAGTCTGTAGACTAATTCAAAGTCAGCAGTCACTTAGTGGTCCACTCCAAATTCATAAAACAGCACCTATGCAACTCTACGTAGTAAAGATTCCAGTTAATAAAGTACTGGCCAAAAGCCAATTCAGAGCTGAGCCATCCCATGCATATTATAAAAGAGTAATAGAGAAATACAAAGGATCAACACTGCTGAAGGAGACCTGGAAACTCTTCGGCCCTACTAGACCCGCCAAGTAAGATGCACACCTCTTCCACCCCTTCCCAAACATTAAAGTTAAATCATACCTCTTTAAAGAATCCTGACTCTCCTTGGGACCTCCCAAATGTACACATTCTATTTCTCAAAATAAAATGGGATCTTTCTGGTTTGGGGACAACTATTTCAAGCTTCTTTGGGATCACTACAAGAGCTCTTGGAGATTGAGAACCCATCATGATATGGAAAGATTGACCACACGCCTTAAATGAAGTATGAATCTATTTTAAAAATTTGAATTACACATACAAAAACAACTTACAACAAGCAAAAGCCATAGCTAAATGTCCTAATGCCTGCTGCTTATGTAACTTTTGACTTATATAACATGGATTCTGAAGCAGCAAGACCAATTTCAACAGGAAATGAGTTACACAACACCCAGCAGTTTGCAGGAAGGCAGCAGACAACAGAGAAATTAAATTGTTCCTACTTCTACATCTATAATAAACCTCCCATGCGCCTTTCCCTAGTCTCACTACTTTCAGTCTCTCATTATCTTTAGCCCACTTCATGTCTTTGCTACCAGACCCATTCTTCATTCTTGACACTCTGATCAAGTCGCTTCCTGCTCAAATTCCTTTAAAGCCCCCTCCTGCCAATCGCAGTCCAATTTCTCCCACCAGTGAGGGCTTTCCAACCCATCTTTCCCAGACTTTCCCCAAAACATGCCTTCCATGCAATACCTACTTCTCTGGCAAAATGGTTTTCTTACATACGAAGTATTCTTTTCTGTCTTTGTTCACCAAGCCACTCCTCTACCTGGAATGTCCTTTTCCATCTACTCTGCATACACAATTCTTCCCAAGCATGACTCACATGTCATCTCCTCCATGAAGCCTTTTCATAAGCTACTACGCCTGAGCTATTTAATATGATAGCCACTAGCCACACATGGCTAATGTCAGATGTTTAAATTATAATATTTGAAATATGGAGTTAAATTTTTATAAAGTATTAAAATTAATTTCACTTGTTTTTTACTTTATAACCTTACCACAAGATAAATTTAAACTACATATGGCTCACATTGTATTTCTATTGGACAGCATTACTCTAAACTAAAAATATTCTCACAAAGCATTTCCTGTATACCTCTCTTAAAGTTTTATCACATTTCTTTAGTACCAAAATTATTTGTGTATATTCCTTAAATTTAAATCCCTTACACCACCATAAACTCCTTGAGGGCATATCCCCCACAGTACCTTGCACATAATCGGTATAAACAAAAATATCTGCTGAATAAATGACAGATCCCCAAATGAAAAAACAGCAAAACTGCAACCTTGGTAGAACTCTCTCTTCTTAAATAATTCAAAGCACCTATTCTTCATAAGCACATTAAATCCTTCTTACATTTGTACCTCATCCCTTATATTTCTGGCACCTACTTCAAAATTAGTCATGCCTCTACCCTTACTCCATAACTTTCAATGACTCTCTTTTGGCTACTCCATCAAATCTAAACTCTACCTGGCTTTCGAAGTCCTTCATAACTTGGCTTTTCCAGACCTGTTAAGACTTTCTCTTCCAGTATTCTCCAACATGCACCTTTCTCCCAGGCTGGACATCACTGAATACTCTATAAATGCCATGATCAAACATGCCTAAAATTGCTTCTTATCTCTGGTTTCTCTTTCCATGGTTTCAGTTACCGGAAGTCAAATGCAGTCTGAAAATATTAAAAAGAAAATTCCAGAAATAAACAATTTGTAAGTTTTAAAATGCGAGCCACTGTGAGTAGTGTGATGAAATCTCATGACACCTGGCTCGGTACTACCAGGACATGAATCATCCCTTTGTCCAGAGACTCTAGCCAAAGACATTACCTGCCCGTTAAGTCACTTAGTAGATGTCTCCATTATCAGATCAGTTATAGAGAGAAAGAGTAAGACCACATTCACATAACTTTTATTACAGTAGATTATTATAATTGTTCTATTTTGTTACTAGCTATTGTTGTTAATTTCTTACTGTGCCTAATTTGTAAATTAAACTTTATCATAGCTATCATTATGTAAAGGGAAAAACGTAGTATATATGGAGTTTGGTACTACCTTTGGTACTATCCACAGGGTCTTGGAACATATCCTCCGAGGATAAGGGGGAACTACTATAGTTCATTTCATCTAGAATATCCTATTTACTTCCTGTCTATGCAAACTCCATCCATCTAGGACCAGAAGGCCTTCCCTGATTACCCCATCCCCAACTTATCTACCTTGCCTATGAACCCAAATACACCTGTAGCCTATTACACAGTCTAGGGTTTCTCTATACCTCATTCTATGTCTTCTATGCTAAAGATGATGAGCAGTGTGCATGTCCTCAAAAGAAAAGCTTTACATTTGTTTCTCATTTAATGCCTAAAATAGGCCAATCACAAAATTAATGCTCAAGTAAGTATCTGTGAATTTTTTAAATAAATCATTACCGGGAGAGCAGAAAGAACACTGGCTACATATATGTGGTATGGTGGAAAGACAACAGGACTATGTGTAAGAGCAGGATCTACCACTACACAGCCACATGAGCTTATTCAATCTCACCGTCTTCCAATCTATAAATTGGAAACAATAGCTTCTACCTCAGAAAAGGTGGTACTGTGAAGATGAGGGGCAGAGAATTAAAGAATAAATACATGGAGGGGGCGTGTCAAAGGAGGAAAGGGGGACAGCTGTAATACTTTCAACAATAAAGATAAATTATTTTAAAAAGAATAGTAAGTACAAAATTTTTTAAAAATGCATAGTGCATATCATACTTCTCAGAGTGCCTATACATCACAAAATATGAGCTTGGAATTTTTTTTTTTTTAATATACAAACCATGAGAAGGAAAAGGAAGTCCAGATTAATCCTGTACAGGAAGTGAATATTATAATGTTTACATTATATATAAGACTTCACCCCTCAATGTCCTCAAAATGGACACAAATGTTAACTGTAAGTTTTATTCAGTAGTTCCTAATTGAATTTTCTAGATGTTAGGTTTATAATCAGGACTTACTTTTCTTCTGAGACTTTGAAGAAAGGTTCCAGACCAAGATAAACGAGAGCCTTTATTTTGCCTTCTAAAAGGCCTTAAAAGACTGCAGTCCGTCATCAGGCCTGGCACCAACAGCAAAGTCAAGATAGCAAAGCAGAACAATTTATTAGAGACCGAAAGAGGTCTAACCCTGCAGTAGGCCAAAGATTTCCTTATGCTGGCATAGATCAAGAAGACACCGGCATGCTCCAGAACAGGATTGCTCAAGCACAGCCATATAATGACGACGGCTGTCGGGCTGTTCAAAGCCACTAGATGTGGCACTTCAGAGGCAATCTAAATATCCAACAGGGGAGTGGTTCAAAGAGAGAGAAATGTTACAAGATTACATGGCCATCAAAAGAAGAGATTCAACCCTAGCCAGTTTTTCTCAGTGGTTAGACCCTTGGACTGAAGGGTTCCGGGTTTGGTCAAGGGCATGTACCTCGGGTGCAGGCTTGGTTCCTGGCCCTGGTCGGGATGCATGTGGGAGGCAACCAATGGATGTGTCTCTCACATCAATGTTTCTCTCTCTCTGTTTCTCCCCCTCCCTTCCATTCTCTCTCTCTCTCTCTCTCTCTAAAAAAAAAAAAAAAAAAAAAAAAAATCAATGGAAAAAAATATCCTTGGGTGAGGATTATAAAAAAACAAAGGAAGAGCCTTAGCCAGTTTGGCTCAGTGGATAGAGCGTCGGCCTGTGGACTGAAGGGCCCCGGGTTCAGTTCTGGTCAAGGGCACATGCCGGGGTTGCGGGCTCGATCCCCAGTGTGGGGTGTGCAGGAGGCAGCCGATAAATGATTCTCTCTCATCACCGATGTTTCTCTCTCTCTCTCTCTCTCTCTCTCTCTCTCTCTCTCCCTCTCCCTTCCTCTCTCTGAAAGCAGTAAAAATAAAAAATAAAAATAAAAAGAAAAAGAGAGAAGGGATTTAATGTCATAGAAATATCTGTTAAAGAGATATAAAGAAGGGGAGGGTAAATGTGCATCACAACATTTCATCTTTGTAAAGTATCTCCTAAAAAACATTATGAAGAGTAATTCTACAGATAGCCATGAAATACCAGTGGCCAGAAGGAGACATTCAAGAATAAGAAAAAAATAAAAAATAAAGGGCTCTCTATCCATTGTTAATCGATGTTTTCTTTTTTAAAAAAAAGCATTGCAAAAAGCAAGAGTTGAAAATGACAGCTGTGGCTTTTGGAAGTATTAATTTTCACCTATGTTGTGTTTTCAAGGAAAACAAATCCTCAATTTAATTGAATTTAATAATTGTTGTAAGTTTAAAGCGAGGATTCTATATCTATTTATTATGTGTCAGGATTACTGAAGCTCTAATACAAAACAAATCTGAGTGGGATCTGACTCACGTTGGGTGACCTTGGGCATAGCACAATGGAAAGCCCTACATACAACAAATCTGAGCTTCTAAAAGAAATTAGGTGACTTTTAAAATAACTTTTCTGAATCTCGGTTTCCTAAAATGTTAAAAGGAGACATTTATAACTAACAAACAAGATGGTGTACATGAAATGAGAAGACAGCACATATCAAAGCTGCTCCTTGGAGAAGGAACCAGGCTAGAATGAGAGGGAACAGGTGGTTTAAACATGACTGGGTCCTGACTGGCTTTATGGGTTGGGATGGGGTTTTATTCAGAAGAGAAAAAGGGAACTCCTCACAGGGACCAAAAACATAGATGCATGAAAAAAGTACATTCTGTTTTTCTAGATGAACGAGAAATCAAAGGCCAAGGTAGATACAGAAATGAGAACAGTTATCAATCTAGAGAGAGGAAACTGAGAGGAACATCTTAAAAATCTAGGCTCAAAAGTTTGCATGGGGTAAGGAATTGACAATAAATTCTGAAAAACATTCACAGATGTACCATTCCAGATAGAACACCCATAGCGCCATAAAGAAAGTTACAGCTCTGGAGTCATTCTGCTGAAGGAAGAAGAGATGCCAAGCTCCTGCAGGACAAGGATGGACTGAGGAAATCAGTGGAACCAGGTGGTTAGTGGGTGTCACCCAGTAAAAGTATTCCTGGCTCTTAAAGAAAACTACTCACTGAAAATCACCCATTCTAAAAATGTCTGTGTGCCATTCTACACATAAAATTCAGAGTCCTGTAATAAATTTAATTCCATTCAATCATTTGCAGGCTCTTTGATAGAAAATGAAACACAGCATTTCTGAAATACCAAGTCATTAGCATGATGTCCAGAGAACATGATTGTGGAGGGAAACTGCACTTTTATTTGAAAATCCTTTGCCTCTCTCACATCAGTTGTTGAATATCATTAACTGTGTCCAATTAGTCAAAATTAAACCTAAAACAATGGAGGTGGTAAGTGATAAGCCCAAGGTCACACAATGTGAATCAGTGGCAGGTGACAATAAACTGATCTCCTGGCTTTAAGTGATTGATCAAAAAAGACAATATACTAATTATGATCCATAAAGACAGCCCAATTGGTCGACCTTGGGAATCGGGTTCAAAAGCTTTGCGCCCACTAACAAAATGGGAGTGACCCAGTCCAATTGACCAGTATCACACATGAACTCCAGAGGTTATTGGATCTCTGAGTCTTTTTTTATCATGCATTAAATAGGCAAACCAACTTATTAATAGGGCTTTTGTAAGGAATAAATTTGTTCCCAATACAAAACATTTAACACAGTCTCTGCACTATGTAAGCACTCACATGTCAGCCACAGTAGATTCCATACAAAAGTCTAACAAATGGTCAACAGTTGAAGAGACACTTACATGCCTCATTTCTTTTAAATTCAGACAGCTTTCCTCAAAGACTTCTATAAAGAAAAGCATGCTCATTTACCCTGCTTAGTTCTACAACAGCAGTTACCACAGTTTACTGTAAACGTCTGTGGGCTCCCACACTGGATTGTAAGCTTCAGGTAGGAACCTAGACTTTTATCTGTGGTGCCCAACACATAGCACAACGCCTGTCATGCTGAATATGAAACTTTTTGATCAATTGATGCACTTTTTTGAGGATCTGAACAGGCTATTTCTATTTCCTATGCAGGAAGACCACATCTGTCCTACAAAATACAGACTATATTTCTACTCTGTCTTAGGTTACTTTCATTCTTTTTTTTTTTAAGATTTTTATTTATTTCAGAAAGGAAGGGAGAGGGAGATAGAGATAGAAACATCAATGATGAGAATCATTGATCGGCTGCCTCCTGCATGCCCCCTACTGGGGATTGAGCCCACAACCTGAGCATGTGCCCTTGACCAGAATCGAACCTGGGACCCTTGAGTCCGCAGGCCGACGCTCTATCCACTGAGCCAAACCAGCTAGGGCTACTTTCTTTCTTTTTAAAAATGAATTTATTGGGTAACCTTGGTTATTACATTATATGTTTCAGGTGTACAATTTTTTATGAAACATCATCTGTATATTGTATTGTGCACTCACCACCCAAAATCTAGTCTCTTTCCGTCACCAAACGTTTAGCATCCCTCCACCCTTTCCCTCTGTTGTCTGTATCTATGAGTTTGTTGTTTTTTATTTTTAAAAAGAGCCACTTCAGTTCCAATCAGAAGACACTACACTTTTTGACTGTTTCTCAGCTACCAACAGATGGAAACTGAGCTTCCACAAATCCTTGAAATACTTTGTGTCCATCTCTCAAAAGTCCAATCAGCTATACAAAAAGCCATACCAGCTAAATGGTCTAGTAAAGAAAACCAAAAAAAAAAAAAAAAAAAATCCATTAATTATGGTTTGCCTAAATGTGCAAAGCACTAAGAATTTATATCAACTCATTCAATCCTGAGAACGTCACTGTCCCTTTTATAGATTCCAAGACTTACCTGCCCAGGGTCACAAAGTAAATCCAGTACCTGGCTCTTTCCTCTATGTGGCACTACTCCTAAAGATCAACTATGATTTTCAATGCTAATTTAATAAAAAGATAGAATGAACAATTTTTCAAAGATTCTTCAAAAGGTATTACAGTGAGATCTGAGAACTGGCCTTAATTCATCTAGCTTTAAAAGCCAAAATCAAATTAAGCAATTAGAAACAGCATATGCCAGAAATTCACCAGACTGTTAAGCTTTCAGGTAAGATTTACGGACAAACAGTAACAACGGCCAGGGCTCACATGTACTTTATTGTCGCCTCCAATCTCTGTCCAGGTCAAGGCCATTCAGAAATAACTTTTATTGTTGGCTCTCTAAGGGAAAACAATGAAATAAACTTACATAATAGAGGAATGGCCAACTTTTTAAAAAAGTCATTTCACTCCAACTCTGCTGGGAATGACTTGTTCTCTAGAGGGTGTCAATCAATTTCATTTCATTTTAAGTATTACAAATACATAACGATGCCTATATTAGATCCTTTAGCAGAGAAAGCAGTTAAGGTGATTGGATTTTAACATGCACATCACAAAATATATTCATCTATATTTCCTTCCTAAGTATTCCCCTTAGAAAAATTCCTTCAGAATCCAATTCTGTTAGTTTCTCCATCATGACGTATAGATGATACTAAGATCATATTCATATTGAGACCAAGATGGTTCCAAACCTTAAAATTAATTATACAATTAATTTCTTGTTTCCTGGCTAGTGAATTGTAACTTCTCCCTAGAAAAATGTAGGAACCCAGAAATTTAAAGTTGCTTAACAGCCTGGCCACGGTGGTTCAGTGGTTGAGCATCGAGCTATGAACCAGGAGGTCACTGTTTGATTACCGGTCAGGGCACATGCCCGGGTTGTGGACTCGATCCCCAGTGTGGGGCATGCAGGAGGCAGCCGATCAATGATTCTCTCTCATCATTGATGTTTCTATCTCTCTCTCTCTACCCCTACCTTTCTGAAATCAATAAAGACATATATTTTTTTAAAGTTGCTTTACTAGGAAATTTTAGTTCATTCTCTAAGGCAGCGGTTCTCAACCTGTGGGTCGCGACCCCTTTGGGGGTCGAACGACCCTTTCACAGGAGTCGCCTAAGACCATCGGAAAACACACATATAATTATATATTGTATTTGTGATTAATCACTATGCTTTAATTATGTTCAATTTGTAACAATGAAATAGGGGGTCACCACAACATGAGGAACTGTATTAAAGGGTCGCGGCATCAGGAAGGTTGAGAACCACTGCTCTAAGGTATCCATCCCCATTTAAAGGAAAACAACTTAGTTTGATGTCACCGAAAAAGCAGGCAGCATACCAGGATGTTATAATTTAGAACTTTCTGTCTACTCATCTCCTCCTCCCTAACAAAATATGAAAAATCTAAAACTCTACAAAAAGGTAATATGATAAAGAAAAATCAATAAAGGTGGCCCTCAACAATGAAGGTTTAAATAAATAAATAAATAAATAAGGTCCTGACTAAATTCAACTAGATGAAGAACCTAGGACTGGGTAAATCCACAAAGTAACTAATTCGTTTTCTCTCTAATATGAAGCAAATACTAGAAAAAATGGTCTTTCACAAGCAGTATCATTCCTTCAAGCCAGAATATATATACTCCCCCTCAACAAATTACATTGTACCTATTTTCAAAAATAATTAAAATTCCTATTAGACACAATTACGGTGTACACTTGAAAGATATATATATGTGTGTCCTACTGCGAGTAGAAACCTATCATTAGAGCCAGACTGCCTGGGTTTGATTCCTGGCTCCAACACTTACCTTGTGCTGTATTTCCCTACGAAAATGATTTAAGTTCTTTGTGCTTCAGTTTCTTCATCTGTAAAATGAGGCTAACAGTACTTACCTATCACTGGCAGTTATAAAGGGTTATTGAATGTGTAAAGTGCTTAGAACAAAGTTTGGCACATAGTAAGAAATTAAGTGGTGGATATTATTATTACACACTAATTGTTTGATGCTACCTCATCAGTTGGTGAATGATGAACGGATAAACTCCATATGTGTCTATGCTATATAGCATGTGTCTAATCTATATATTCGTATCTTCATTTATATGTTCAAATAACATTTTTTTATTAAATACCTACTATATCCCAGATCCTTATTTTAATTATTGAGTTTGTCACAATAACACATTAAAGACTATTACCATTTGCATTATACAGATGAGAAAACGTGCTAGAAAGATTGGAGATGCCAGACACAAAATTAGGTTCTGTTAATACTATGTCAATTTTTGAAAGCAGCATGTACAAAAAGGTTGGATCTCATCAGAATGCAACTGGAGGAAAAAAAGAAAGCCATTAACAGTGAACTTAGTGATTAGAAAACAAAACCAAATGCTTATATTTAACAATCTACAGTCTGTAAAAAGCCTCACAACTCTGGAGCTAGAGAAACTAAGAGATTAAGCAGCAGGCTGAAAATCACAGCTAGAAAATGCTACAGGCAAGACCTGAATCAAATTGATCTGGCTCCAAGTGTAGTGCTCATTCTGCTTCTATATCCATAGTCAAATGGGCAAAATGCATTTACTGCTGTGGCCCCAAAATCTGGAGACTCTGCCTTGGGAGCTGGCATCATGGGAATGTGCTCAGCCTGGTTTGATGGAGGCTGCCTCCCGGATCTATAGAGCTCCAATTCTAAAATGGCTTCAAGCACTGCATGATGGGAAATGTACAGAAGATTATAGGGTAGGAGCCATACCCCAGGGGCTGACAGTCCATAAATATTTACTACTGATGAATGAAGATATTCAATCTGAAAACCAGGTGTGTGGTCTCTAGGCTAAATCACCTCACCTGTCATAAAGACTCCATCTGTAAGATGGGTGAATGGTTTCTTATCTCTTTGAAAGGAGGGGCTAGGAAAATAATTCAGCAGTTGCTACTGAATTATTAGCCTTCTATTTTGAAGACCACAGGTTACAATTCTAATTTGGGTCCAGAAAATGGACAGGTTTTATCCTTATCATCCTGTGTGCTGCTAAGGACATAGAAAATGAGGGCTCAGGTAACAGAGATACATACTCCAAAATTAGGAATGGGGTGTATTGGAAGTGTTTAAGAAGAAAATCACTAAGAACCAAGTAATATTTATACATTTAAGTTTCTAACAGGAAAATGCAAAAAAAAAACCACAAAAACCCTGAGTAGCCACATGTTCTGTTCTAGAAACTGCACATATGTGTGGTTTCATTCGAACAATTGAGACAGAGAAATGCAATTTTTATATTCTTACAAGAAATGCTTCATCTTTCTGTTTGGGCTCCTGTGGCCTCCTGATTTTATATGTTCATAGCACCATCTTGACAAATCCTATCTCCCACACAGGGCAAGTAAAATCAGAGCCTGATGCTATCTACCCTTACCAAAGAGAAGAGCAGTGAAGGCAAGGACACGAGACATGAATTCTTAGAGAAAGGTTGGCAAATTGTCTTACCAATACTGCCACCTTTGAAAACCTCATTACATGCAGAATTCTCCATTTGCAATAGACAAAGATGTACTCATCAGATGAAGACAAGGGCCCCAAATCACTTCCACCCTTCCCTACCACCAGGGAGGCCATCAGGCAAATTTCAATCCTAAAAACATGCTAACACACAGTATGGGGGAATTTTGGGCGAGGACACAAAAGGCTCTGGCATTAATGACGGTAAATACCGTGGGAAAATATTCGATTCTCAGCCTCTGACATTTTTTCCCCACTGAGGATCCGATCTGACTCAGTAACCGGTTCCAACAAATGCATTTTCTTGATGCAAACCTCAACCCTGTGCTTCCCAGGGAATCTCGGGTCCCACCGGGCTCCAAAACCAGAGAACGATGATGAAAAATGGCTTTGCTGCAAAGGGGGAGGGGGGTTATCTCTCTGCTCTCTCCCAAGGTTAAACCCCTTACTCATCCTGGGGGAGTCAAGCAGGCGCACGGAGGCTCGAGAACTCGCCCGCATTTGGTTCAATTTTAATTTCTGGAAACCGGAAAGCAAGGAGCAGGGGTGACAGGGCTGAAAACGTCGGATCTCAACACCCAAGGTGCAGGGAGGAGTCGCGCGGGGATCGAAACTGGGCAGTGAGGCAGGGTCCGGGTGCGCGCCCCGCTATCCCTTCCGGTCCGGTCCGGAGCCGCACCCAACCCCCCGGGCAACCCCTTGGCGGCGAGGGCGGACGGGCCTCTCCCGGGAGCCGAGGGGCCCGGCCCCCGAAACCAGGGGAGGGGCCCCCCGCCGAAGCCCGGGCCCCCCCCCCCAGGGGGACCCCGCGGGGCCTGAGGAAGGGCCCCCCCCCCTTCTCCTGGGAGCCCACCCGGGGGTCGCCCTGGTCGCCGCCGCCACCCCCCGCGAGTGGGGGAGCTTCGGGCTTTGGGCCCCGGGGGGCCCCCGGGCAGGCCCCGCACCGCACTCACCGTGGGAGGTCGGCAGGGGCAAAGACGATGGCGAGCGGAGCTCCGAGCCGCGGCGACCGCTTCCTTCCCAGGCCCACTCCTCAAGCAGCGGCGGCGGCTGCAGCGGCGGCACGGCAGCTACCCCGGCTCCGGAATCGGCGGCGGCGGTGGCGGCAGCTCCACTTCCGCTCCGGTCACCACTTCCGCTCCGGCCCGAGCCCCGCCCCGTCCCCTGCGCCGTCTCCTCATTGGGCGAGCGGGGCACGGGGTTGCCCCGGCCGCCCTAGAGGGGCGCTGACGGAGGGAGGAGGAAGCGGACCGGAGGGCCGGGAGGCCGCGGGCGCGGGAGGGCGGAGGGCGTGGGCCCGGAGCGAGAGGGAGGCGGGCGGAGGGGGGCGGAAATAAGGGCGGGGGAGCGGAAAGAGGAGGTGGGAGGGGAAGGGGCGGTGTGTGGGGGAGGGTCAAGGACTGGGCCGTGTAGGAACCTGGAGAACTGGGCGCGGCTCGGGGCTGGGCGGGCCCGAGGCCGGCTCTACTTAGGCTAACACTCGCGGGGGCCAGGCCGAGGGACTCCGAGGTCCTCGGTTCGCACCCCACCCAAAACGTAATCGCCACGGTGTCGGAGGCAGACATCTGCCCCTTTCGCTCTGTCCGTTGGGAAACTGGACCTAGGGAAGGACAGAAATTGCTCATTCCTAAATTTTCTTTTAATCCTCTGTTCAGTCCTTCAGGGTACTTAGCATTTCCTCCTTTGTGGACTGAAGAGGTGCCAGAAATTGAACCCGTAAAGGTCTGTTTTTGAAGTGTCTATGATCTCTTCATTGAATACTCCGCTTCCCCAGCTCTTAGAGGAAGCTTACGGAAAGGTCTCTCCATTATTAACATTCTCTTCCTCCCAAGGCAGTTGACTTTTTTTTTTTTTAATTGAACGTATTGGGATGATATTGGTTAGTAAATTATATAGGTTTCAGGTGAAGGAGGTTGACAAATTCTTCAAATGCCTCTCACCTCCTCTTCCTTTCATCCAGTCTTTCAACAAATGGCTATTGAGCAGACGGGGTGCTTAGTGTTGGAGACACAGCAAGAACAGGACAGAGGGGGCCTGGCCTTGGAGCGCACAGTCTGGGAGGAGAAAGAACAAAGTGAATAGGTCTTTGTCATCTCTCCTTTACCCTGACTCAGCTTAATGATAGATTTCTAACTCATCACTTTACCCTCAGCCCTGCCCCCATCGACTCCCAAAGCGATCTCTTAAACGTGCTATTCTAACCCTGTCCCTTTCTTGCTTAAATCCTTCGGTGATGACTCAGACCTGGAAGATCATTGATAAGCACCTTGAGTGTGACAGGGTTCTCCAAAAGCTGCCCTTACCCTTTAGCCTTCCCCAGCTCTTTGTCCCCTAACATAAAACCCCAGTTCGACTGGATGATTCCTCCTCCTCCCAATGTGCTTGCTCCAGTATTTCTAAACCGTTGGAGATATTTCTGTGAACAGAAATCTGCATCTCTGCCTTGTCTGGTAACACTGTGTCCACATTTCTGTGTGGCAACATTTGGCTCAAGCCAAGGAGTGGCTGCCCACTCTAGATCAGGCATGGACTTTTCCGAGTGCCAGGGACCCCTCCTGATCCAGTCTGCTTTCCTCGCTCATGTTATCTGTCCTATAGGCATTTGTGCCAGTCACCCCTCATCCCACCTTTTAACTTGAACAAGATTGAAAGAGTGTTGTGTAATGAAAACAGCATGGATTTGACATCAAAACCACAGGATCTGAACCCCGGGAAAGTTTCTCAGTGCAAAAACTTCCCCGTGGGGATATCCAGAGACTGCTCAGGTTGAAATAAGCCTTAGTGTGATGTGACTGTGCCTTATGCCCTGATCCAGAAAATAGCCTAGTGGGTCACAGGGCTTGTGGTGATTACACCACAAATGACATCATCCGTGTACGGAGGGAACAGAAGTACCCTTTTGCCAGGCATCCCTGGGCGCCTGCTAATGTGTTGCATGGGTTCCCTGCTTTCACCATCTCTGCATTCTGGGCCAGGGGTCAGCAAACCACAGCTATTAACTGACAGAGACACAAAGAGATACTAACATACACTGCGGTGGATGCAGCCATCACAATATACCGTATTTTACCGTGTATAAGATGCTATTTTTTTCTAAAATCGTTAGATTGAAAATCAAGAGGCATCTTATACACGAAAGTCAGCTGAGGGGGGAGCCACGCAAGTGCATAGCTGCCCTTACCTGGTCAAACAGACTTCCTCCAATCACGAGTCTTATTATTATTGACTTCAGCTAATGCTGTAATTGGAGGTGGAGGTGGAGAGTGGGCAGATGCAAAAGGGACCAGAGCATTCTGAGCCCATAAAGATGTCAAAAAAATAAAAAGATACTAAATACCAGTAAGTGATTCTCTTACTCTGCAAAATTCAAACTGAATGTAATCAGTTATACAAAAGAGCATGGAAATAGAGCTGCAGAGAAAAAAAATTGGACCTCTTCCCACTGAATGTATGAGCAGACAGTGGAGAAAACAGGAAGAACAACTCTTTAAAATGCCCAAAAAGAAGAAGGCCTTAAGAGGAAAACCAGCAACATGCTTTAAATATTGATTTCTTAATTTTGGGTTGGAAAAGTGGGGGGTGTCTTATACATGGGGGTTTCTTATACACGGAAAAATAAGGTATGTGCCCAGGATATTATGGGAGCCTGGGATAAGGGCACCTAACCCATCTTGGGAATGTGGTGGGAGAGTAGGAAAGACTTCCTGAAAGAAGTGATACTTGAACCTTAGAGTCCATATTGAATTTTTTAAAAATTCATAAATTTTATTTTTTTAGAACAGCTTTAGGTTTACAGAAAAAGTAACCAGAGGATACAGTTCCCATATACCCAATCTCTCCCATCCACTGTTTCCCCTATTATTAAAATCTTACATTATGTGGTACATTAGTTACAATTTATAAACTAATGTTGATGCATTATTATTAATTAAAGTCCACAGTTTACATTAGGGTTTATTCTTTTTGTTGTATAGGTCTATGGAGTTTGATACATGCATAATGTCAGGCACTTGGCATTCCGGTATCATATAGAACAGACTCGCTGTCTTAAAAATCCCTGTGCTTCAACTATTCAAACCCCACTCCCTCCTTCACCCCAACCCTTGGCAATAACTTCTCTTATACTTCTTAGTTTTGTCTTTTTCAGATGT
This sequence comes from Myotis lucifugus, assembly GCF_000147115.1. NCBI lineage: Eukaryota > Metazoa > Chordata > Mammalia > Chiroptera > Vespertilionidae > Myotis > Myotis lucifugus. Next base: position 3,916,272 of record NW_005871138.1, read on the forward strand.
TATATAGTATATAGCCTTTACTGACGATTCTTTCATTAAGCAATGTGATTCTTTCATGTTTTTTCATGGCTTAAGAACTCATTGCTTTTTATCGCTGAGTATTATTCCAGTTTATGAATGTTCCCGTTTCTCCATTTATCGACTGTTTTGGATTGACTTATGTCCTCCAAAAAGATATGTTGAAATCCCAATCCATGGTACCTATGGATGTAACCTTATTTGGAAAAGAGCCTTTGTAGATGTAATCAAGGTGAGGTCTTCAGGGTGGGTTCTAATCCTATATGTCCTTATAAGAAGAAAATGGCATGGGGAGACACACAGGGGAGATGACAGAGGCAGTGATTGAAGGGATGCAGCTACAAGCCAAGGAATGCCAAGGATCCATAGCCACCATCAGAAAGTGGGAAGATGCAAGAAAGGATTCTACCAGCGTCTCAGAAGGGCATGGACCTGCTAAAACTTTGATTTCAGACTTCTAGCCTCCAGAACTGTGAGAGAATACATTGGGTTGTTTTAAGGCATCCGGTTTGTGGCACTTTGTTAGCAGCTATAGGAAACTGATCCCCCTCCTGGGGGACATCTTGAGTCAGCTTTTGATGAATAAAGCTGCTATAAACATCTATGTACAGGTGTATGAGTGGACATAAGGGTTCAACTCTTGGGTGAGTACCTGGGAGCATAACTACTAGATTGCATGTTAAAACTATGTTTAGCTTTGTCAGAAACTGTCTTCCCAAGTGTCTGTACCATTTTGCATTTCCACCGGCAATGAAAGGGAGTTCCCGGTGCTCCGTATTCATGCCAGCATTTGGTATTGTCGGGCATTGGTTTGTTCTGTCTTGTTTTTCATTTCAGCCATTCTTACGTAGACATGTAATGGAAGAACCTGGTTTGTCTCTCCAAAAGTTTCCTTTTGTTCCTAATATTCTGAAATTTCATGATTAATGGCCTTGATGTAGTAGGTCCCCTTCCTTCCCTGTTTCCTTTATTTCCCTCCCTCCCTTCCTTTTCCCCTTCCCTTTCCCTTTTCTTCCATTTCTTCCCTCCCTTCTTTCTTCCTCTCTTTCACTTTTTATTATGACCATTTTCAAACACAAAAGTAGAGAGAATAGTGCAGTAAATGTTTTACTAGTTTTAGTTTGCTATTTAGTTTACCATCACCTAGTTTTAGTTTACTATTCTAAGTCAGGGTGGGGAGGGGGGTTTTGTTTTAAAGTCACCATAGCTATGGCTCAGAGGTTAGGTTGATACTGATCACATGAAGCTGGGGACCCGGCACTGGATGGGGGAGTCTGGACACTGACATTTGGCTCAAAAGTAAAGTTCAAAGACAACAGGACTGTTGTTTGGCTTGAATAAGAAGTTGAAATTGCAGGGAGGTTTATGCCATGTCAATGCCCATGAGGTCTTTGATATCCAACCAAATTTGGCTTTTCGTTTTAATGGAACAAAGGCTGAAATCCTGACTCCGAGAAATCTATAGGTATAATCAGAAACAGAGCTTCCATTGCTCTCACTAACTTTTCCAGACAAGAGTAAGCTGTGTTAAAGAGACCAGAACTCTCCAAATTCACTGAATTGAATTTTGGTGATATAATCTCCTTTGCTTTCAGATAAGTGAGGTCACTGGAAAGGTAGGCATCGTTAATGTTTTAAAAAAAAAGGATTATGAATCTGTATTTCTAGTTCATGAGAGCTGAATCAGAAATCAGTTTCACAGTGTGTCGAGGCTTTGCAGATTTCTACCTGCAGAGAAAGTGACAGGGCATTGTCACGCTCCAGAGCTACCCGCCTCCGCTCTCTTCAGCGTGCCAGCTGGGCAAAAAGAACCATTAGTTTATTGAGTGTTCGTGTGTGTATTTAAAGAATGATATTTTTTAGCATTTAATTTTAAGTAAGAAAACATCTGCTGTATTCCTTTGAACTACTGTATTTTTATTGCATGGTGATGCATGAATATATTTTTATTGTAAGAAAATGAAAATATTAATGATAAAAGCTAGAGTCTCCTGTGATCACCACCCTCCTCATGCCATTTCTCCTCTCTAGAAAGTAACCAAGTATCAATTATATAGCAGCATGCATTAATCACGCTAGGTTAGGTTATGCTGTAATAACAAGCATCCTCAAAATCTCAGTTCCTTACAACAACAAAGGTTTATTTCTTGATCCTTACATGTTTGTCATGCGTTGGCTTTGGGTGTATCTCCGGAAACAGGCCAAAGAAGCAGCTGGGATATGCTCATCTCATCGTAGAGGGAAAAGAATGGTGGAACCTCTTAAACCTTCCCCTTGGAAGTCTCATGTCATTTTCACACACATTTCCTTGGTCAAAGCAAATCACATGGCCAAGCCTGACTCCAGTGGGGTGGGGATGTAAAGTTCGTCTGTAGAGAAGGGCAGTGAACATTTCCCCAAAGTTTAAAGAATATATACAACTGTAGAAATCGGTATGATTTATATATAATTTATTATGGTACCAAACCTTACTTTCTTCATGCAAAAAATGTCTTAGAAGTCTTTCCACGTTATACATATAGATCTATTGCCTGTCTAAACAGCTGCATAGTCTGCCACAGCATGGATGGATGTACTACAGTGTAGCCGTTTCCCTATTTGAAGATATTTAAATTGCTTCTAATTTTTGATCATTGTAAACAAGGGTGTAGCAAATCCCCTTTACTTGCCCCTTGTGAATATGAGCAAGTGTTTCTCTAGGGTGGGAACAGAGAAGTGGAATTGCTGATGAATAGCTCTCCAAAGGAACTGTGCCAATTTTCTCTCTGTATCCTAATGTGGCCCACTCATTAGGAGACTTTCAGAGAGCTTAGTAACAGGACTGTTTACAAAGTATAATGCAGCACCCAGGCCTGGTAACATTGGAGCTGTCACTACCCTGGGTCTGGAGGAGTAAGAGGAGAGAGCAGTTAGTAGAGTACAGAGGAGGAGAGTGGTGTGGAAAGGGATGGGTGAAGCCAGCCCAACATGGTCCCATTGGAAGGAGCCGAGGGAATAAATGTCTCAAATCACTCTTTTCTCTCCAGTCTCCTACTGGGCTGACCTCAACCAGATGACAGAGGGCCAAGGAGTCTGTTGATGTGGCCCATGCAGGCCTGCCTCCTGGGACACTGAGGAGGTGGAGAGGAGAGAGCCAATCTGGAGGAGCACCACTTTCCCACCCACAGTCCAGGAAATGACTTAATGGTTTGCCAGTATCACAAGAGAAAAAATAGTACTTAAGTGCATTTTAACTTTGCATTATCCTAATTATTAGCAAGGACTTCTGCTGATAATGCAGGGACGCAGGGTGAGAAGATGTAAAGCCAGACACTGCTTCAGCCATTATGTAGTCATATTGGGGGGTAGTGGAGAGGAAGAACCAAGAAATGGATCTGGTGGCATCTTTTTTTAAAATTTTTTATTGATTTTTTACAGAGAGGAAGGGAGAGGGATAGAGAGTAAGGAACATTGATGAGAGAGAAACATCAATCAGCCACCTCCTGCACACCCCCTACTGGGGATGTGCCCGCAACCAAGGTACATGCCCTTGACCGGAATTGAACCTGGGACCCTTCAGTCCGAAAGCCAACGCTCTATCCACTGAGCCAAACTGGTTAGGGCATGGTGGCATCTTTTGAGTCCTGGATCAAGCCTTACCTGAAGCTACTAATGACTGTTCAGTAACAGTAGCCAATGAATTCCCTTTTGCTTCAGATGGTTTTGGTGGTGGTGGTGGTGGTGATGGTAGTAGTGTGTGTGTGTTTGTGTGTGTTTGGTCACGCATAACTGGAAGGACTCCAACTGGCCTTGGATTTGAACCCCATTCTTTTTCTCATACCAGGCTTCATATATTTTTTGTACATATACATTTAGGGCTGAATGAGACCTTAGATATTATTCTATTCTAACTGCCATTTTTTATTTGTATATTCAAAAGTTTAAACATACAAAAATATAAGAGAGTAAGGAAACAAATCTCTTTTCATTTTTGCTTGTAATTTTAAATAGTAAAAAAAGAGAGAGAGAACATTGTAAATAAAGTTGAAATCACTTTTATATCCTCCCCTAATTCATTCTCCCAGGGAGAACCACCATCATGAATTTGGTTATACTCTATATCTTTTCCTACCATAATTTAATATTTTAACCACAGATGTATATATCCATGAATAGTACATAGAATTGCTTTGTGGGTTGCAGATTTTTATATGAATGTCACCTGGTGCATGTATCAGTGTGTACTTTGCTTTTATCACTCAACATTAGGTTCTCAAGACCTAAACATGCTCATACTCATCAATGTGGTTTATTTTCACTGTCCTGATATACTCCATTGCCTAAATATACCACAATGAACTTAATTTATTTCTATGATACACACTGAGGTTATAGATTGTTTTCTCTATGCTGCAGTAAACACCCCGGAGCATCTCATGGGACGCACTAGCAAGACTATCTCTAGGTATATATTTAGAAGTTGAACTGCTGGATCACAAGATATGCACATTTTTCAGCTTTACACCGATAGTTAATTTACTTTGATTGTGCCAAATTACATTTCCACCAGCATCGCAGAATAACTTGTTTCTCCCATATCCACATCAATACCTGGCTTTTTGATTTTGTCAATCTGATTGGTGCTTGTTTTTTCTGTTTTTATCTGCTGCTGTTTTTGTGTTTTTTTAAAAATATATTTTATTGATTTTTTACAGAGAGGAAGGGAGAGGGATAGGGAGTTAGAAACATCGATGAGAGAGAAACATCGATCAGCTGCCTCCTGCACACCTCCCACTGGGGATGTGCCCGCAACCAAGGTACATGCCCTTGACTGGAATCGAACCCGGGACCCCTCAGTCCGCAGGCCGATGCTCTATCCACTGAGCCAAACCGATCAGGGCTGCTGCTTGTTTTAATTTGCATTTCTCTTATTACTAGTGAAGGTGAAGGTAAGCCTCTTTCTCTATGTTTATTGATGATTCTGCTTCCTCTTCCAACCTCCCACCCCTGTTTTACTAGTGAGGGAAATATGGCAAGGGCCACACAGTTCATCAGCAACAGTACTGGGTCTAGAACTGGGGTCTTCTGACCCCAGTGAAGTCTTTCTTCTAGCACACTGAACCACTTCCAGACGTAAATTTTTCAGAGTGTTATTGTTTTTAGTAACAGAAACAACAAAATAAAAAAATCTCTGTCCTCCATAAATGTAGGGACTATGAATTACCAATAGTTGGATGCTGTATCAGTTAGGGTTAGGACAAAGATGCCAAATACCAGTGACTTTAACAAATTAACAGTTATTTTATTTCCCCTCTCCTATTAAAGTTGTAGATAGGCATATTGAGGTTGATTTGGTTGTTTGTGCTATGAAGTTGCCTGGAACTTATGCTCCTTAAATCTTGTTCCCTCGTTCTACATAGCTGCTATTTCCAAGCTCACCTCATGGTCCGAAATGGCTGCTCCAACTCCTGCTGTTACCTCTGCATCCAAGCTAGAAAGGAGGAGGAAGAGACCGGGGGAAAAGGTGGAGGTATTGGTTGCAACCCAGCTGTCTCTTAACGAAGTGTTCTAGAATCTGCTACGTGATTATCTGATTTACATTCTGTTGGACAGAACTCAGTTACATGGCCATACTTGGCTATAAGAGAGGTTGTGAAAATTAACATTGATTTGGGGGACCATCTGCCTAGACACAAGGGACGTGACCTGTATATACTATTCAAAGTCCAGAATTGGACGGGTATCCTTATGTGGCAGGCGAGTGGGTTCTGTTTCTGGGAGGAGTGTCCTTGTCCTCTAACATCCATGACCCCTGGCTCTTCCCTCAGGGAATCTCTTCCTTGTCCAGGTTCCTTATGGCTGTATCTAATAGACATTAGTGTCACGTTTTATGGGACAGCACAGGTTTTATAGTTTTGATAGTTGGAGTTTCTTAGTGCTTTTTAGAGGAAAGGAATACATATATTAGGGAACATTTACTGGTCCCTGCCACAGATGCTGAGAAAAATGCCTGGCTGCATTGCAGTTGAGTTTTCCTTCCACCTGTGATCCTGCAAACACTCCATAATAAACTTCCTGCGTGCACACCTTCATGTTGGAGTCTGATTCCTGGGGAACTCAATCCATATCAGACTCCAAAGTCAGACAGAACTGGGTTTGAGTGTTGTCCCAAACATGCTCTAGCTATGTGGCCATAGACATTATAAATCCACTACTAGTCTTTATAAGCCTCAGAGTTTTATGTCTAGAGATTCATTGATAATGGTATTTGTCTCATCTAGTGAGAATGAAGAGAAATAATGCATGTAAAGCACTGAGCACCTCTTTTTCCTCAGCTCCTTGCAGGCGTTTCCAGAAGCCAGTGCCCTCATGCCTAAAGCAGACCTGTTGTGCTACCATATTTCCAGCAGATGGCGCCAGCGGATAAGGCTGTAGCCCTACCCAGCTCAGTTACAAGTTTTACTACACATTACACATCAGTTTCATGTACATCATCTCATTTGATTCCCCTTCAAATCATTTACCAAGTGCTGACTATTCTATCAGTTATTCTTTCATCCAGACCTCAACAAATACTGACTGGGCACATTCTCTACCCAAAGCGCAACTTTAAATCCCGTCTAAAACATGATGATGGCCGAACCGGTTTGGCTCAGTGGATAGAGCGTCGGCCTGCGGACTCAAGGGTCCCAGGTTCGATTCCGGTCAAGGGCATGTGCCTGGTTGCGGGCACATCCCCACTGGGGGGCGTGCGGGAGGCAGCTGATCGATCTCTCTCGTCGATGTTTCTAACTCTCTATCCCTCTCCCTTCTTCTCTGTAAAAAATCAATAAAATATATTTAAAAAAAAAAAAAAAAAAACATGATGATGACTAAGAAACAAAACAACAACAAAAAGGAAATAAATGAATAAAATCTCACGCCCCTGTTGGAAAGCTGGGTTATGAGATGAAAAGATAAGTTTTAGCCACTGGTTCTTGCCAACTCTTGTTTTTGAAGGAAGCTGCTTTGATAAAGCGGAAGAAGCTTAATTTAACTGAAATTGAGTCAGGAAGAGAGCCAAGGTGCTTCCCTAGGGACCATCCGCAGTCCTTCCCAAGGGCTATTGATCTGAGGGCAGAGCAATTGATCCCTGGACTGATTACACTTGCCGAGTAGAAGAAGGAGGGGAAAAATCCATCAAGGAAGTGTTGAAGGGCTGTGGGGGAGGCGAGGTCAGCTGGCCTGGATTCAGGAGTCCAGACAGAAGTGACTTTGCAGGTCCTTCAGCTTTGCAGGCAGGCCAGCAGGCCCAGGGCCCGGCCGAGGTCTATTTCTTTTTGGTATTGTTGTTAATCCTCACCTGAGGATATTTTCCCATTGATTTTTAGAGAGAGTGGAAGGGAGGGGGAGAGACGGAGAGAGAAACATTGATTTGAGAGAGACACGTCGATTGCACGCACCCGACGAGGGTTGGGGATCCAGCCTGCAACCAAGGTACGTGCTCTTGACCGGAATAGAACTGGGATCCTTCAGTCCCCGGGGCCTACACTCTATCCACTGAGTCAAACCAGCTAGGGCTGGCCGAGGTCTATTTCTCAGGTGGGGACGAGAGTGCCCACATCAACCTTCTCACACCCACTCCAGATCTATGCGGGAATGAGCTTACCTAAAAGGTCACCTCAGCAGTGCAATTTTTGGGGTGCCAAGAAAGGCTCCCTTCATGGGTAAAATTCCTCTCTCCTTCAACAAGCAATCTCTGATGCCCAAAATGCCACCATTAGTGATGCATTGTCCCTTAAAATGTATATTTCAGGAGTTAAGAGCAGGATTTCTATATAGGGGTGTGTGTGTGTGTGTGTGTGTGTGTGTGTGTGTGTGTATGCGCGTGTGATTATAATATACTCATCAGTTGTTAACGTGTTTTCTTGAGCCAGTTATATGTTATATGAAGTTTTTGGCTTATGCCATTTTGAGAATTGGTTGTTTTGTTTTTCTACTTGTAACTGACAGTTCTGACTGATATGAAGACCAATGACACACCTCACAGGGTTGCTCTAAAAGCTTGAATGAGAAAATGTATGTAGAGTTCCTGGTACATGAGAAGCTTTCATTAAATGATAACTACTTGTAACTGATAATAGCAACTACCAATCAATGGTTATTTATAAGCTTCTCTTATGGAATTACTAAGAACAAGGTTTTATAAGAGGTACCTGAACTGACTAGAAAGAGTTTGATTATTTGGGAGTTACAAGAGGATCCAGTACTCAGAGATATAGAGAACATCAATTCAGAAAAATGGACACATGGATGATTTAATAAATATTTGTTAAATGGATGACTAAAGGAATGGAAGAATTTAAAGAAAGAGGTTTTTTTCTGAAAGCAAGAGTTACATTCATAATTCCAACAAGCACTTATGGGGGACCTACTCTGAGCCAGGCACTGTGCTTGCTGTTGAAGCCCCAGAGATGAACAAAGGACTATGATTGTTTTCAAGGAGCACCCAGCCTAGTGCACGGGTGGAAAGCCCAGGCACCCACAGGTCTAGTCTGGTGATAAAAATGAGGGAAGTGAGCCAGTTTGAGGAAGAAACAGGGGTAAAATAATTATTTTATATTCCCCTTTAATCCACTGTAAGAAAAAACAAAACACATTGCCAGAATTATGACAAGTGGCTCTGATATGAGGTTTTAAGGCCAAGACAATAGGGCATGGTGTGACCTATAGAGAAATGGAGAAGCCAGGCTCTCTCTCCAAAGGTGGCACTACCACGAGAATGGAGAAGTACACTCATGTTGCTGGATTTCCAATTTGTCACGAGAAGCCAGAAATCTGGATTTTTATGTGAAATCTCTTGATTCTTAATTTTTGGCAACAAATGCAAAAAAATTTAAAAACACCATGTGGGCCCAAGCAGTGCAGGCCCACATAAAGCAGAGAGTCTGTCTGAATGCCAGCCCTGGGCCCCAGGGTCCAGTGGTTCATCTCCAGTCCAATGGGAGAGACAGATGGGCGTGAGGGAGATTTCAGCGCAGTTTGATACGTGTGAAGATGGAAGGACGGGAAGTGATGGGTGCCCAGAAGCAGAGATGGGGGTGAGGGGAGTCCTTGAGGAGAAGATGACACCTGATGTGAGTCCTAGAGGAGGACTGACTCCTCAGGTCAAGAAGCTGAGGTCGGGCAGTTCAGTCCCAGGAACAGTACAGGGAGTTCAGTGGGCAGGAACCCAGCAGACTGGCAAAGCTCCGGTGTCAGACAGGGCTGGGGAGGGCTGGGGATTTTGGGGAGGTGGGCAGGGCCAGGTAGACAGTGGCCTAGATCGCATCATCTATCTGTTCACCGATATCTTAATATTCCTTCCTTGTATTTCTGTTGTTTTTTGATAGTAAATCAGAGGTGTTTCTGTGCCCCAAAGCAACCATTGCCTGTGATAAAAAGAAGCCCTTTCAGCTATCAGTGTTGGCAAGGAGCCTCTTTTTCTCCTTTATTCCCTCTGGCCCCCTCCTCGTTTGTGTCTCACTCTTATCTTTAGACTATTAAAGAAAATACTTTTGACCTTTGTCAGACCACCTTGGACTTGCCAGCACAAAAAGAAAGAATTTGCACAGGAGGAAATGTTTCAATTCTTCCCAAATGGGTCTTTCTTCTCTATGTCCAGAGCCAAGTGCAGTTATGATCCTGAGGGGCGGCCAGCAGGGCCCTGGCCTGGAAGTCAGGAGCCTGTTCAGGTCCTGGTCCTGTGGACTGACTCTTCGTGTGGCGTGGCTAAGACCAGGCCACTTATACCCGATTGCAGCTGGGCTTAGCACATGTTTGTTATACAGTATTTAGCTCATGGTACCTTAAATCGCTTTCACATTCTTATCTTACCTCTGGTAGACTTACAGCATAAAAACAGTTGATATAATCAATCAAACAGAGAAGCTATGGTGATAAGATCTGACTGGGGCAGATGGGAGGTGGAAAGCCACTAGGTAGGAGAGGGACATTTTCTTCAGACACCGTATTTGACAATGAATGAGAACTCCTATTGTTCCACATCTTCACCAGCTCTTGGTGTCAGTGCTTTGGAGTTTGGCTGTTCTAAGGGTATCTCATTGCAATGAATTTGCATTTCCCTGATGACATATGAGGGGGAACATATTTTCACATGCGTATTTGCCACATATATTTTCTTTGGAGAGGTGTCTGTTAAGGTCTTTGACCCATTTTTTAAAACCAGATTGTTTATTTTCTTATTGTCGAGTTGTGAGAGTTCTTTGTATATTTTGGATAACAGTCCTTTATCAGATGTATCTCTGCAAATATTTTCTCCCATCTGTAGCTTGTCTTCTCATTCTCTTCACATTGTCCTTTGCAGAGCAGTTCTTAATTTTAACGAAGTCCAGCTCATCAATGATTTCTTTCATGGATCATGCCTTTGATGTTATATCTAAAAAGTCATCACTATCCCCAAGGTTTTTTCTTGTTATCTGCCAGGAGTTTGGGGCAAGTATAGTTTTAATCTAACCTGTGGCTTTTGCCCCATCCGATTGATTTTTCAACAATGCCCTTGGCATATTGTCCTCTTCCTGTCATGGCAATGGGAACATTCTATAACCTTCTCTTCCTTATCTTGCTGAGAAGGCTCTTTCAGAGTGGCATTTAAAATCTCTAAGTACTTATGCCCTCCAGATCACTTCCCCTCTCTCTACAAGTTTTCTTATCAATTCAACTGAGACACTTCTGTAACCAAGATCCGTTTGCTTCTACACAGGCTTAGGGGCTGATGTCTTCTCTCAGAGGTGGAATTACACTTACCAAGCCTGCAGGACTGATGTGGAAAACTGTTATGTCACGTATTCACTGATAACAATAAATGCAATTGTTAAGCAGGCTGGAATATTCTCATCAGCATGGCCAGCACATTCTTTCCCGAAGGCCAATCTGAGTATTCAATGAAGGTGGCTTGGTGAGCATTTGATCATTCAGCTCTATTGACTAAGAGCCTATTGCATGTCAAGCATTGTGCTGGATACTCGGTGGAGAATAGTGAATAAGAGAGATGGGCTCTGTGCTCATGAATCCTAAAGTGCAGGGGGAAGACAGGCCCTGAACAGATAATGAGACTGCTAGGTAAAAAAAAAAAAAAAAAGACTGCTCATCTTAGCCTCTGCTTTCTCTCTGGACCTACTAAAGTAACACAGAGATGTTTTTTAAAAGGCAAAACATGCCCTAGCTGGTTTGGCTTGGTGGATAGAGCATTGGCCTGTGGACTGAAGGGTCTCCGGTTTGATTCCGGTCAAGGGCACATGCCCAGGTTGCGGGCTCGATCCCCAGTAGGGGGCGTGCAGGAGGCAGCCTCTTTCTTTGATGTTTCTATCTCTCTCCCTTCCTCTCTGAAATCAATAAAAATATGTTTAAAAATAAATAAATAAATAAAGACAGTGGTAGCACACTATAGTCCAAGGCTAAATCTAGCTTGCTGCCTGTTTATGTACAGTCTATAAGCTAAGAATAGTTTGACTTTCCCACATGGTTGGGGGGGAAATCAAAAGAAAAATAATATTTGTGACACATGATAATGATATGAAATTCAGACTTCTGTGTCAAATAAAGTTTTCTTGGAACACGGCCATGTGTTCTAGTGCGTGTCCCATGTGTTGCCGATGGCTGCTTTCACGCTACAATGACATAGTTGAGTAGACGCAATGGTGACCATATGGCATGCAAAGCCAAAAATATTTATGATCTGGCCCTGTACAGAGATATGTGCTAGAAATGTCATGCGTTGTCCAATGCAGTAACCGGCCACTAGCTCCATGTGGCTATCAAATACTAGTGCATGTGGCTAAGGACCTGAAAGTTTCATTAATTAAATAAATTTTATTTCCATTTAATTAATTTACATTTAAATAGCTGCATGTGGCAGAGGCTGCAGTATTGGATGGCACAGCTGTAGAGATAACAGGAGGGCATCTAGACTGGGAGACACCACAGATTGCCCCGAAAGCAGAGAGATTAAGTGAAAAGGTACCTATGATGACTGATGCCCTGCCCTGCCTCCTCCTCTCAGGCTTTCATCCCCACCTAGATTCCAGGACGCTGGCAGGGAGGGTTACACTCTGCTCGAAAGAAGCTAGAAGAGCCCTCCCTGCAGAATTTGACCAGCTCAGGAGGAAAGACCTAAAAAGCCTCTCTAATGGAGAGTCCCACCAACGCTCATGGACACCAGGGCTCCTCACATGCACACGCTTTCCATGAACTGTAGTCCAGGTCCCACCCTTTGCTCTGTGTGACAGCCCAGGATCATCACACATTTGAGGAAAGATGGAGACGAAAAAGAGGCCAAACAGATAAGCAGATTTAAGCAAAGATCTATGAGAACACATATTTTGTTAAATTTGGAGAACCATAAAGTTGGATGAGAAAAATGATCTCAGTTTTCACCAAGTTCAATTTAAATTCAGCATTTCCTTCGCGTATGAACATTAGCAACAAACCATAGTCATATTAGCAATTCCTGTGGTTTCTTCACCAACAGAAAACAGATACTCTCCTGTCACAATGCCATGGTTCAAGTTATCTCAAAATATCACTTATGCTCATCACGACTTGGAAATTATAGTAGTTATTAGACACACTGCTAAATCTCCTAATATAGAAGCCCATATGTTACTATATGACAGATTTGTTTTTAAATATTTTGATAACTGCATTTCAATACAAATGATATCTTTTAAAATCCTATGTACGGGAGTTTATTCATTTAAAAATACAGGCCAGGGCAAAAGTAGGCTAACAGTTATAATACAAATAAATAATATGATTTACAAAGTTCATGGCCCTCCAAATAATATAAACTACTTATTTATTATTTTTATACAATGATTAATAAATAATAATGCAAGAATAAACTGTTTCTTGTCCTTGCAACTATAAACCTTGCCCTGCATTATGCTGAGAAGAGGTCCACAGACTTCATCAGACTGCAAAGGGGTCCGTGGCCCAAGAAGGGTTAAAAGCCTCTGTCTTAATGTTCTCTCTAGAGCAGTGGTTCTCAACCTTCCTAATGCTGCGACCCTTTAATACAGTTGCTCATGTTGTGGTGACCCCAACCATAAAATTATTTTCGTTGCTACTTCATAACTGTAATGTTGCTACTGTTATGAATCGTAATGTAAATATCTGATATGCAGGATGTATTTTCATTGTTACAAATTGAACATAATTAAAGCATAGTGATTCATCACAAAAACAATATGTAATTATATATGTGTTTTCCGATGGTCTTAGGCGACCCCTGTGAAAGGGTCATTCGACCCCCAAAGGGGTCGCGACCTGCAAGTTGAGAACCGCTGCTCTAGAGTTACAAGTGGATGCGGAATGCAAAAAATAATCATCAAGTGCTATGTGCCAGATTTTAGACCTCATAATTCCTAGACTAGGTCTTATTATTCTTTTGATAGTTTTCATTAGTACTTTGAAATGTGCCTTTTGTTATTTCAATGAGATGTTTGGAGGGAGGAGAGATAAACAGATGTTCTTTATCAGCCCTCTTGACCAGAAAGTTCAGCATTCTTTTGTAAAAAATGGTACATGCACATCATAAACAAGTTAGAGAAATACAAAAAGGACAGCAAAAAAAATCACCTCCAATTCCACCACCCGTTTGGTGAACATATGAGCGTACACACAAATATACATATACACACAAACTTATATCACAATCATTACATGTATAAAGATATATACATAATTTTTAACAAAAACAGGATCAAACTACACATTATTCTTTTTTATTTTTTATTCTTTTGCTAAATAAAATGAATAATAATAAGAATGAGGCAGTTAACTACTTTCACCATACAGGGTTAGGACAAAGACTCAGCCCCTTAGAGGGTTCCTGCACAATGATCCATTCTGTTTCTCAGCTTTGGCAACAGACACTACTAGCTGCTTAACCAGTGTCTATTTTCCCTTTCTTATTTAGTAACAAAATCCCAACTCTGTCTGGATAAAATGTGCCCAGTTAAAAACACCTACCTATATCTCTTGTCCTAGGGGTGGTCCTCTGACCTGTTTTGACCATTGAGATGTAAGTGGAAATTGGATAGGGCTTCCTGAGAATCTATTGTCTTCCTCATACGAAGGGGTGGGGAAACTCAGCAGGCTTGTGCCCTTTCTCATTGCCTTTGCTTTCATTCCTACCTGGGATGTAGGTGAGATTTCTGGAAGTGGAGCAGCCATCTTGTGACTATGAGGGTACAAGCCACCTGCTAAGAATAATAGAACAGGAAGATAGAAATAGCTTCAGTCCTTAATGAATTCTTTGAGCCTCTGAACCAGCCTTAACTGCTTATCCCTAGACTTCTAGTTACATGAGAGAAATAAGGCTTTATCTGGTTACATGCAACTCCATGCAATTCTAACTGACAAGTGCTCCAAGAAAAGCCTCTTCTCTCCCTGTAGCCCTGACACATGACCTTAATAAGCACCTGTGGTGATCCAAAAATAGACCTGGGGAGGAGGGATTGGCTGTGGCTGTGATTCTGAACTTGCTGAGCCATCACCTGTTCTGTCCATGCTCTGAAGAAGAGTACCATTAATTACACTCTCCTCGGCCAGCCAGGGCACAGGAGGCTGCGTCTGTGTTCTCAGGGAAGCCCAAATATAGCTCAGGTGCCTGCACAGCTTTTGCTGAGTGTGCAGCATCTGTATGTCTGGCAGCTCCAGTAAAGAATGGGGAAGCTTCTCCCGGGAGAAGGAAGGTGAGTGCAGGGTATGAAGAAGGTGCTAGAAACCAGGGATATTGGCCAGGCCTGGTTCAAGGAAATAAGACCCTTCCTCCTGCTTCCTGCAACGCAGATATTGTCCCTCCTACTTATCAGACAACAAAACTTGCTTGAAGTCCTGAAGGTGGAGTGAACATGGGTCAGTCCTGTTATTTGGTTGCATGCAACAGAAGTAATAACTGAAGAAAAAAATATTGGGGAAGAATATGAGATGGCTCACAGAATTGCAGGCAAGGCTGAAACACTAACTTGGAACCATAATTTCGGGAGGCCTGGGTAGCAAGGAACCAGCATTGGGATGATATAGATAGGTCATGAGTCCTCTACACAGTTAGAGGGCAGGATGCCTTGACTGACGGTCTTTCTAGATGGTATTGGCAAGAGTGGCTTTCCTGAAGCAACCCAAAAGTTCGAGTACCAGAAGAATGGCAAGAGGGGGTTGGGTGGTAAAAACAAAACAGCAACAAAATGCCCACTGCAGATCATATAGAATCAGTCAAGGGTCTGGGTTTGGAGAACTGGCTGGCTTTAGTTAAAATCTTAGCACTGCCCTTTACTATCTGTCCTTGGTCAAGTCGATTTCCTCCTCTGTGAGTGACGACAATGAGACATGTTTAAAACCACGAGAATGGAAGCCCCTGAGGACAGGGATTTTTGTCTTTTCCCACTGTTATACCCCCTGCACCTCTTCTGGGGCACGGCTCATAGTGAATGCTCAGTGCATAGTTATTGAACGAGTGAATGAACTTTACATGTATCCCTGCATACCTCATAGGCAGGGAGCTATTTTGTTGAAAAGATAATGTGACAGGTGCTTGGAGTGGAAAGTGAATGCCCCCTCCTGCCTCACCATTGCACTCTGGGGACGGGGAAGGTCAGGGAGGGCGAGATCTAAGCAGATACTGAGAGAGATAAAGAGACTCCGCCGTACCGACTCTTCCTTGATACACTCGCCACCAGCATGCTGAACTGCTTTCTGACATCACAGTCACTCTGCCCTCGCCTCCCGAGCAGGATCTGCAGCTGAAAACAACAATCCCATGTTAAGTGCAGGATGGCTCCACTCCAGCCATCTCCAGAACTGCTGACATAATGCTGGGTGTTAAACTCTGCTCATGACGGGCTAAAAAGTCTGAAGTGACCATGTCCCTACGTTTCACAGTGAACCATGACATATAGTGGCACTTAGAGTCAATTGCAGCCCCGGGGAATGTGTGCATTGTTTAAAAAAAAAATACATCCAGGAGGACATCATTGGTGAAGTGAATGTATTTCAACTCTATCATTCATGTCTTCAACCACTAGTCTTAACAAGATAAAATTCTAAGTCGTTTAGTTCCCCATTGTAGAAATATAAAGCTTAAAACCAAGAGGCAAACCTTGAAGAAATAGGGATTTCAATAACCAACATCTTTGTCATAGTCATTCATCATCACCCTCAGAAGCACCCCATCACCACCACAATTTATCACACTACTGTCACACCACCATTATTATCACCATGTCACCAACCACCATCAATGCCACCACCAACCCAACCAAGTCCATTGTTGCCAACAGCAGTGAAACCACCACTACCACCATCACCATCACCACTACCACCGTTACCACTTCTATCATCTCCATCTCTATCATCTTCACCATGAAATTATCATCAGTATTGTTAGTGCTACATAGTAAATGATTAGGGGTCCCACCCGGGTGACCTTCGTCAGGCTGATATCATCACCCCCTAGCTGCTGTAAGAGTTGGTTACTCACAGGTCACAGCTACTCCATTCTCCTGAGAATTCCCCTCAGCCAACAGAACTTCCTTGCTAGGAAATGCCTGGAAGTTCCACTCTGAAGGCATCCTGCACCCAGTGACTGACTATCTGGGATGTACAAACCCCTGATCCCTTGCCTCAACTCTGTGGGAGTATTCATGCTCCAGAGCTCTCTATGGGATCAGGTTGAGGCTAGACCTCAGCAGAACTCACATTTTTTGCTCATCTTTCTCTCCTGTTCTAGTCTGCACCCCTCATTTCTTAACAGGTTTCACCTTGAGAAGTCCCTCAATAAATCATTTCTACAAGAATCTTTTCCAGATGGGAGGGGGGTGAGTGGGAAGGGTGAAAAAGGTGAAGGGATTAAGAAGTACAAATTAGTCATAGCCCATGGGTGGAGGGGGGCAAAGAGGGAAAATGGGGGACATCTGTTAATACTCTCAACAATAAAATAAATTTAAATAATTAACAACTAAAAAAATCCCTTTTACTTCAAGAGAACCCAACCTAAGATATGTGACTGCCACTTTAGTCAATGCTATAAATAGGACAGCAATCGCCAACCTTTCGAACCTCACGGACCAACAGTTGGCGACTGCTGCTCTAGAAGACAGGTTTTGGAATGTGTTCCCTGGCTGTACCCCCTTCTTGGAGAAATTCTACCTGCACAGGCAGTGGTGTGCTGGAGCTGGCCGGCTCTAGCTCATGAGGGCCCATTGCACCCATTCTTCCCAGCTCTGCATTCAGTGACATTACATTGGTAGCTTGAAATCAGCCATGGTGGGAGTATTTACACCATGAAAATTGGCAAAAACTTTTATTGTTGTTGGTTTTTTTGTTTGTTTTTGTTTTAGAGTGCTGGTTGTTAATTACTGGCATACCACTGTGTACAGGCCACCATACAATTCCTAACCTTTGCTGAAATCCAACCCAAAGTTGAAACTTAAGGGTCTGAGATAGACTTCTATCCCTAGGGAGACTTATCCACAAGTTATCAGTGGTGCATAAGTTATGTGGCCTGGTGATATATAATGGCTTAGGCCAGCAGATATCTCATGGCATCAATAAATTGTGGTTAGTTGGCAAGGTGAGTTGAATGATAATAATCATAGCTACCATTTATTGAATGCTAAGCTAAATTTGTGTTGCACTAAGCATTTGTGTTGCATGCATTATCTTGTATAATTCTTATAATACCCCTTGTAGGAATAAAATCTGATTCAACAAGTTTGAGGAGGTAAAGTACTTGCTCAAGGCAGCATTGTTTGTTGGTAGAGAAACTGGGATTCAACCCTCCATCTTCAGACTCCAGATCTCATGAAGCAGATCTGGAGGCCTAAACAGGCAAAAACCACAGGCACAATGTTATGAGGGAGTAGAAACTAGAGCAAGTAGAATGTGCTCATCAGGATACTTTGGTTTCAACCAAACTTGAACTAGCTTCCACAAAAAAAGAGTTCATTTGGCCAGACCCATCCTTAGGAGGGGCAAAATGGGCTGGCTCTAGGACTGACTGAAAAAAGGCTAGAATCCAAAACCAAGCAGTCTCTCTCTCTCTCTCTCTCTCTCTCTCTCTCTCT
>NW_005871138.1:3935379-3947989 GCF_000147115.1 Myotis lucifugus
TATCTTCTCCTCCCGCGTCCAGCCAAGCCTTGGACATCAATTCTATCCTTCAAATAAAAATATTAACCCTCACATTTGTGGAGTTCTTTGGTTTAAGGAGCACTTTCAGATTCCCTGTTTTCATGTACTCATTATAAGAATTAAAGCACAGTGGAAAAGTACAAATAAGAAAGTAAAAAAAGTCAAGTGATCAAGGTCAACATCACCAATGACGTCACGTTGAGATCATTTGCCCCTGATATGATGTGATGAGATGAGCACATCACTTCAGTGGTCTTAGTCCCTAAAACCAATAACCTCGGTCTAATCAGGAGAAAATATCAAGCAAGTGAAAACTGAGGGATATGGTGCAAAATATCGGACCACTACTCTTTGAAAGGGTCAAAGCTGTGAAAGACCAGGAAAGACTGAGAAACTGTTATGGGCCAGAGGAGACTAAGGAGACATAACATCTAAATGCAACATAGTATTCTGGTTTGGAAACTGGGACAGAAAAAGGACATCAGTGGAAAAATTGAAAAAATACAAATAAAGTTGGTAGTGTAATTAATAGTATCATACCAATTACCACTTCTTAATGTTGATAACTGCTCCAGGCTTATGTGACATTAGAGGAATGTTACTATTAAAGGCCAAATGGGATAGTACTTTGTGTACTATCTTTCATCTTTTCTGTAAATCTACAATCATTTCAGTATTAAAAGTTAAAAAAACAAAAAAGCTTGAAATTCATATATTTCAAATGAGATGAACATTGCACCAAACATCTTTCAATGCATGTATACAGATAATCAGAAATAACTTTAATTATTTTATATTATAACTAGAGGCCTGGTGCACGCACCAGTGGGGTCCCTCTGTCTGGCCTGCAGGATCAGGCCGAAACCGGCTCTCTGACATCCCCTGAGGGGTCCCGGATTGCGAGAGCATGCAGGCTAGGCCGAGGGACCTCACCAGTGCATGATCAGGGCCAGGGAGAAATGCAGAAGGTTGGCCAGCTGGGGAGGGACCATGGGAGGGCTCCAGGGTGTGTCCGGCCCTCTTGCTCAGTTCTGATTGGCCAGACCCCAGCAGCAAGCTAACCTACTGGTCGGAGCATCTGCCCTCTGGTGGTCAGTGCACATCATAGAGAGCGGTTGAGTGCTTAGCATATCATTAGCATATTATACTTTGATTGGTTGAATGGATGACCAGACACTTAGCATATTAGGCTTTTATTATATAGGCTATAGGATACTCAAATTTTGAGAGATAATTATTTTACTTGGATTTAACAATTTTTAAATGAAAGCAAAGATGAAAGAATTTCTGAACTTTAGGTAGGTATCCTTCCACCAAAGAGATATTATCTCCTCAAAGATCCCTCTGGAAAACATCAAGAGGTTGCAGACATCATTTTTTTAAATTTTGTTTTTCAATTACAGTTGACATTCAATATTTCAATTTTAGCTCATTGTTACCTGTATTGGCACTGTTATAACTTTTCCCCAAACTTCCTGTTTTATATTAGTTATATTGATATTTTTACAGTGTTGTGTGAATCTGTTAAAGGTTGTTTTTAGTCATGGATTACAGGAAACCTAAGCAAACAGCAGTTTAAATAAACAAGTAGTGAAGAGTTAGGCAGTTGCTGTCACGGGGTTCAGTGCCTCAAGGATGTCAGGACTGGGTTCTCTACAGTTCTTCTGGAGTTTTCCTCATGATTGCAAAACAGCTGCTGTTACTCCAACCATCATGTTCTTGTTCCACCAAGGAAGACAGAGAAAATGACTCTATAAAGAAAGGAAAGCTTTCCACATTTTCTTACTCAGCCACAGATGTGTTATTGCAATCCCTAGCTGCAACTGAGGCTGGGAAATGTGGGAAATTTTTTAGTAGGCACCTTTGATGGCCCCAATAAAACTGGTATTTCTTGGTAAGGAAGAACTGCTGATTCTCGCAGTTATATTTTTGTTTTGTATTTAAATATATTTAATATTTACAGGTAATCTTATATACCAAAGCTTCTTTATGCTTGAATGATTTCTTTTGATCCACTTCTTGGTTGGCAGGATTTCATTGTTGGGGTGAGCTGAGGAGGGACCCCAGGAAGCACCCATAGAAACCTGCCTTGCACCTCCCTAATGTCTTC
The DNA here is from genome assembly GCF_000147115.1 of Myotis lucifugus. Lineage (NCBI taxonomy): Eukaryota > Metazoa > Chordata > Mammalia > Chiroptera > Vespertilionidae > Myotis > Myotis lucifugus. The sequence goes on from NW_005871138.1 coordinate 3,937,511, forward strand.
ACTGCCTTGGAATCAGACTCTGAATTGAAAGAGAGTCAAGGTGGTCCAAACCTGCTTCCCTCCCCCAGGCAGAAGTTGTCCCTTTAAAAGAGAGAGGAGGCAGGGGTAGCTCACTGCTGCCAGATTGACAGCCAATGTGCTCCCTGGAGGCCTAGCATCTGATTGGCAGCAGAAGGACAAGTTGTCTGGGATGGCTTTGTGTAACACCCGCTCAGCAGGATTCTAAAGTCGGAGGAATCTGTCTTAAGGGTGTTGCTTGTAGTCTGTCCTAGGCACCTCAGGGTCTCCAACTTTTCCTTCCAAGCAGGGCTGGGCACTAGCTTCTCTCCTCCATGCCCTCTATTCTTGGAACCATGGAGTCTTGCCTACAAGACCAGACTCAGCTGGGCGCCCAGGACTACACACATTTGAACGGCTCTGCCCACCCCCACCCCCAGAATTCCAGGTCTGGACTACCACTGGCTCTCATGTACATGTTCTCTTCTCCCACCTCCTCCAATAATGAACTTGATGTTATTTTTCCTAATTATGAAGATAACATAGGCTCACTGAAAAAAAGAAAAAGAAAGGAATTATACTTAGTAACAATCACTGCTAACATTTTTCTGATGTTTTCCTACAGGACTTTTTTTCTGTGCATTATGCATTTTTAAAGTGAGATTTACTTCTATAAACGTATATAAAGCACACAAATTTTAACTATACAACTGGATGGATTTTTATGTATGAATACACTGATGTGACCACAACCCAGACCCAGATCTAGAATGTTCCCAGTAGGCTTCCCAATTAACGACCTCCCCACTAAATCTCGATCACCATAGACTAGTCTTTTGTAATTTTGAACTTCATGAAAATGGCATAGGTGCATTTTTAAAATTAAAATGAGACATAACTGTTTGATGTCATGTTTTTTTCCAGTGAATATATCATGAGTGTTTCCCTATGTCATTCTTCTTTCAACAGTTATTTTTCATGGCTATGTATCTTTTCATATGATTCTATGTGATTTGTTTACTAATCCCTCAATTTTTGCACATTGAAGCTTTTTCTGAATTTTTGTTATTTTAAACAGTACTATTTGGAGCATCATCTTTCACATAGCTTTCCAGAGGGTAGGATAGCAAGGTGGTTCAGAGCATGGGTTTGGAGTTAAAGAGATCAGGGTTCGAGCCCCAGCCTGTCCCTTACCAGTTACTAGAACTTTCACAACTTACATCTCTTTGAGCCTCAGTTTCCCCACCTGAAAATGGACATGATAATACTCATCTCATCATGTGTTGCTGGAAGGGATAAATAGGTGAAGTACTTAGCATATTGTGTAAAGTACTTAGCATATTGCCTGGCACCGAGTGAACACCCAGTAAATGTTAAGCTGCTATTATTCATCTTCGTGTTCACTTCTAATTATTTTCTTAGAAAAAATTCCTAGAAATAAAATTGCTGGATCAAAAAGAATGCTTGTCTTTAGGGTGTTTTTTTTTCTTTCTTACCACAGTTTGCCAAAATGCCCTCCAGAGAAGCTGTGCCAACTCACAGAACTACCAGCTGTGTATGAGAAAAAGACCAGAAAAATGTTAGCAGTGAATGGTGCCCTTTCACCATTCTATCAACAATGAGTATCACCACAAAAGAACGAGAGGGAGAAAGAACACAAAGAAGGAAAAAGAAAAAAGAAACCTTGTCGATCAAATGGGGGGTGGGGTGGGGGGGGTGAAGAGGGAAATCCGTTAATGTTGGTTTGCTTTCTAGTGAGGTTGACCATTTTCTTTTTTTCTATTGGCCATTTGTTTTCTTCCTTCATTTGGAAATTGCGCTGATCAGGTGTTTTGCTATTTTTTTCTGTTGGGACATTTGCTGGTGTTTCAATAACCAGACCATTACCCAATTTAAAAAGTCCTGTTCTATCCTGCATGGGCGGCAGTTCCTATAACTCAGCCATGGATGTGTTATTGCACATCTGGGCCTTGGTCCCCATTCCCAAGTTCTCACCTTGGTGGTCTACCTGATTTCATGGTTCCTATTTTTGCCAGGACCCCCTTTCACCACATCTTGCCAGCCTTAGATGTATAGGCTCCGGAGCAACTAATAATTCTCTCTCTCTCTCTCATTCTTCTAAAAAAATGAAATGCTTATTTTTCTAAAAAAATGCTGAACATGTTTGTTCAGCATTTGTTTAGAAGAGAGATTGGGTGATACATGAAGGTGGAGTTGAAATGGAAGACTCCATGTGGCAACAAGCAATTCAGCTCTGGCCCCAAACTTGCATAACTGGCTTAATGAAACTAGAGCCCTGCACTTAGACAGACCCATCTTCCTTGGAAAGTCATCTTGCAGGCTAAATAGTCTCCCCCCACTCCCCCAACACCCCAAACAGTTTTTTAAAGTATCAACTTTAAACAGGTATAGTGACATCCTTGAGAGGAGTTCAGGTCCATATAATCCTCTCCATCTCATTTATCTCTAAAGTTGTTTCAGCACCTTCTATAGATTGCACTCTTGGTAACTGCCCCTCTGACTAGTACCTTACTGGTTCTGCCTGGATTTCTGAGATCTTTGGGGTCATTCCTTGCCAAAGAAGCGATCCAGGAGGAAAGGCCATGAAGGAAATGTATAGGAAACCTAGTTGTCCTGAAAGAAGACACCATTCCCAGCTATTAAACTGGAAAATATTTTTTAAAAGGAAGAGAGAGAGAGAGGAGAAAAGAAAATGAATTATCTTGAAATTAACTTAACTACTAAAGGAGATTTTAAAAAATATATGTTTTTATTGCTTTCAGAGAGGAAGGGAGAGGGAGAGAGAGAGAGATAGAAACATCAATGATGAGAGACAATCATTGATCAGCTGCCTCCTGCACACCCCACACTGGGGATTGAACCTGCAACCCAGGCATGTGCCCTGACCAAGGAGATTTTAAAAAATTTCCTGGATAAATAGAGGATCTGGATTAATGGAGAAATATTCTATGTTTGTTGGAAGGTAAGGCATAATTGGCATTGTAATTGTGTCAATTCATATATTTCTAACTAAATATTTGTAGGAGATAAATTGGATAAACCAATTTTAAAATTTGCAAGGAAAAGCAAGTTCCCACAAGTAGCTAAGACGAGTATTCTCAAAAATAAAAGAAAGGTGGGATCTCACCCAACCAGGCTTTGAGACATACTATTAACTCTAATTTGGCAAAGTGTGCTACTAATGCAAGAACTATAGACCAATGGAACAGAGGAGAAGAATCCAGAAACAGACCTATGTATATGGATATTTGGTATGTGATAGATGTGGCAACATAAATCAATGGGGAAAGGATGGGTTGTTTGAATGGTGTGGGGGAAAGGAGCTCCACTGGACAAAATAAAAATAAATTAAATTATATCCTATCCACACCACAAAAGGACAATCTTTAGATGGTTTAAGAAGCTGTAAAATATTAAAAGGCAAATCTTTATGATATTGCATTAGGGATATCTTTATCTTTATGATATTCATTTCTTAAATAAATACAAAACGTCCAAACCATAAAGGAAATGATTGAAGGATTTCAATAAATGATATTCCATACAAAACTAATGAATGATTGACAGATTGGGAAAATGTATTTGCAGCAACAATCAATAAAGGATTAAAATTTAAATTCCACAAGAAACTTGGCAGTAAATCAGCAAGAAAAAAGCTGGCAACCTAACCGAAAAATGGGCAAACTCACGCCAAGAGGAACTCAAGTAGTGAATAAACGTATGAAGAGAAACTCAACTTATTCATAACCAGAGAAAGAACAATAAAAACAACAATGCCATACTGCTTTGCATTCATCAGACTGGCAAAAAGAAGAAAGGTGATATCAAGTGCTGGCCAGGAGTAGGGAAATGAGGCCCTATTGCTTTGTAAATTAGTGTAGCCACTCTGAAGAGAAATTTCAAAATATTTAGTCAAACTGAATATATTTTAATCCATTATTTTTTAAATTGTGGGTCATGGCTCATTAATATGTTACAAAATCAGTTTAGCATGCTGTGAGCAACATTTTAATCCTCACCCAAGTAAATCAATCGGTTGCTTCCTACACCTCACCCACACCCCATCTGCACTCCACCCCGACCAGGGATCAAACCCCCAACCTAGGTATGTGCCCTGACCAGAATCAAACTCTCAACTTTTCAGTGTACAGGAGATGCTCCAATCTACTGGGCCACACTGGCCAGGACTGTGATCAACATGTTAAAAAGGAAGTTGAATTAAATAGAGTAAAACACATCAGAATGCTTTTCTCATAATGAGGGTAAGTGTTATTTCACAAAACTTTTGTTTTACTTATGTGTGTGGAGGGGGCCTTACCAGATTATGATGTAAAATATATTTCTTATTGTGATTCCTAGTCAACTAAGTTTGAAAGACACTGGTAATCCCACCACCTCGCAATCCCATTTCTGCATAGAAACACTAGCAAAGATAGATAGCCATGAAGATATCCATCACAGAATTGTTTATAAAGCAAAGTGATGGCAACCAGTTACATTAGTCTGAAAATAAATTTTAAAAATGAAGATAAAAACTAAACAGTAGTTCAAGTGAATAAATTAGAGTTACATAAATTAACACAGATCTTAAAAACAGTATTGATTGACTAAAAAGAGGCAATAGAATGAAATACATAACATGGTAGCATTAACACGAGGCCTGCATCCACCTCCCTGTCTGCCCCTTTCTTCCTCGAATCAGACACGAAGACAAATGCCATTAAAATCTACATTTAGTGGTGGTTTCAAGAAACAAAACAAGGAGGGGGTTTTATTGCAGGCAGGCAGGGAATGTCAAATAGGTCATTGGCAGGAGATACCATCAGGTGAGTGTATTCTTTGAGACCAAAGAGCCCATAGTAATATGTATTAAACAATAATGCTAACAATTACACTGAGACTAAGTAGGGCAGCTACTAGCTAACCAGCTCCAAGCTTGGTTAATTCGGTGGCTCAGTGACATCATTAAGGATCTGGGTTCTTTCTTTTACCTGCTCTGCCAAACAGTGTTTCAGCTTTGTCCTAATTTAGCTTCCCTCCTGGTTGCAATGAGTATATGTCCAGCAATGAAAAAGGTACTGTTCCTCTGTACATGTCTATTTTTCTTTTATTTTTTAAAATTATTTATTGATGAGAGAGAAACATCAATATGTTGTTCCACTTATCTTTTTAATACGGTTTTTAAAATTGATTTTAGAAAGAGAGGAAGAGACAGAGAGAAATATCAATTGGTTGCCTCCTGTATGCACCTGACTGGGGATCAAACCAGAAAGCCAAGTATGTGCTCTGACCAGGAATCGAACTGGTGACCTTTCGGTGCAAGGGACCATGATCAACCAACTGAGCTACAAGGGCCGGGACTGTTATTCCACTTATTTGTGCATTCATTGGTTGCTTCTTATATGTCCCCTGGCTTGAGACTGAACCTGCAACCTTGGCGTATTGGGACAACACTCCAACCAACTGAGCTACCAGGCCAGGGCTAGTGTGTCTATTTTTCAAGAGCGAGGGAAGCCCAAATTTCACTCCCATCACATTGATTATAATTGAGTCATATGTATACACCAAACCCTGGCCAAAAAAAAAAAAGGCTATGTAGTGTGAATTACCCCAATAAAAACAGAGAAAGAGGTAGGGGGATGGATTTGGGTAGGCAATCCACCAATTCTGTTTCAGATGACTTCAAGAAGAAATGGGGAAAAAAGAAGAGGAAATGGAACTGGGAACTAAAATATCAGGCAGCAAGGCCGATTTTCTCTGTTTATCTCTACAGAGTTCTTTCTCACTCTCTCCTGCTTCTCTGCACAGTCTGGCTTTCTTTGCCCCACATGGCCCATGACCCAGACAAGGCTCCTTTAACCCACATTGATTTCTCCTCCCAACTCAAGTACCCAGACCCCGCAGTGGATGTACTAGCCTAGGTAGGCTAATTGCTGCAACAAGCGAGTCTGAACTCTCAGTGACTTCGGACAATAAAATGCTATTTCTTGCTTACATCGCAGTCCAGTTTGGGTCAGTGTGTGTGTGTGTGTGTGTGTGTGTGTGTGTGTGTGTGTGTGTGTGTTGGTTGAGAATGACCCAAGAAGAATGGCAGCCCTTGATGCAGGGGCTGCTACAGGTGAAGCCTGGCTTGAGGCAACCCAACCCAGGTCTACAATAACGCCTGACTTAGTGGTAGAACTGTAGGCATGAGCTAACCAAGAAAGGGGAAATCACACCAGGAGTCCACTGCCTACCAGTATATTGTTAGCCAGAGGCCCAGTCCACTTTGTTAGCTGCCTTCCCTCCTCCACACTGTCAGCTTCCGGGACCCCCTGCCACTCTTGCTAGGTGAGTAGGCAACCTGGAAGGCAGCAGGGAAAGCATTGGCTCACATCAGATATGGCCATTGTAGGGCATGTTCCGAAGAAGCACTGATTCTCCAGGTGCTGCAACAGATTTGTCCCAAGTGCTATGCAGCTTTAGGCAGTCTTTTGCACCTTTTGGCCTCAGTTTCCCTCTCTCTCAGAAGAGGGAGCTGGATGTTAGATCCTTCCAGCATGGGATGTCTGTCTCTTACAGAGGGGGCTGTCCTGTCCTTAGTAGTAGGAGCTCACACTTGCAGAGCACTCACTGTGTTTGGGCTCTGTTCTAAGAATTCCACATTTATTCCTCACTCGATGATAGCACACTGTGAGGCACGGTCCCCATTTTATAATGGAAGAAACTGAGGCCCAGAGACGTTAATTCACTTGCTCAAGATTACCAGACCTTTGTGGCATATAATATTTATCCCAGAACTTAGTGGTGTAAAACCACAACCACTTACTCTGTGGGTCAGGAATCTGGGGAGGGCTCAGCTGAGTAGTTCTTGTTTGAATGTCTCTTACGCAGTTGCCATCAGAACTGAGCTGGGGCTGCCTCAAAGTGGGACACCCCAGATCACTCCTCACATGCCTACTGCTAATGCTGGCTGCCGGCCTGCAGGTCAGCAGGCCTTCCTGTGGCCTCTCCAGCACAACCTCTCAGGGCATTTGGACTTCCTATATGGAGGCTGGCTTTCTACAGAGTGGGCAACACGAATGAGCCACAAAGAAATTGCAGGACGCTTTCTGACCTAGCTTCAGACGTTGGCATAGCACTTCTTTTGCATTCTACTGGTTATAAGCCAGTCACTAAGGGTGACCCAGTTTAAGGGACAGGGACACAGATGTTACCTCTCAGTGGGAGGACAAAAAATGTGCACACGTGTTTTAAAACCACCACAGGGATTCAGCTCCAAAGGCTGGCTCATTGCTGGTCTCTCAGACATTCCTCATGGGTCTCACGGAGGGTTTTGGGTAGAGGAGAGCCAGCTGCTGGTTTCAGTTTTCACAGGGTCCCTCTGGCTGCTGGGTGCAGAAGCATGACGCCCAGAGAGGAGGTTGCTGCAAGACTCCTGGGGAGAAATGACTCCTGGGGAGGGTGGTGGGGAGGAGAGGGATGAAGAGAAGTTGTCAGATTCTGGATACATTTTGCGTGTAGAATTGATAGGAATTGCTGATGGATTGAATGTGGCAGGTGAGAGAAAGAGGGGAATCAGAGATGACTCTAAGATTTATGGCCTGAACAGTGGCAAGAAAATGGAGCTGCCAATCACCAAGATGGGGACGATAGGGGGAGGGGAGGCTGTTGACCCATAATTATCGCACCAAGCTGCTTTCAAGCTAGGTCTGGTTCCTGGGAAGAGGAGAGGGATCAAGAGCATTTACCTGTGCCAGACACTGTGCTGGGTGCTTCACATATTGTGGTAGGCAGAATTGTAAGAATGACTCTAAAGATTCTGGCCCTGGCTTAAGCCCCTCCTGTTTGAGTATGGGTAAAACCTCTGGATATAATGAAATATCACTACCGTGATTATGTCATGCTAGAGGCCCGGTGCAAAAAATTTGTGCACTTGGAGAGGGGGGTCCCTCAACCGGGCCTGCACCCTCTCGCAATCCGGGAGCCCTCAGAGGATGTCCAGCAGTCAGACATCCTTAGTGCTGTCGCAGAGGTGGAAGAGGCTCCCGCCACCACCACTGTGCTCGCCAGCCATGAGCCCAGCTTCTGGCTGAGCAGTGCTTGCCCTGTGGGAGTGCACTGACCACTAGGGGGCAGCTTCTGCATTGAGCATATGCCCCCTGGTGGCCAGTGCGCATTATAGCAACCGGTCGTTCCGCTGTTCAGTTGATTTGCATATTAGCCTTTTATTATATAGGATTAGAGGCCCGTTGCAGGAAGATTCCTGCAAGAATAGGGCTTCCTCGGGCCTATTCCTGCAAGAATAGGGCTTCCTGAGGCCAGAGCAAAGCAGGATGCTGCCTCGCTCCCTCCCATCTCTGCTGCCTTGGCTCTGCTCCCGTCTCCGCTGCCTCGGCTCCCTCCCTTCTCCGCCGCTTCGCTCCCTTCTGCAGAGCTTGGCTTCCTTCTACGCTGTCTTCAGTCTTCGCTCTGTGCCTGCGTATGCAAATTAACCACCATCTTTGTTGGGTTAATTTGCATACTCGCTCTGATTGGCTGCTGGGCATAGCAGAGGGACGGTCAATTTGCCTGTTTCTCTTTTATTAGTGTAGATAATATGACAAAGGGAGATTATCCTGGTAGACTTCATTTAATCACAAGAGCACTTTAAAAGTAAAATTTTCTCATGTTAGTAAGCAGAAGTTAGGGAGAGTCAAAGGATGAGAAGTGTTTGACATCCTGATGATGACCTTGAAGATCGAGAAGACCATGTGCAAAGATCAGAGAGATACTTCTAGGAGCTGAGAGAGACTCCAGCCAATGTGCAGCAGGGAAACAGGGACCTCAGTCCTACAGCCACAAGGAACCGAATAGTATCAACAACCAGAGTGAGCTTGCAAACCGATTCTTCTCCAAAGCCTCCAGCTAAGACCCCAGTCTGGCTGATAACTCGTGAGGTCCAAGCAAAGAATCCAGGTGAGCCTGCTCAAACTTCTGACTGATGGAGTTGTAAGCTAATGCACGGGTGTTGTTTTTAAGCCTTGTAGTTTGTTATGCTACAATAGAAACTTATTTTACTTAATCCTCACAACCATCCAAAATGGAGGGTCCCATCCCCGTTGCACAAATGAGGGAACGGGTAGGTGAGGTAAAGGGGCTTTGCCCTGGGTCACACAGTGCCACAGTTGGGATGGAAGGAATCTTACCAATTCACCAGGCTGCTTCACAGAGGGGGTGTCAGAGCAACTGGCAGAGGTTAGGCTGGATGGGGGCCTCAGCTCCTGGTCAAGGCCAGGGAATGGAGTTCCAGTTTCTGATTGCGATTGTGTTCCTCTCAGGGGCTCTAAGTGACTGAAGGTGTATATGTGGGAGTGTCTGTGTGAGCTTGGTGGGATGTGTTTTATTGTGTGTGAGTCTGAGCGTGTCTGTGCATCAGAATATAGCTGTCACTGGGAGTGACTAAGCTGTGTGTGGCTATGTCTCTGCATGATCTTAGCCAAAAGGCCACGAAGCAATATGGCTGTCTCAATGTGAGCATGTGTGTGCCCACTGAAGTGTGTCTGAGTGTCTCCCTCTGAGGGTCTGTGTCTAAGGGTGACTGTATGAGTCTGGCAGTGTTTGCCAATGTTTGTGTGTATGTGTGAATCAGTGCTGAGAGAGCCGTCACTGGGGGGAGGCGCTGAGTATGTCTGTGCAGGTCTGAGAGTGTGTGTCTTCGGAGTCTGAGTGCCCATGTGTGTGAATTCTGGGGTGTCTGTGAGTAGTGTGGGTACATGAGAGTGTGTGTGCCCGTTTGACCTTCTCTGTGGGTTTGTGTGAGATCTGAGGGTCTGTCTCCCTGTGTGGCCAGTGGTGTCTATGCTTGTTGCTCAGTGTGTGTGCAAGTCTCTGGATGTGAGTCTGTGTACCCACGTGCATCTACAGTATCTACCTGTGTGGGTCTGTGTGGGTCTGAGGGTGTCTCTGGGTGGATCTAACTGTGTGGGTCTCTGGGTGTCTGGAGTCTGTCTGTGGTTGGTTCCGCAAGTGTCTCTGTGAGTGAGTACATCTGGGTGAATCTCTCAGGTGTGCGTATGAGTCTGATGGTGGCTGTGATGGATTTTGCAAAGTGAATGCAATAGAGCGGGTGCCTGTCTGAGCTCCTCCGTGGGTTCACGCGTGAACCTGAGGGTCTCGCGTGCCGGTCCCTCCTAGTGTGTCCCTTCTGAGCGGGTCTGTGTCCCTGGGGGCGGCCTGTCTCGGTGGGTGGGTGACCGGACGCCGGCATCGGGCCAGTCTGAGGGCAGCGTGCGGAGTTCGGCACGGCCACGGGACCGGGTCACAAATAGCCTGGCACACCTCTCCCTTGGCGCACACCTGCCGGGCTCGGGGCGGCGGGCGAGAAGGCCCCTCCCGCGCCCTCGGGGCTCCCACGCCCCGGCGCGCGGCGCCCCCCTCTCGCGGGCGGCGCCCATTTGGCTGCGGCGCGGGCCCGGAGCCCCGCCCCCCCACAGCCGGCGG
>NW_005871138.1:3948426-3977133 GCF_000147115.1 Myotis lucifugus
CTTCGACGATGAGGACGCGGGTAAGCGCGCCGCCCCCCGTCCCCCGCCCCCCCCCCTCCCCGACCCCGGGGGCTGTCTCGGGAGCCGAAGCCGGAGGCCCCCTCCCGGACCCAGTGCGTCCTTAGAGGCGGCTTCTCTCTTCGCCCCCATCTCCCCCGAGTCCCGCTCGGGGATGCGCCCCACGGTCTCCTTCCTCACCCCCCGGGACCCCGGGGTCTCTAGAAGGCGGTGTCTTGCAGCCCCCGCCGCCCCCTGGGGACCCGTAGATCCTCTGCGTTCTCCCCTTTCCCGCAGGTGGGCCCTTTAGGTCGCCCGCGCCGGCTCTCCTCGCTCACCTGCGCCTACTGGGTGCCCCCTGGCTTGTCCCTGGATCGGACCTGCCACCCTTCCTGAACCTCTGTGTGCACCCACTCCTTAAACCCAGGGGCTTTGGCTGCCTCACCCCTGGGGCTCCAGTGCGCCCCCCACCCCCGCCATTGGAGGTGGCGCACAGACCTCAACTCTCCATCTTTTTCCCTGGCTGCCTCCAAAGGCTCCCTGCCCTAGACCCCCTGCCCTGCGGCCCAGGCCTTTAGCGCCCACTTGTCTCTCCTCCGCTTCTCCTAGAGGCGGGGTCTCGGGACTCCTGGTCTTATCAGACTGGAGCGGATCCCCAGGGTGGAGTGGGGGGAGCTGGCCGGATGACGGCCTATCCTCTCCTTTCCAGCCCGCTGGTTGGGGGCGGGGGGGCGGGGAGCTAGGGTAGCGCCAGCTCTACACCTGCGCGCCCTCCGAGTGTGCCCCTGACCCCGGGTGCTCTTGTCCCTGGAGTAGCCTTTTCGGATGGGCTGAACCTGGGCATCATCCAGCGCCCGAACCTCTGACACCCTGGCCTGTGTGCAACCTTAGCCAGAGCCCGAGGGTGGGGAATGTAGGGAAACCTGCTCTTTGGGGCTCTGGGACCAGGCAGAGGGAACATGAGGGCTCTGGATCAGGTTCTGCCCTGTGGAAGAGAATTCACCAACAGGTGGGGTAGCTAGAGGGCTTGGGTGAGAGTTCCCCAAAGAGTGCCACATTGGGAGTCGGAATCAGGTTCCAGCCTTGCTTCTCTCCTGTTACCTGTGACCTTGGGCAAGTCATGCCACCCCTAGCCTCAGTGTCCTCATCTGAAAAAGGGGATGGCAGTGCCTCAGACACAAGGGTGGAGTTAAAAGCGTCCTGTAAGCTGAAAATCTGAGAGCCTTTATATTCAATCAGGGGTCAAAAGGGAAGAGGGGTGTGTGTGGTGGAGAGGAGCAACATGGCTTCATGGACACTCTTGAGAACCTGATGAAAAAAATGGACTATCTGTAAAAAAAAAAAAATACACATGTGCACACCCACAGAATTTTGTCCATAGTTTTAGGAAGTCCATGGGCCCTGCTTAAGACTCCTGCCTGCAGGGGTCCTCATCTGGTCAGCCTGTTATCTGATAACCATGGAATGGAGCTGTGGGTCATGTGGGTCACATCTTCTTGTTGGAGTAGGAGGCAGGTGGGGAAAAAGGAGGAGACTTTGTTGGCTAAGTGAGTGAATGAATGGGGGGCGGGGGGCAGACCCTTGGCAGACCTGTCTTGCTGTAGACCTAGAGATGGGGGTGGGGTAAAGATGGTTACTGCAGAGCCGTTTTACAGAATCACCATTTTACAGAAAAAATAACTGAGGCTCAGGGGCTTAACTTCCCCCTTCAGGTAGCTGAGGGAAGATGTACTATTCTGGACAAGGCAAGGTGAGGAGGAATGGAGGGGCTCTCTAACACAGTGGCCTCCATTGGAACAAAATCAGAGAGAAGAAATCAGGTGAGTATGGGGGTTGGGGGAGGGAGCCCTGACTTGATGGTCAGGGGCTCTCCTGAAGTTCAACAGGCCACTTGGGTCTCAGGAGCCAGGCTGGGCAACAGCACGGGTTTGTAGGAGCATCCATGGCAGGGACAGTTAGGTTTTTCTCCAAAGTCATGCTCCATGTCATGGGTCAGATGCCTTGGTGATTGATATTGGTTGCAGGTGACCTGCTCTGGTTTCACTTAAGTCAGAATAGGTAACTTTGTGTAATGTTAGAGATTTTTTTAAAGGTCCATCTGATGTTTTTTTCAAGTGGATTTCTTCAAATTCTTAAGGTTTTCACTTGGAAAAGACCTAGAAATCATCTTGTTCAACCTTCCCCTCCCCCCCCCCCAAATGCGAGAGAGAGAGAGAGAGAGAGAGAGAGAGAGAGAGAGAGAGAGAGAGAGGGAATATATGTATATATGTGTGTGAGAGACTGAAGCCCCGGTGTGTGTGTGTGTGTGTGTGTGTGTGTGTGTGTGTAACCCAAGGTCACCCAGTGAGGCAGGCACAAAAAGCCGAGAGTAAAATCAGATTCTCTTTCCAGTAAACCACTAGCCCTCTCTCTGAAAGAAGATTTTTAAAAAGCCAGATCTCACTGTGTAGAAAATGGTTCCCAGGTGAGGAGGCCCCAGGGAGCGGCTGACAGCCAAGAGTTTGGTTTGGGCATCTCATGCTCACTGTCTGTTCATCTTAAGGGATGCTTCGGGTTTGGGGGGGGAAGAGAGAAAGTCAAGTTTCATTTCCTGAAGACTAATGAGCATCTGGTGAAAATTGGAAGTAGGGACCGTTGTCTTGGTGCTTAATTTCTCTTGTTCTTCTCAAAGTCATTAATTTTCTCCTAAAAAAAGCCTTTTGGATTTATTCTTTTAGAACAGCATCGCGCTGAACTAATTTCTAAAAGCAGCTTGAATAATGTCTCAGATACTGGACAGAGACTGCTTCAGGAGGACTGTCCGAACCGGGTTCACTCCATTGTCCTCTTCTCCATTCCCGCCCCACGTCCCCTTAAGGGCTCAGAGGTGTGTTTCTGAAGGCCTCTGGCTCATCGAGGTGCCTCCCCTTTTTGCTGCTTCTGACTCCTGTTGAAGGCATCTTTTCCATCAACCAGATCGAGCCACAGCCATCCTCAGGGCTTACCTGCCACCCTTAGCTGGTTTCCTGAGAAACGGTGTGAGGAGGAGACTATTTCACTAGCCTTAACTGGGCCAGAGCACTTTCCTGTCTTGGGCTTGGGAGGTTTGGACATTTTGTGTGCAAAGGAAGCTGCCCCTTCCTCCCACCCCTTTCTAGCCACCCTGGGGCTTGGGATGCTGGTCATGGCAGATTCCTAGAATTCCTTTCAAGAAGCATCTTCCCTTGCACGCTTAGAACTCCTTTCTTACGCTGCTTTTGGCCCTTTTCACAAAGATGCTGGGTTTTAGGGAGGCCTATACTTGGGGGCATTTTTGTGTCTTGCTGGCACTGGGTTTGTAATTGGGGAGGAGTTAGACACAGGACCTTGGCTTTCTCATCTGTCTGAGAAAGAAAATAGTAGCATGGACCACATAAGGTCAACATTTAAAAAATGATTGCCTTTGACTAGGCATCCTCCTAGGCACTTTAAATACATTATTTTAATTCTTTCCTCATAGCAACCTTACAAAATGAACACTCAACATCCTCGTTTTTAGATGAGAAAATCAAGCACAGAGAGAGTGTTCGTTCAAGGTCACTCAACCAGGAAGTGAGGGAGTTAGGATTTGAACTTGAACAACCTGACTCAAGCATCTATGCTTCTAATTATTATGCCGTTTGTGCTATGCAAAGGGTTTAATACAGTCAATACCTGGCACCAGGTAGGCTTGCAATACCTGTTAGCTATTTTCTGTCTTATTACCAAGACTTGTTTCTGAGCATGATAGTGAAAAAGAATCTGTGGGCTTGAGGAAGGGGAAAACCTGATTCTCAAAAATGTTAGCTTTTATAATTTTTAATAAGCTAATTTTAGTGCATTGTTACAGCAATTAAGGCAGAGTTTGGCGTTCCTTCTTGGAATTGGTTTAAAGATGGGAATTTGGGGGACTTGCATGCGGAACAAGAGGGTGGGGAGCAGTGCAGCTCCCTGTGTCCCTGTTCTTCCTGAACAGTTAATTTCCATCACATGTATAGTCCTAGCCCTGCCACTCTGCCTTGGAGCACAGCTGGGTCTCCAGTTTTCAGCAGATACCAAAGGGGGGTGTTACATCAGGGTCTGGACTTGAGGATGATGTCCCTGAGTCTGACCAAGTGGTTTTGGTGTCCAGTTCTCCCCCGCCCGGGAGAAGGGCGGAGAAGCTAGAGCAGCCAGCTCTGATTTGCCCAAAGGATGCTTCGATCCAGCGCAGGGAGGAAGTTGCCATGGCAACACCGGCTGGCTACCGGTCCCTCTCCTAGCCATTCGGGCAGCATCTCTGGGCTGGAAAGCTCTTTATGGCACCTCCCTCTTCTACTCAGGCCAAATCTGGTGGGTGGGGTGGCATGGTGGGTGGGTCCCACAAACAAATACCAAAGCCCACTCCCCTTCTCTTTGGACAGACCGGAAATGGAAGGAGGTTGTCTGAGTTACTTCTCCTGGGTTGTGGGGCGGAGATACCCATATCCTGCCAGACAGATCCTGGCAGGGGGACTCAGAGCTCCCTCCCCCCTCCCCCATTTACTCCACTTGGCAGAGTTCTCTTTCCCAGACCAAGTGCTAACTTTTGTCCTTGAAATTTGACCTGAGCTTTTTCTGGGAAACAAAATGTCCTGCTGTTCCACCCCTTCCCCCTGAGATGGTGGGGACAGAGTGCTTCAGCCCTAAGAGGGGGGCTGGACGGGTGAGGAGGAGGCCTTAAAATATCCTTTGGGGTCAAGGCCACTTGAGGGCATGAAGTTGAAGTTGTGAAGCCTCCATTCCCACCTTCATCCCTAGGGTGGGCCACTTCCTGTCCCCCTGTCCCCTTCCCCAGTTTACCACCAAGTGCAGTAGTCTCTTCTATGTGTTGGGTGTTGGGCAGAATTCCTCTAGATTTGGATAACTGAGGCACGGTAAAGAATTGAGCCAATTATTCCCATGGTTCAGGTTGTGAGAATATGGACCCAAACTACTTTATCTTACTCCAATTACCCTGAAATTAGTCTCTCAGAAAAATCAGGTTTCATCCCTTCCCCCATTACATGGATCACTGGCATAAGCATCTGCTCTGATGCTGTTAGAGCTCTTTTATTTTTACTGATTTTTAGAGAGTGAGGAAGGGAGACACAGAGAGAGAAACATCGATCTGAGAGAGAAACATCGGTCAGTTGCCTCCCGTACACGCCCAACCAGGGAAGGTGCCCTGACCAGGTATCAAACCTGCAACCTTTTGCTGTGTGGGACGATGCTCCAACCACCTGAGCCACCCGGCCAGGGCAGAGCTCTTTTCTTAAATTCTCTCTCCCTCATGAATCTCCTCTTCCCTGTCCCCACGCTGCCAGACTCCTGACTCCAGCCTCCATGCCTTTGCTGCTGCCAGAGGCCCACCTGGTCCTGTTTGGTGGGAAGGGGGAAGGAGGGATCCATCCACCTTGTCTTCCTTTGAGCATGCTGCTGCCTCACTCCCCACCCTCCTCCATCCCAGAGGCAGAGCCAGCTCTAGCTGAACGCTGAGTGAGGGTGAGTGAGGGTGGGCAGAAGAGTGGAGGAGAGCGAGGGTATAGAGAGCTTCTGTGTCAGCTGGCCTTCTCTCCTGTCTCAGGGCCTTTCTTTGCGTTTGCCTCCTCTTTTCATTATGGCCTTAACAACCATCGCTGCAGCATGTCTTTTAAGAATTGTTAGAAAGGTGCCAGTTTTGGAGAATGTGCTCAAGGGGGGCGCAAACATCTCCCCCACTGTGATCTATTCTCTGCCCCCCCCTTTCAGATCTACAGTCAGTCCCACTGTCAGAGCCCAGTTGCCACCCTCTTGTCACCTGGAACGACCAACCAGCCGCACTGGAGTTCTCTTTCTCCCCAGCCCAGTTTAATCCCTGGGGTTTGAATTTGACTTCTCTTCAGCTCTGGGCCTCCGTTTCCCTATTAAAAAAAAAGTTAATTCTCTTTGTCTGAGCATCTCTCAGGGTTGTAAAAATAAAATAATTGGAAGGCTGCTTGGCTGTGCTTGGTGCTTTCCGCGATCTCACTGAATCATATAGCAACCAGAAGACAGTTATTGCTGCAGATGTACCCATTTGGCAGATGAGGAAAATGGGCAGCTTGGAGTAGTTTAACGAGTCTCTGGGGTTGCATGGTGGTGATTCAAACCCGGAGTGTTTGACTGGATAGGCCACCCTCTACCTCTTGACATGAAATGAGATTCCAGGTGGGAACGGGCTGTGTAAGCCCTGGGGTTGTGCTTGTGCTATCAAAACAGCAAGTTTTGTGGTATAGGGGCCAGTTCCCATTCAGATGCACCCCTTTAGGGTCCGCTCAGCCCACTGGAGTGCCTTCCTGGATGATCCCATCACGGGGCTGCCTGACCTCCTTGAAGAATCCAGTTGTCTGCCCTGGCCCTGGGGGCCGCCATCACCTGCCTCTCCAGACTGATGTAGGCCAGTGCTGGATTATATTTAACGCTGTGCTATTTCCACTTGACAGCTCCCGAGCACCATGCCCCCTTCCCTCTTCTTCCTCCCCCCTCTCCCTCCCCCCTCCCCTTCTGATTCACTCGGAAACTGAGAGGCTGATGTCAGCGCCTTATTCTTATTCTTAGCCCCCGTAATTGTAACTGCATTTAGCAGTGCGCACTTCATTAACAGTTTCTGCGAAGGGGGAGTGAGAGGACTGCGTGGCTGGGCAGGGACAGAGTCTGGGTAGGGAGGAGCAGCTGCTGCAGGGACCCTGGCCAGCTGCCTCTTCTGGATGGACCAACTGGGCAGGTTCCAGGCCTGACTCTCCAAGACTGGCGGTCTTGGAAGATGCTTAGAGAGCGTCTAGTTCATTCCCCTTGCTAGGCAAGGAGGGAAACTGAGGCTCAGAGAGGCAAACTGGCTTGCCAGGGTCACATGTTACAGAGCCAGGACTCTGGCCTCTGAGTCTGGATTTTCCCTTTTGGTATTTATTCCTTCAACTAGTATGTAATTAGCTGCTCAGTGCCAAACAGTGTCTGGGAATATATCGGGGAACAAGGCAGACACAGTTTCTGCTCTCACAGAGTTATGTTCTGGGGTGGGGGAGACAGACAATGCACAGTTAAGCAATTAAAAAATAATTTTAGGTTGTGTTAAGTGGAATGAAAATAAAACAGGTTAATGGGATAGGAGATAACATTAAGTAAAGTAGTCGGGGAAGGCTCCCTGAGGATGTGACATTTGAGTTGAGGTCTAAATGGTAGAAAGACAGCAATGGAAATGTGAGGGGATAGAGTGATCCAGGCAGAGGGAACCAGCTGATGCAAAGGCCCTGAGGTCAGTGTGATGGGGGTGTTCAGGGAACGGAAAGCAGACCAGCATGGTTCGACACAGTAGGTGAGGGGAGACAAGGTCAGAGAAGTAAGCTGGGGGCAGACCGTTCGGCCTTGTGGACAGTGATAATGATATCAGGCGGGGAAACTGAGGTCCAGAGTGGGAAGAGAGAGAGGCTGAGAACAAGCCTCCTGAGCCCTGTCTTTTTTGTTTCTTAGACAGAGATGGCTGTTCCTTTAAATGCACCACGTGGCTTCCTTTCACATCGTAGCTGAAATGGTACTGCGGAGGTCTGGGCAGGGCCCATCCTGCCTGCCCTGCTCCCCTCCTCGAATCTCACCTGACCCAGCTGTATAGCTTCCAAGGCGGATGTAGCTGTGAACGACCCTGGGGAGCTCCCGTGGTGGGACAGAAAGAACATGGCTTTGGAATCCAACAGATCTGAATTTTCTTCTTGCCTTGGCCACTTCTAAGTTGTGTGACCTTGCGCAAGTGGCTTCACCTCTCTGGGACTCAATTTTCTCATCTGTAAAATGGGAGCAGGATAATACTAAGTTCTTCAAAGGATTATTGTGAGGAACAAATGACATAGTGCACAAAACGTACCTAGCCCAGAGCCTGGCATGTGGAATAAAGGTTTTCTCAGTTCTGAGGACTAATGAGATTGGGGTAAGAGTAGATGCTGGGCACATAGTAGATGCTCAGTTAGTGGTAGCTGCTGCAGTTATTGTAGTTATTACTGTCCGTTTTCATGGGACAGAATAATTTCGGGGGCTCGTTAAAACACAGATTGCTAGGCCCCACCCCAGAGTGTCCCATCAGTTTGGAGTAGGACCTGGAAGTCTCATTTCTAACAAGTTCCTCGGTGATTCTGATACTGATGCTGCTGGCCCAGGGACCTTGTATTGAGAACCACTGGGTTAGAGAAAAGAGCTGGAGAGAAATGAAGGGTTTTTTCTCAAGTTTCAATGTGTGTCTTAGATGCTAGGACATGGTTTTTATGTCCTGTTTTTATTACATGGTCTCAGATCAGATAAGCCTCAGCTGCTGCCCTACTTTGCACCAAGTTGAATGTGTAGGACCTCATAAATCCTTTTGGAAGGCTTCGTCTGTAGGAATGATAAATTAGTAGACATGAATTACACATCAGGCCGTAATATCCTTTTGCAGGATATAGGACTCAGACAGCTCTGCGGATTCGGAAGGGTTTCAATCTGGCACCTTTTACCAGGGGGAACAGGACACGGCCCCTGTCCTGCGTTGGGGGAAGGAAGGCTGATGTGAAAACCACGAGGTTCATTTGAGGACAAGCCTCTGCAGGGAAGAAGTAAATCAGAGGAATCAAGGAATTATCCATGTAAAGGAGAAAAACGCTGGGAAATGCTACCAGGGGAGTTTACTGAGTCAGTTACATACTAGTAGATGTTTCTCAGAAAGAGGTCACTGGTAATTTTCTAGGGAAGGTTGAGATTTGGCTCGGATTGTAGGCAGCGGGGACAAACCTTATGATGTGATAAGATCCCTATCCAGCCCCATAAAACTCAGAGTGTGAAGACAAAGACATTGACAAGTAGTTTCCAGGTGGGACTTGTCCTGAACGAATGGGAAATAACTCTGAGAGGGGTGACTCGGGTAGCAAGAGAGCACGGACTTGGGAGGCCCCAAACCTGGGCCTGAGTCTCTGCCCAGTCCTGGCTGTGTCTCTTGACTGTGGTCGGTAACTGTTCCGGGCCTCGGCCTCGTCCTTCACAAAATGGAGTGAGTAACTCCTACCTCGTGAGAATGGAAGGCGTCCGGGTGGATACGGGAGCGCACTGCCGGGGGTTGGACCCTGGCTCTGGGCTGGCTCCTCGGTGTTTACGGTGTGCCTGGCTGCGTCAGGAGTCAGGAGAAGAGGTCTCTGCACAGCTGCTGAGCCTCAGCGTCTCCTCCGGCCACTTCCCTTTGTTTTTCAGGCCTCAGAATCTCTATCTGCAGGACTAGGGTCTGTGGGCTTGGTTTAGATACAGCCCGAGGGTTCCAGAACTCAGAGGACACTTGTCCAGGCCCCCTGGCTCCTCCTTTGGGGTCCTCCCCCACTCTGCTAGAACCCCTCCACAGTCACTTTCATCCCCAGAGCGTCCCCTCCTGCCACAGTTTCTCTGGCTGATTGGTCATTGAATAATTTTTGAAAGGATAAGTACGATTTGGATTAGGTAGTATATGCAGATGGTAAAACATTTTAAAAGCATGAAAAATACCCAGGAAAAAGTGTCCCAGGCACCTCCATCCTCTGACTCTCCTGTCCCCTCCTTGGGACAGACACTGCTCTCACAACCCTTATGCGGCTGCTACTGACAGTCATATGTTACCTGGTTAAAAAGCCGAGGAGCATCGAAGGACATTCAAGAAAACATCAGCCTCCCTCCCACCTCAGTCACCAGTCCCGCTCCCACAAACTGTCACTGGTCTTTTATGCTCCAAGTTTTTTCTTTAGTTTCCAGTTATCAAATTCTTATTAAGCACTTGTGGTGGTGCCCACGCCTGTGCCAGGCACTGAGGATTTGAGAGTAGTCAGGTTATATTAGGCAGTTTGGTCTGATGGTGGTTACATTATGAACTCCACAGCAAGATGGCCTGTGTTTGAATCCTGGCTTTGCCGCTTGTTGGCTGTGTGATCTTGAGCAAGTGACTTAACCTCTCTGAGCCTCAGTTTCCTCAGTTGTAAAATGAGCTAGTAATAGCCCCTCCCTGTTTGAGGGTGTCATGAGGATTACCTCCTATATAATAAAAGGCTAATATGCAAATTGACCGAAGAGCCGAACGACCAGTTGCTATGACGTGCACTGACCACCAGGGGGCAGACGCTTGATACAGGAGCTGCCCCCTGGTGGTCAGTGCGCTCCCACAGGGGGAGTGCTGCTCAGCCAGAAGCCGGGCTCATGGCTAGCGAGCGCAGTGGTGGTAGTGGAGGCCTCTCCTGCCTCTGTGGCAGCGCTAAGGATGTCTGATTGCCAGCTCCCCATGGGGAGCGGGCCTAACCATCAGTCGGATAACCCCCAAGGCTCCTGGGCTTCGAGAGGGTGCAGGCCAGGCTGAGGGACCACCCCCTCCCGAGTGTATGAATTTCGTGTACCAGGCCTCTAGTGAGTAAATATTTGTGAAATGCTTTGTAGAGAGCCCACACACAGTAAAAGTGTATCAGAAGTGTGTTAGCTGTTACTATCTTTACGCCTTCAAGGTAAAGTCTCTCTGAGGTCATCTACTCCTTTTCACTCAAAGCCCAAAGAAGGATTGCATGGTTTGTCCAAAACCTCACAGCAGGTCTCTGGCCAAGTCAGGAATAGAATCCACGTTTCTGGACTGCCTGCTGGGCCTTTTTCTCTCCCTGGACCCTAACAGCACCTGAGGCTTCAAGTCCACACCCTGCGTTTCCAGCACTTGGTGTCCCTGGGAAATGCCACCTGGAGTCACTCTGGGAGTGGGTGGGAGGATGTGTCACTAATTGGGGCCTGTAATGGAAATTAATTAGTGCCTCAGCAAATGTCCTGAGAAACATCTTTCATCTGCCTGGGCCCAACACCAAGAATGGACCAGGTGCCTCAAGGGCTGGGCTGGAGAGTTATATGATGCCACCATATCCAACCTGTCCCAGGCTGTAGCCCTCAGGCCAAGAAATAAGGTGCTGGCAGCAGGAGGTCGTTGAAATGGTAAAGATGAAGGATATGGGGAAGGATATGGGGCAGCGGACTAACAGCATCGCTCACTCCAGCTCAGGGACCAGGCTTGTTTGGAGAGTGTACTGGAGAGAAGGTGGCAGGATGAACAGGAAAACAAGTTTTGGGTAGGGCCAGACTATTGAACTTCATATTTCCAGCCTTTCCAGCTATTTGTTATTTCCAGGCAAAATGGCCTCCTCCATTCTTGGTGGTCTTGCTTGCATTTTCTACCTCCATGCCTCTGCTTGGGCGATTCCCTCTTCTAGGATTACACCCCCTCCTCCCCCCCCCCCCCCACACACACAAACACACTCCTTCAGGGCTCCAATGCCACCTCCTCCAGGAAGTACACCTCTCTTCTCTCGGGTGGAGGTGATCATTTCTCCTGGGTACCCACATGCTCCTTGTGCTGCTTTCTCTCCAGAGCTTGCACATTCTGGCCTCTGTCACTTTTCCACTGCCACAGTGTAAGCAACTCCAGGTCAGGGACTGTGTGATGCTTGTCTGCATTTCACACAGGGAACAGTTTGGAGCTAAAAGGTAGAGCTGAATCCCAAATCTCCCTCCCCTTCCCACTCTCCTTCCCTTCCATTTCCCCCTTTCGTCCTCCAGTAGTTGCTGATGGCCGGGCCCTATTCTAGGTGCTGGTGACCCAAGGCAAGCCCAGTCTTTGCCCTCAGGGCCATTGCAGTCTGGCCATTTGTGGGGGGGCGGGGAGCGGGGAGAACTGACCTGTCTGGGATGGGGGGACGAGCATGGGAAGGGACAGCTAAGCTAAGGGATGAGTGGAGTTGGCCAAGTGAAGGCAGGGGAGTGGGACCAGATGTCATAATGCTAAGAGCATGGGTTTGGGAGCCAATTATGAGTGGTGGGGTTTGAATCCCGGATTCTCTTAGTGTGTGTGGCTGTTTCCCCCTTCCCTCCTCCTCCTCCTCCTCCTCCTCCTCCTCCTCCTCCTCCTCCTTCTTCTTCTTCTTCTTCTTCTTCTCTCTCTCTCTCTCTCTCTCTCATGCACATGATGGAAATATTAACCATAATTGCTTCTGCATGGAAGAATTATGGGTAGTTTTTGCTTTTTGGTTTGTGCTTTTTTAAAAATATTTTTCAAAATTTTTATAATGGATGTGTTATGGTTAAAATTGAGAAGTTCAGAGTCTAGAGACCGCACTTTCACTGATAGTTGTGTGACCTTAACCACGTAGTTTAATCACTCGGTGATTCTGTTTCTCTCGCTGTAAAATGGGGATAATGATGATTAACATGTGGCACCCATCACGGTCTGACACTTCACCTCCATAACTCGTTGAAGCTTCACAACTGCTCCGTGAGGTAGGTACTGTCACTCTCCCTGTTTATAGATGAGGAAACAGGCACAGAGAGGTTATGTCTGGTGCCCAAGATTGCACAGCCAGCATGGGTCAGAGGCAGGACTCACACCCTTTTGTCTGACTGCGGAGTCTGAGCTTGACCACTGGGCTAAACTGCCTACCTCAGGGTAGCGGTGAGAACAGTGCCTGGCACTGTTAATTTGGTTCTTATTGTTAGCAGCTGTGCAGAGGCCCGCCTGCAATGGGCACACAGTGTTCTGAAAGCCCCAGGAAAGAAAAGAGTATGTGATGGGGGAAATAACAGGACTGGACCATACTTGGTCTTTAAAGTCAAGGTTCTTTGACTTGAGCTTGAGGGCAGTGGAGCCCCTGTTGGGTTTTGAGCGGCGAAGTGACAGATTCAGATTTGGGGTTTGCCAAGACCTCCTTGGCCGCAGGCAGGAAGCATGGAGCCAAGAGGCCCCAGGATGGCTCCCTTGGGTTATAGTGACTGTCCCCAAAGGACTGACCATGCCAGCATGGAACCCACACACCGCGGTGATGATGTGATCTGGTGTCTGGACTGGCTGCGTGGGCCAGAGCACAAGACACGGGAAAGTCAGGAGTGTGTCACCAGGCTGGTCTGGTGATGCCGGGAGGCTGGGAAGTGCCAGTGTGAAGGCAGGAACAAATTACTCTCCTGGAGACGAGGCCGGGCCAATTCCTGCCGCGTTACATTATTAAATTTGTAATCTTCATTCTAATACTTTCCAGCAGTGAATAAGAACCAAATTTAAAATGCCGGCTTTACATTTCTGGAATGAAGCTCTTTCTCAAGAATTCTTGAAACCCATAATTTCTCTCCAGAGGTGAACATTTATGTCTTTAAAAAATTAAATTAAAAAAATAAAGGAAAACCACTCTTTAGTTAAAGGTTGGGTTTACAAGGTTGTCTGTGACCCTAATCCTGGCCAGGAATTGGGAGTAGGGTCTGTATGTCTCCAGCCCCAGAAGGGGCTCAGGGTGGGTTCAAACCTACAGGTGCTTGGTGCTGCCCAAGAAATTTAAACCCCTAAATCTGGGCCTTGCTAGGGAAGAAAGGTGAGAGAGGCCTCATGACACCTCACCCCCAAGTGGTTGGCAAATCTGTTGATTGGTGAAAGGATTTGGTAAAAATCGGGCCACAATCCCCAAAAGAATTGACTCATGTCAGTCTCTTGTGAGTTTTCTCACAACCTGTTTGGGGAGTGGTAGGCCCGCTGTCGGTAGAACCGTGGGCTGCGTGCGTCATTGCTGCCTGTAGACTGGGAAGAAAGGCCCTGATGTGGGGTCACTGTTGGGTGGCTCTCCAGCCTTCCTCACTGGGGCAAATGGGCTTATGCCTACCCTGTATCCTCTTTTCAGGCTGTGTTCTGGGTACGTGGGACCCCAGAATTCCCTGTCCAGAAGGCTTAGAGTCAGCTCCCATGGGCTGTTCAGACCACTTCCTAGGTCCATCCAGGATGGACTTTGTCCATGGCTGATGTCCTGGTAGGTGGTCCTGAAGTGGCAGTTTGTGGAGTGAGAATAGAACATAGATGTATAGAGTAGGACCTTTGACATGCTTGTCTAAGGGTGTAGGGATGGGGAGAGGATGCTGGAGGGAAGAGGCAGGCTGCAGCTGGGGGCCAGCTCCCTCCTCACTTCTTATGCAGCCACGGAACTCTGAGGATTCTAAATTTGAACCTGTCCTGGCCTTCAAGGTCGTTATGAAGGCATATTTGTCAAAGTGGAAGGGTAGGACATATTTTATTTAATAGCCTGATTTAGAACTTTTAAATACTTAGAATAAGTATGAGGGCCTCAATTGCCCTGGACCCCACACATCATCCTTTGAACTGAGTGTGAGGACAAGCTAGGGAAGTCCCTCCCGTCCTGGTCCCATGTCCTGGGCCCTGTGCAGACACATTGTTTGTCTGGCACCTTTGTGCAAATTAGAGGAAGACCCTTACCTCCATCCCAGGTGTTTATATTAAAAATGGTAGAAGGATGAATTAGAAAAAGGCTCCCCTTCTCTAGTACCAGTGGGGGTATGCATGGCTTGGCAAGTGAAAACAGGCTGGATTTCAGCCCTGTGACCACCATCAATTGGGCACCTTTGTGCAGGTAGCAAGCAGCCTGTTCAATAGTTCACAGGCCCCATCGACCTGAACCAGAGAGGAGCCACAGGCAAGACCAGGAGGGAAAGTGCTGGCACTCTGGGATCTCGACATAATTGTTTTGTTTCTTTTATTTTGGTTTTTAGATTTTACATGTAAGTGAAATTGTATGGTATTTGTCTTTCTCTGTCTGACTCATTTCACTCAGCATAATGCCCTCTTTGTCCACCCATGTTGTTGCAAATGGCAAGATTTCATTGTTTTTTTATGGCTAATATTCCATTATATATATGCATCACACCTTCTTTATTCATTTGTCTATCACATCCTACACTTTTAATAATCATCTTCATCATGATAGCTAATGTTTATTTTGGGTTTTATGCATGCTAAGTACTATGGGCACTTACCTGGATTATTCTATTGAAACATCAGAAAATGAGGGGAGTACAATTGTCGTACCCATTGTACAGACAAGGAAACTGAGGTTCAGAGAGGATAGGCTTATCTTTGGCTCAAGGCCATTCAGTAGTAAGGTCAAACACAGGCCTGCTGGTGTTGAGTCTGTTACCCTGGCCATTGCCCTTTATCATTTTTTAAAAGTATTCTTTATGCAGTAAACATATTTATTGACCCGTGTTCTAATGTGCTGGGTACTGAAGGTACAATGTGGGAGATGGGGGAGGGCGCCCCCTTCAGCCGGGGAGGAGACAAGCAGAGCAGATAACTAGGTGACCCCATTGAGCAGGGGGTGCTGAGTACAGCCCTGAAGAGGAAAAGCTGCTCATCAGGCTGGACCTGGGGCAGGTGCTTCAGTCTCCTGGGCGATATGTGTGGTCAGGGAGGAGCTTCCTGTGGTTTATTTATGCCTCATGGGGGCAAGGTAGGTGCATTAGCAAATGGGCACGGGGAGCACGTGGGGCCAGGAAGGAGGGGTGGGCGGGTTAGGAAAGGCCCTCGTGCCGTGCCCAGGACTCGGCCCTTCTTGAAGACCAAAGCTGTGCATTGTCAAAGTCAGAAAAGCGAGATTGAGAGGAGGAAGGGCCATTTGGTGCATTTTCAGCCAGGTCGGATATGGAACTCGGGGCTCTGAGCCCTCCCAGCCACGGTCTATATCAGGAGTGGGAGAGTCACTATCGTTTTAATTTTTTAGAACAATATTGTGCTTTCACAAGTTGCACACACTTGTAGGGTTGTACTAGCGGGCATTGCCTGTGCATATCCATGTCCTAGACCTGCGGTCTCAACCTGTGGGTCGCGACCCCTTTGGGGGTCGAACGACCCTTTCACAGGGGTCGCCTAAATACATCCTGCATATCAGATATTTACATTACAATTCATAACAGTAGGAAAATTACAGTTATGAAGTAGCAACGAAAATAATTTTATGTTTTGAGGTCACCAAAACATGAGGAACTGTATTAAAGGGTCGCAGCATTAGGAAGGTTGAGAACCACTGTCCTAGATGCTGTGCTGATTTCATGCACAAGATCTTGTATAGTCCTCAGAGCGAACCTCCAAGGAAGGTCCTCTTGCTGTTCCCATTTTATAGATGAGGACGTTAAGGACATCCGCCAAGGTCAAACACCAGCAGCTGGCAGAACCAGTGTCCTTGCGTCTAAGGGGCTCAGTCTATGCAGTGTATACCCAAGGTGGAAATTTTGGGGAAAATGCAGATAAAACACTCAAAAAGAAAATAAAAGTGACTCCAGTTCTGCAATCCAAAAGCAG
Source organism: Myotis lucifugus (assembly GCF_000147115.1). Taxonomy (NCBI): domain Eukaryota; kingdom Metazoa; phylum Chordata; class Mammalia; order Chiroptera; family Vespertilionidae; genus Myotis; species Myotis lucifugus. The sequence goes on from NW_005871138.1 coordinate 3,964,562, forward strand.
AATATTTAACCATTGGGGCCATTTCTTTTCAGTTGTGTGTGTGCGTGCATGTGCGTGTGTGCAGGAATGCAAGTTTAAACCAAGGCAGGGTCATGCTGTGATACTGCTTTGTAAACTGAAGCCACTATTTAAAAATCACCTTAGAAGGACCTTCACAGGCTGGTCTCCACAGGGACACTGATTTCTAGGATCAGGTCTGGAGTTGCATGCGATTCGTCTGTAGACCACAGACGTGCCAAGGCAGGCCCAGGGACAGCACAAGGCAGCTCATCCTGACAGCCACACTTCATTTTCCTCCCTGCTTTCTGCTCCTGTTCTTGTAAAAAAAAAATTTTAAACTGACAGACTTACCCAGGATTTTATTCCATGCCTGGCCCTGCATTTAAATGCAAGAAGCAGAAGGCTTGTGCGCTATAAATAGCCCAGGCTGCTTCTGAACGGTGGCAGGGCGAATTTGTAGGTTCTGTTTCCTCCCAACCTGGTGACCTGGATTACTTCCTTCCTGCAGCGGCTGCTTTCCTCGCTGCCTCCTCTGCCCATCCTTCATGGAGCAGAGCAGGTCCCTCTACATGTTTAGTGAGCACCTACACTGGGCCCGAGTGAGCCGCCAGCTCCATCACAACCTGGGGTGGTGGGGGTAGGCGTAGACAAAGACGCCCAAAAATGAGAATCTTGTCGTTGCACAGCCCAGAGAGGGGTCTGGGAGTCAGGAAAGGCTTCCTGGAGGAGGGGATGCTGGAGCTGAAACAGGGAGGAAGGGAACCCGGGGAGGAAGTGGCGTGGGAGAAGGAGTCTATGGAGACAGGCGTGTAATGCTTGGCACAGGGCATGGTTTCGTAATTACTAAGTGATCACATGCTTTTTTGTGGGCATGTCTTGGGTTCTTTGGTGGCTCCCATGGCCTCTAGAATCCAACAATATTGGTAAGGAGGGTGCTCATCATTTCACTCATCCAGTGAGTCTCAACCTGCTCTGCACATGCCTTCCCATCCGGAACCAGAATCCTGAGCTCCAACCCAGACAACTCAGTTAAAAATCTCAGATGGACCTGGACATTGTTGCTTCACAAGTTCCCCAGGTGATTCTGATGGTCACACACAATTGAGATTCACGGAGCCCATCCAGACTCCCATCTGGAGACTGTGCCTTCATCCCCAGTCCAGTCTCTCTTGAATGACAGTGAAGGGCGGTTCCTTCCATTGACAGACAGCCCGACTGCAGAAAGTCCTTCTTCCCGTGTGCCCAAGGTCACCTTCACCATTAATCCCAACACAGCGATGATACTGCAAATCAAATGATCCTGTACAGTCCTTTGTTAACTACAAAATGCTTATTTAATTTGAAGGCAGACTCTACATAGGTTAAAATCAGACAGCCCGGCATCTAAACCACTTCTCCTTTCTTGCCCTACCCTATTAGCTATGACCTGAAACCAAGGACAGCCTCCCTGTATCAGTATCCTCATCTCCTAAATGGAGATTATAATAATACCTACCTCTCAGGTCACTGGGTGGACTGAGTAACATGTGTGATATGGGCTCAGTACAGTAGAAAGACACTCACTTTATAATAATTTATGATTATTATTACTACTATTACATAAAACATTTACACGGTAAATTCAGCATTTGAGAGGTTTTTATTGAGCGTTGAATGCATGCCCAGCCCTACTGTAGGTGATGAGGCACATCGTGAAAAAGTTCTTACTAAATGGCTGTTGTCATTATCAGTAGTATTAGCATTATTGGAGCCATACAGAACTGCTGGAGTAGGTGGTAAAACCACCCACCTTTTACTGATGGGAAGATGAAGCTCAGAGGGTTAGGGGGGTTCTAAAGCCCACTCAGCTGATAAGAGATGGGAAGGAATTTAATCTGTCTTCATCTAATACTCTTCTTTTCTCCCATTTTCTGACAGCCTTTTGCAATCGTCCATATGTAAAGGAAGAAAGGAAGGGAAGGAGGGAGGGACCATTACGCACAGGGTTAAGGGTCTCCCCCAGCCATTTCTTCTGTGCCAGGCAGTCTCGGGGCAGCTCTGTGGTCCTTTCTTCTCTCCCTCCACACTATTCCAGCAGAGACCCAGTGCTGATGTCTTTGAACATCTCGCAGGCATTTAGGAGTTCCCGGGGAGCACCATGTGGCCGGGTCTTCACATCTGCTCTAGCAGCTGCAGGTGCAGCCGCCACCTTGTCCTGTCTGCAGCCCATTCCACCCTGAGTCACTGCCCAGTGCCCACAGGGTGGCTTCCCTGAGTCCTGGCCCCACCGATTTGTTGGCTATAGAATGCCCCCTGCTCTTGGTCTCCTTGCTGTTCCAGAGACGTGAGCAGGAGTTTTGGCCACGGAGTTCTCTCTCCCAGGGGACTGCCATTCAACTTGATCTCCCTCTACTGGTTGAAAGGTCCTGTCCCCAAGTAAAGAAACCGCACACATCAACGAAGGACGAGAACTGTATTAGAAGAGGGTCCCTGTAATCAGACGTACAGGCGTGCTCGTTGCTGGCGAGGTAGGTCCCAAGCCAGTGGCTCTCATGCCTTTTGTCCTGTACAAGATTTTGACGTAGGCTTTCCTCCTGTGAGCCTTTCTCTGAGTTTGCTTGTCTCTTGTGCCCCCTCAGCTGCCCTATTCCTGTCTCCCCTTCCATCCACTTCATTAATCATGCAAATCTGATTTCTAGGAGTCTCTGACATTGGAAGAACCCTGGGTTCAGAGTCAAGAGACAAGTTCTAGATCAGAGCCGTTCCATAGAAACTGCTGTGATGATGGCCACAGGGGATTATTCAGCACTTGACATGTGGATCGTGCAACTGAGGAACCAAATTCTTTATTTTTAAAAATATTAATTAAGTGGTCACATGTGGCTAGTGGCTATCATATTGGGCAACACAGTCCTGAACCCATCTCTGTATGTGCTGAGAGCTATGAGATCTTGAGTAAGTTTCTAACCCTCCCTGGGGAAATAAAAGGGTACAATTAGAGAATCCAGAAGGAAGTGGCTGGAATAGAGACTACTGTCTGAGGTCAGCTAAATCTGGGGTAGAGTCCAGCTCTTCCAAATACCAGCTGTGTGATCATGGGCAAATCACATAACCTCTCTGTGCTTCAGTTTCCTCGTTTGTAAAGGGGGCATAATACTAATCACCTCGCCCGGTTAAAGTGGGGTTTAAATGAGATACAACGAATCTACAAATGCCTCACTCTTGCAGCAGTCACCAACAGGAGGTCTGAAAGGTTGGCGACCGCTGCTCTGGAGGCTCTCGACAAATTGTAGAAGTAGTTTTAGATGGTATTATAGGAGCCCATGTTCCCTTTCTGCCATTTTAGACAATTGTGACAATTCTTGCTTTTGCTACAAATGTTTACAAAGCAATTACTTTCAGGGCCTGAGTTCATAACCTTGAAACTCTTGAAATTATGTACAAGTTGTATCATTGTGCATCAATTTTTTATTCTGGAGAAAACCAGAATTTTTTAAATGGAGAAAAACAGCTTTCAAAATTTTTTCAAAGGAATCCAAATGGTTTAAGAACTCTGGGAGGGAAAGAAACTGGTACCCACAGTGCATGTGCAATAGGGCTGGTCTGATCAGGAAGACAGTGGACTGGAGCCCTGCCACCTCCTTATCTGTAAAGGGGGAATTATATAGGACTTATTTCATGGGTTGTTGTGAGGACTACATGAATGAATCCACGATCATTGTGTAGCATAGCGCCTGGCATGTGGTCAGTGCCCAGGGAATGCCAGCTGCTTGCATCGTCATCTTCCTCCTCGTCACCTTTGTTTCCAACCGCTGTATGCCAGGCTTGAGGCAAGGTGTGTCTGCCTTCCAAAGTCTGTACTTCCTTGCCTGCCACCCCATCTCAAAGTTCTCTCAGACCATTCCCCTTGCTCCTCCTGCTCCAGCCGCTCTTTCTTCCTTGTTGTTTGTCAAACATACAGATGTTAAGCCGCCTCAGGCTCTGTCAGTGTGCAGTCTCTATGTTGGGAGCACTTCCCCCCCCCCCACCCCCCAGATGTCTACCTGGCTCGTTCCCTTACCTCCTTCAGGTCTTTATCCACGTATCATAGTGAGGCCTACCTAACCTCTGTTTAAAAATGAAACACCCATCCTTCCACTTCCTTCTGTATCTTTACGTATTTGTGTGGTGTAAGGTTTGGATGTCTCTTCTAGATTGGAGCTGCAGGAGGGAACTTTGTTTCCCTTAGTTTGTTTTCTGCTCTAGCTCCAGTGCCTAGCAGATACGTTAAGAAGGTGCTCAAGAAAAGACTTGGTGAGGGTGAGAGGGAATGAATGAATGAATGAATGAATGGATCTCATTTAGTCTGAGGTAGGTTCCCGTAGGATCCTGAAACTCCAGAATTTGTCTTGTGTGATTTTTAATCAACAAATATACTCTGGAACCCTCCTCTGTGCCAGGTCAGGTCTTCAGTTTTGGAGATAGAAAGGTGAGGTACTCACAGTCATTTCTACAGAATTGTGCAGTCCAGCCTCGAAGGGCTCAGTGGACAAAGACCCTCATCCGTCTTGCTCGATGCTGTGTCCTCAGCACTAGTACGAAGTCCAGCACAGATATGTGGGCTGGATGCATGAATGAACAGGTACAGGGATAGAGGGAAGGTAGGGGCTGGCAGAGGGTCTGTGACTGTACCAAGGAGTGGCCCTGGCCAGCCTGGGGAAAGATGGGACAGATCCCTGGAAGAATTCACACGGGAAGTGAGGTGAATTCTCACTTCCCTTCTCCTGTCCCTGGGTAGTTTGCCTTGACTCTCACTTGGCCAACAATGGAGCACCTTGCGAACAAAGGGAGGGTGGTGGCTCTCCTTCCTCAGGAGGCTGGGGGGCCTGCGGCAGCCCTCTTGTATTGCAGCTTCTGTCTGAGCCTCTGTCCTTGGAGTTAAAAATAGCCAAGGATGGGAGCACAAGGACATGCTGTCCTTCTCTGCCGTGGAGCAGGGATTCTGCTACCTGGTCTCAAAGGGGGCTGCAGGGTGGCAGGTTTGAGAAGCCAGCGGCTTAAAGAATTATCCCTTTCTGCCCCCTTGAGGAGGAGCACAGACTTCTCTTTCCCCAGTCGGAGATGGCTCTAAATGAGCTGTGGAATGTCACTGCTCGAAGGGCCCTCCAGGCCTGGGACCTTGGCAGACATCACCAATTAATTAAGCCCTGCTCCCCTATCCTGGGACCATGACAGGAATCACCAATCAATCACAGCACCCTTTTCTGCCAAGTCTAGACAGTCTAAGAATTCTTAACATGGGGTATTTTAGGTAACAGCTACCAGAGTTGGCAAGAATAAGAAAACGTATTTGTCATCATAATCTCGTCCTGTCCCCTTGCGGTGGGGAAATTAAAGCTCAGAGAGGGGCAGGAAGTTGTCTGATGTCACACAGGAAGTCCATAGTGAAGCTGGGACCATACCCAGGAGCCCTAACTCTCTGATGAGGCTCCCCCCACCCCCATTCTCTACTGCATCCTCTTTTTCAGGAGGACTGTCCAGAAGAAAGGCTTTTGACTCATGGACTGCAAGCCTCAAAATTTTATGCAACATATTGTGTGTATGTGCTGACAGGTAGTTTTCTAAGGAAAGAGAAAATAGCTTTCATCAGCGTCTCAAGAGGTTCATTGCATAACCAAGAAAGGTGAAGAAATCAGAAAAAAAAAAAAGAGTGAGTGAAATGGGCCAAAGTCTTGCCACTCAAAGTGGGCCCCAGACCGGCAGCATGGGCTTCATGTAGGTCCTAGGAGTTGTTAGAAATGCAGAATCTCAAGCCCACCTGCACCCACTGCATCTGAATCTGTATTTTAACAAGCCCCCGGGTGCTTCATTTGCACGTTAAAGGTTGAGAAGCACAGAGCTGGGATTTGGAAGCCTAGCAGGCTTTGGTTTCCTGGAAGGGTATGGGGTGCCTGCTGAGTGCCAGGCACCTTTGCAAGTTCCTTCCCTGCCCGCCTCTGAGGGAGTGGAAAGTAAGTGCCCTTAGCCAAGAGGGCCCAGCTGCTCTGCAGCTCTGCCAAGGCCAACTCAAGGGAGGTCTTTGTTTCAGTTGTTTGCAAATAAAGGTTGAACTTCTATCCTAGGGGTATGAGGCAGTTGTGCAGTGAGGTTCTGCCTGGAAAGCCTTAGTGGGCACCCTTGGCTGCCCTCCTGCAGAGCGGTGCAGAAAGGGACTGTGGGTTTTAAGCAGTCATGGGATTGGGATGAGCTGAGTGGGAGCAGAAAGGGTGTGTGCTGCTTGAGGCCAGCTTTACCAGCAGCCTCGGTGCTGAGAACAGCTCATCCTAGGTGCATTTCCTCTGGTGAGTGCTAGTGCCAGGTGGTTCTAGCTGGTTCCATCTGGTTCAACTGATCCTGGGTCTGGTAGGCTCTGAAGGAAGCTGACCATGTGTGGACTGAAGAAGGTGGCAGTGGGGAGCCTGGGGCACAGACAGAAGGCCTGTGGAGCTGGGAGTAAGGAATTCCCCCTTCCTCCCCCATGTGCCCACTGCATGTTTTCATCTGTGTGCCTTTGTGGGGTTACGTGTGTGCTTTGAGGATGGCATGCCCAGGGTCCACGCTGCACAGCCCAGGCCTCGTCTGGCCTTGGCAAAAGGCTTCACATGCTGGCAGAGGCCAGTGCTGACCTGAAGAAGCCTTGCCCACCCTCATACCACTGCCTCCTTGAATAAGGATCAAGAGCAGGGCCTGGGAGATGAGATGGATATATCCATATCCATATCCATATCCATATCCATATCCATATCCATATACATGTGCTTTATTGAGATACTAGTGACCCATTGCGCAAAATCACATGAGACCCGGGACCCATTCCCCTCCCCCCTTGCCATGGGACCGCTGCCCTGAGTCCTGGAGTCCCACCCCGCGTGGCCAGCGCGCCACAGGACAGCCCCGAGTCCTGGAGTGCCACCCCGATGCCCCGCCTCAGGGCCGCATGAAGTGGCCGCCGGGCCCTGCCCCCATGGCGCACACACGGGGCTGCAGAAACCCCGGCAGAAGCCATGCGAAGTGGCCACTGGGACCCCCATGCCCCCACGGGGCCACAGGAACCCCGGTGGAAGCTGTGCGGAGCAGCCACTGGGACCCCCGCAGCACACGTGTGGGCGGCCGCGGAAACCCCGGCAGAAGCCACGGGAAGCGGCCGCCAGCCCTGCCCCGCTGCCCTGCCCCCACTGTGCACACCACCATCTTGTGACAGCATTATGATGTGAGGGTCAATTTGCATATTACCTCTTTATTATATAGGATAATTACATACAATTTCATTTGTTTAAAGGGTTCAACTCAGCAGGTTTTAGTATATTCAGTTATGTAGTCATCACCACAGTCAATTGTAGAACATTTTCATCACCCCAAAAAGAAACCCTTATACTCATTAGTAGTCACTCTTAAGTCCTCCCTCACCCTAGCCCCTGCAACCACTAGTTTGCCTTCTATCTCTATGGTTTTCCTCTTCTGGATATTTTATATGAATAGTCATAGACGATGTGGTGTTTCGTGACTGGCTTCTTTCATATTGCTTATTTCCAGGGTGTATCTCTGCTGTAGCATTTCTCAGTGCTTCATTCCTTTTTGTGGCTGAGTAGCACTCCAGTAGCTCCATAGTCTACTTTTTGTTGTTCGTCAGCTGATGAGCATTTGGGTTGTGTGCACCTTTTGGCTATTAGGAAGAATGCTGCTGTGAACACTGTGTTCAGCGCTGTGTATGGAGGGGATGGATTTGTCTTATATTCTGCCTCGCCACACTTGCAGGCTGTGGGACTGTGAGCAAATCACTTCAGTTCCCAGAGCCTCCGTGTTCTGAGAGTTCCTGGGAATTGGGGACACTGCTGTCTACCTCAGAGTAGGTAGATAACACTACTTGTTGATAATAGCAGTTATAATCTACTGAATGCCTTTATCATGACAGTCACTGCACATATGCTATGTCATTGAGTTTAGCCCCAAAAGGGGCACAAGAGGATTTATTTCATAATTAATGTGGACCAGTGTTATAATGGGCTAACACATTGCCTTGTTATTGCAAATCATTCGGTAGTTTAAGGAATTCTCTTTTCATTGTGTGTTCAGGGGAGAGCTCCCCCAACCTCACCTACACTTTTGGCTTTTTCACATTATTAGGGGGCATATTTCTTATCTCTCCTTTTCTGTACTTAAATTAAAAAAAAAAAAAAATATATATATATATATATATATATATATATATATAGAGAGAGAGAGAGAGAGAGAGAGAGAGAGAGAGAAGTGCAGTGGCTGGAAGAGTTCTGATTCTATCATTCCTGTCTTCCCTCTGCCATGAGAACTGCATGTCCCAAAGAGGACTGGCTCCTTCATCCTGAATCCCAGAAGAATTCATGAGATAGAGCCACAGCTAACTCACAAAGGATGTTTAATATGAGCAAGAACTAAACCTTTGTTCTCTTAGCCACTGAAATTTGGGGGTCACTTGTTACTTAGCATAACCTAGTGAGACCTGACCAATACATTTAAACCTTACAATAACAGTGAGGTGGGTGCTATTATTATTTCTATTTTGTGAGAGAACTGAAGCTCAGAGAAATTCAGTAACTTTCTTTAGTTTACTCAGAAAGTAGCAGAGGGATGTCTCAAGTCCCAAGCCCAAGTTATTCTGGCTCCAGAGACTGTGCTCTTAAGAAGGTGGAAGTAGCCCTGTCCGGTGTGGCTCAGTTGGTTGGGCATCGTCCCATGCACCAAAGGTTGTAGGCTCGATCCCTGGTAGGGGGTGTGCAGGAGGCAGCCGATCGATGTTTTATTCTCACATTAATGTTTCTCTCTCTCCCTCTCTCCTTCCTCTCTCTCTAAAATATCAATTAAAAAATCTTTAAAAAAAAGAAGACAGAAATATGTAGGCTGTGGTTGGTGAGTGATGAGTGACGCAGTGTGGATGGAACACCTGGTATATGCATGGCATCAGACTTGTAGGATAGGTTGGGGCAGATCATGAAAGCCTTGAGTACTGTGTTTATAGACTCTGTTTTGGCCCACAACTCAGTTCTTCCAGAGCTTGTTCAGCTTTTCCCAAATGCAGGTGGGAATGGCTGCTTTTGGAAGGCTGCCGTTGTGGAGACTGTAAATTGTTTTCCTTCCAATGATTGCTGAGATGCCCCTTCCTCAGAAAGTTTTCCCATGCTAGATGGACTGCAGTGGTTCTCAACCTTCTGGCCCTTTAAATACAGTTCCTCATGTTGTGACCCAACCATAAAATTATTTTCGTTGCTACTTCATAACTGTAATGTGCTACTGTTATGAATCGTAATGAAAATATCTGATAGGCAGGATGGTCTTAGGCGACCCCTGTGAAGGGTCGTTCGACTCCCAAAGGGTCGCGACCCACAGGTTGAGAACCACTGGACTAGAGTGAACGACTTTCCCCTGACCATCACTGCTAGGTGTAGGACCTCCTGCACCCCAAAATGCATTTGCTATGCATGCAGAACTCTTTGTGCTCAGCTTATATTTTGGTTCTACATTTTTGCCTCTCTCTACATGTTTTGCACTTATCAGTACAGTTCTCGGTTGTAAATTTCCAGAAGGTAGTACCTGCATCTACAATAAATTTTATTATGATTATATTTGCAATAAAATTTAATTCATTATTGAAGTAATTCTACTTCTAATCCACACCCTCCCTCTACTTTCTTTGCTCATTTCTTCTTATTGCTCTTATAACACTGTGTATATCTCTGCCCTTGAACCATCCTGTGTTGTAATCATAACACCTTGTGTCATAATTGTCCCTTTACTTGTCTGTCTCCTGACAGACAGGGGGGCGGGGGTTTCAGCAAGATCTGGGTTTAATTCATCTGTTATGAGTCCCCAGCACAGGCCTGGAATAGGCACTTAGAAAGAGTTTGTTGAATGAATGGTAATGACTTATCTGTTTCATTCCCCCTCCCCCCCAACACACACTACCTATAAGCTCCTGAAAGACAACGACTGTGTCTTAATAAAATCGCCAATGCCAAGAAAAGCATGGCATAAGGAATGAGCTCAGTAGATGTGTATTTTATTGGATATGTAAGAGTACATTGTTTTCCAGGGGCAGAGTTACAAAGTACATTCATATACATTGCTCAGTTGATCCTCTCAACATCTTCAGATTCTCCCCACCTTCTGTTCTTAAATCCTTATCATGGGCTCTTTGCCTCCCTTGCTCCCACCCATTTAATTTTTGCCTCTTTATGGTCTCTCCCTTTTTACCCTTCAAATCCTCTTGGAAGAAGGTCTGAGGAATTCACTGCCCCCGCCCTTCCTCAGTGTAAGGCAGCCTAAAGGGAAAATTGTACCCTGATCTGCTCTGAACCAAGATCGTGTTCCTATTTAATGGGCAGGTCATTGATCGCCCTGAGTCAGCGTTCTCCTCTGAAAATGGAGACAGTAGTGGTTGTGAGGATTAAATGAAGTAATGTAAGTTGATACCTATCGTAGGCTCTGGTTGAGCTTAGTAAGTGGAAGTGCCTGTCCATATGGAATGGTGAACTTTGAAGCATCAGCAAGCCAGTGCAAAGGAATTGTGGTTTAATAACAAGCATGGGATGGGGTTGCCTAGTTGTTTTGGGGATCTCCCCTCCCTGTGAGCTGCCACCTTTGCCCCAGGCAAGCCTTGGCCGCCTGCTCATGGTCAGCACCACGGACAGCTCCCCTTGCGTCTGGCTGGCTCTGTGGCTATTGCCCCTAACAGTGTCTAATCCGCATTCAATCGCAAGTGATAGCTTTATTCTGTGTAGCACCAAGAGAAATAAAACATGTCAGAATTTACCTCTGACTTGCCATCGGCTGTCATTCATATCTTAATTTTAGAGATATTGAAAAATGTATGTCTAAGCATCAATGAAATGATGACAAATTATGAAAGATAATATCAGTGAGCAGTTGACCATTGATCTTTGAACAGTTTAATTATAACAGCCAGCATTTATTGAATGTCCACTGTGTTCCAGGCCCTTTTTAAAATTCATTTTAGAGAGAGGAAGGAAGAGAGGGAGAGAAACATTGATGTGAGAGAGAAACAGCGATCAGTTGCCTCCTGCATGCACCCTGACTGGAGATTGAACCCGCAACCTTTTTGGTGTACAGGATGATGCTCCAACCAACCAAACCACACCAGCCAGAGCCGGGCCTTTTTCACTCCTTTCTCTCCTGTCCCGGGTTCTCTCTGCCTTTTGTACATTTATTTAACAAATATTACATTTGGAGAAGATAAATGTGAGCCAGATAGACAGTTAATTAACTGTTTTTCCACTATCCTTCTTCCCAAAATATTCCAGGCCTGAGTCTCATTTCTTCAGAATATTGCTTCCTGATGAAAGATAATCTAATGTGTTAACCTCTTTAGTCCACATCATGCTTAACCCATTTAAAAAGCATTGCAAACGCATAGCCTATGACCCAACAGTTCACTCCTAGGTATGTACCCAGAAGAAATGTGCACACATGGTCACCAAAGCACACACATGCTGAATTAAAGGAGGAATAGAGACCCCCATGGAGGTGAAAATAAAGGGCCACTAGGGCTCAAGGAGTTTGGTCATGGGAGTCTTTGTAGAAGAGATGGAATTTGAAGTCTGTGGTAGAACAAAGTGAGTTGATTCGGTAAAAAATATGGTTATTGGAACCAGAAAGACCTGGGCTTGAATTCCTCTGCCATTCGTAGCTGTGTGTGTCCTTGGGAAAGTTACTTAACCTTCTTGATCCTCATTTTATTACCCTGCAAAATCAGGTAATAGTTATCTCATGACTTATTGTGAGTATATGTCTTACATACCAAATGAGATGATGCCTATGTCAAACACTTGGCATAGCATCTGGCAAAATGTTAATAATTTCATAATAGCCACCTTTGTTGAGTGCTTACTGAGTACCACCACCCACCTTGGACGTCTTGAAGATTAAATGGTATTATATTATTACATTATCTGATTGTTATACTTAATCCTTACAAAAGCCCCAAGAGTTTGGTGAGTGCCCGATAATTTTAAGTGTTATTTAAAGCTTAGCTCTGGAGGATGGTTAGAATGTTGATAGGGAAGATGAGGGAGTAGGAAAGTAAAGGAGAGAAAACCAGGATGAGGAAGTTACTGAGGATGTATGTGAGTGATGAGGTGCCTAGCTGGGCTGGGGTGTGGAGGCTGAGGGAGACCAGGAGCAAATGGGGAGGGAATCAGGTAATGGAGAGTCTTGAATGCTTGGATGCAAAAGTTGAACCTTGGCAGGCAGTGGGAAGCCATTCCAAGGCTTTAAATGGGATTATAGCCTGATTGAAGGTGTGACTTATTTATAAACTAGAGGCCTGGTGCGCAGGATTCGTGACTGGCGGGGGGCATGGCCTGTGGGAATCGGCCTGCTGTGGGAGCACAGCTCATCTGGGTCAGCCGAGCAGCTGTGGACCTGCCCTCTGAGCGGCTGCTCCCTGGTCCAGCATCTTCCGTGGAGCCAGAGCACTCGCCTCTCCAGGGAACCCGGTCGGGGCTGGGCCCAGGGATAGTAGCACTGAGAGGCAGCACAGTAGGCCTCAGTCCCGTGGCGGCCACGAACCTGCTTCCCAGCTCTGG
>NW_005871138.1:3977525-3979312 GCF_000147115.1 Myotis lucifugus
CATTATTCTTTTTGTTGTTGTTGTTAATCCTCACCTGAGGATATTTTTCCATTGGTTTTTAGAGAGAGTGGAAGGTAGGGGGACAGACAGAGAGAAACATCAATGTGAGAGAGATACATTGATTCTTTGCCTCCTGACTGGGGCTGGGGATTGAGCCTACAACTGAGGTATATGCCCTTGACTGGAATTGAACCCAGGACCCTTCAGTCCATAGGCTGATGCTCTATCCAGTGAGCCAGACCAGCTAGGGCTAGCAACATTATTCTTAATAGACCCAAACTGGAAAAAAAATCAAATGCCCATCAACAGCACAATAGATAAATAGATTGTGGCATATTCATACCATGGAACACTGCATAGCAGTGGTGATAAGCCATCTACAACTACGTCCAACAATATGGATGGATCTCACAATCAACAAGTATTGAGCGGAAGAAGCTCCCCTCCCACTCAAAAAAGGCCATGCTTTGTATATGAAAGTTCAAAACTAGGCAAAACTAGTATCTGCTGTTTGAGATCAGGATAGTGGCTACCCTTGTGGAGCAACACAGAGACTGGAAGACACACAAGTGGGCTTTGGGGATCCTAGTAAAGCTCTGATTCTCCACCTGGGTGCTGGTTACATGAGGACGTTTAGTTTGTGAAAATTCATCAAGCTACACACTTAAGGTTTCTGCACTTTTCAAAACGACCTTCCACACACCCCCTTTAAAAACCTTTCCCCCTACAGCTATTCACCATCAGGAGATTGGTTTTTCTGTGTCTATGCACAAAGATATGTATAATCTGTAGCTTTACAAAGGCAGTATTATGTCTTACATACCATTCCACATCGTATTTTGTTTTTAGCTTAGTATGTCGAGGCGATCTTTTTGTTAACTGTAAACATAGATCTACATGATTGTTTTTTCACAGTTGCACAGTCTTCTCCTGTGGGATGTGTCCTTTTGTAAACTGGTCCCCTGTTGGTGGGCAGTTAATTCCCGCATTTCATTGGTGTAAGTGATACTGTGGGGGACTTCTTCCTGCACATCTTTGTGTACTTTTGTGACTATTTGTGTAGAGCGAATTAGTTGGGGTGGAATATCTTGGTCTGAAGTGGTCACTTAAGTTAATCTGTTAATGGCTTGTTTGGTGGGTGGAAGCAGGGAGACCAGTTAGGAGGCTGTTAAAATAGTTTAAACTTGAGGTATTGAAGCTGGTTGGTTGTGAAAAGGGATAAGAAGGGAGAGATATAAGAGATATTAAGGGCAAAGACTTTGTATGACTTGGCATTGATGGGAGAGGGGAAATTCAGAGATGTCCTGGGGGTTCTGAGTCTAGGTGACTGGGAACACACACTGGAAGGAGCTGATGGAGAAAGTGGGAGCAGGGATGGGTGTGGCTTTGGCCAGCTTGCATCCAAGGAGCATGCTCATCATCCAGGAGGTGATGTCCATAATGCAGTTGGAAGCGTTGCTCTCAGTTGAGGGCTACAGATTGAGGCATAGAATTCACCTAGGACGGTCCTGGTGTTGCTGGAAGGGAATGAAATCAACAAGGGGGAGGATCTAGAGCAGAGAAAGAATCCAAAGACAGAATGGCGAGGCCCTAAATACAGAATGGTAGTAATGGTCAGGGACAGGAGGAAGCCTGCTAGAATTCACGATCACAGAGGCCAAAGAAGGAGGGATCTGAAGTGACTACTCAAGGGATGAAGAAATCAGTGTTAGCCCCCCTCCTTCTGGCCCCCCAATGGGTGTTATTACATCTTGTACTTGTCTTCAGAGCACTTACACACTTGTGAT
>NW_005871138.1:3979722-4047697 GCF_000147115.1 Myotis lucifugus
CATGTGATCATCTGTTCATGTCTGCCTCTCTCCACACTGTGAGCTCCATGGAGGCAGGGACCACACCACTCTCACTCTCTGTCCCCAGCATCAGGCACGGTGTTTGGCACACAGTGGAGTTGGTTCCCTAAGTGTTTGCTGCCTCCTGCAGGAGTCCAGCCGTCCACACACCCTCCCTCTCCCTTAAACCCACACACCACATTCTGCCCAAGTTGGGAGATGAGGGACTTAGGACCCTGCGGGAGAAAATTCAAGCTGCACAGTTTGAGTCTTGGGTGTAGCCAGTGTTAGCGGGTGGCCAAAATGGGTCATTCGAACTCCATTTATTTGTATGTCACCGGGGCCAGCCACAGTTGGTACCCAGAGTCCACAGGACTCCACTCCAGGCCTCGGCAGTGGAGCATCCTGATAACCTGGGATAATGAAGCCTCTCTTGTCAGTGGAGACCAGACTTAGAAGTGCAGTCAGCATCCCATGAACAGAAAGGCACTCGGTGGTTGTTTCTTGAGTTTAGGTATTAGGGACTGAGATAAGGCCCTGGTGCATGGTTGGAGCCGTCGTCGGACTGGTTCAGCAAGCCCTGTGAACAGAGTGGAAGCCACACTGTAAGAGATGGAAGTGTGTGGTTGGCGATGTGGCGGGAGAGGCTGTTCTATGAGAAATGTGTTGGTTGAAGCAGGTGGTGGAAGAAGTGAAGCCTTGAGCAGACTTGCCGGAGGAGTGGAAAGAGCCGAAGATGGAGAGGTGGCAGATTCAAGGTCCAGAGAGCACAAGGGGTGGGAGCACATCCGGTGAGGATGGGAGGAGGAGGGATAGGGAGAACAGATGGCAGATCCGCCTTGGCAAGGAGGTCAGAGAAGAGGGAGGGTCGAGGGGCAGGTTGGAAGGTCTGAGGATGGTGACATTTGGAAGCGGGAAAGAGCAAGTCAAGGAAACACATCTTTTCAGCCAAGTGGGAGACAGGTCATCTGTTGGGATGGATGGGGCTACGGGCTGGGGAGTGGGAAAACATTGGTCCAGGCACTTTGAGGAATGTAACTGCATGAGCAAGAGATGGCCAGTGGACAGCTTTGATGGTAGATCTTGTTGGTGTGGTTGGTACAACTATGGTCCCAGATTGGGGACTCACAAGGTGACATGTCAGGGGGAACATGCAAGACAGTTGGCTTGGGCAGATTTGGGGAGTTCTGGGAGGTCTTTCTCTGTAGCAGCTAAGGCTACTTTTGTTTGGCACCTACTGTGTGCCAGGCGCTGTAAATGTTCTATCATTAACCCTCTCAGCAGCTCCATGAGGTAGATGCTACCCAACTTGCCCAAGGTCAGCTTGCCTGTGACTCTGCCTAGACTGTTGATTGCAAAGCCAGGCTCACCTGTGTGGTGACTCACGCCTATTCTGGGGCCCAAACAGGGTACTGGATGTGGGATACTTAGAGGCCATAGAATGCCACCCAGATGTGAAGCCCACCTCTCCACACCCCCTCCTCAGCCCCTATGGGGTCTGAGTTGTTATAATGTTTTGGACGGAAAGCTCATCGCGATCACCAGGCTGTGGAGCACGGAGCCCTTTCCCGGGAGAAATGTGTCAGACCCTGGCGGGTGGGGGCGAGTCGGGGTGGGGCTCCAGAGCAGGGCTCAGTGGGAGGTAGAAATCCCGGACAGGGGTCTGGAGTTTGTCCGGACATAGGACTGTGCTTGTGTGCATGCGTGAGTGGAGGAGCAGCGACTCTGTGCTGTGAGTGTTTCTGAGGGAGCATGTGTGTGTTTCGGAATCTTTCTCTGTGCCTCTGTACCGCTCTACACAGAGAAATAGAAATATTGAGGTGTAGGGGGTGCAGAAACAAATTAGTGAGAGAACAAATGGAGGAATGAAGGGAACACGGACACAGGGACACACATGTTCCCCCACATGTTCAGAAACACTCGGGGTGACACACAGAAATGCATTGGCAGTTTCCCTGTGTGCTTTCTTGAGTGGGATGGCCTATACCTCGTATGTGGGTATGCGCCTGTGTGTGTGACTGGCCTCAGAAACAGCGTGATAGGTCTGTGGAGCCCATGGAAACACAAACATGGACACTCAGACACAACGTGTCTTTGCACGTATATTCCTGTGTATGCGTGTGTGTTCCTGTGTGTTTTTCTGAGTATATGTGCACTATATCTGAATAACACAGACACATGTGGGAGACAAACATGTGGGCACATGCTCCGAGAACACGCGCAGAGCACCTGTATCTGTGTCTGTGTTAGAGTCAGGAGGAAGGGGCACCGTTATTGAGCTGGGAGGCGGGAGGCTGGGAGAAGGCCAGTGGCAGACATCCTGGTCCCGCTCTGTCTCTGGGTACACAGACCCAGCGCTCCCGTCCTCTCCACGCAGGATGGTGGGGTTTCGGGGGGTGCTGCTTTCCCCAGGGGGTCAGCAAGCACTGGGGAAGCCCCTGAGGTATGCCAGCTCATCCCAGACTGGGCGGGGGGGGGGGCGATCTCACGAAAGATCCACCCCACCTCTAGCAAAGCCACAGTCCCCCGGGTGGTGGCCGATGGAAAGCTCTCCACAATCACCAGGCTGTGAGCACGGAGCGAAGAGACCCTCCCCGGGTCGAACCCTGGCTCCCCCCCTTTCTGGCTCTACAGATGTGAGCATGTCGCTTAACCCCTGAGCCTCGTGTCCTCGGTGTTGAAGCAGGGAGAGCAGGATCATCCCCTCATCGGGGGTTGAGACCACGCTCAGGCAGACCCTCCTTCTCCAGCAGGTTTTAATTGAACACCTACAGTGGCTGGGCCTGTTCTCGACCCAGGGGCTTCAGCAGTGGACAAAACAACGTTCCGTGTCCTTGGAGTTTACCGTCTTTGTGGAGAAAGCTGGCCAATAAATCAAGAATGCGCCCTGTGTTTGGAAGAAAGCCACCGCATGGCCATAGCGCAGAGAAAGCCAGGGGGTGGTCAAGGAAGGTCTCGGAGAGGGTGATGTGCCATCACAGAGTGGAGGCCATGGATTGAGCTCCTGCCCAAGGGGAGGGAATAGCAAGGGCAGAGGACTGTTTGCCTTCATTAAAACCTTGTTGTTCTCCCATTTTACAGTTGGGGAAATGAGGCACAGAGAGGCTGAGTAATTTGCCCAAAGCCTCACAGCCCATGAGAAAAAGATCCAGGATTTGAACCTGGGTAATCTGGTTTCAGAGCCAGTGGCCTCAATCAGTGGTCCTCTATGGAGGGTGACTGTTGCCCCTAGGGGATGTTTTGCAATGTCTGGAGATGTTTTTGATTGCCCCCTGGATTGGAGGGTGCTACTAGCATTTACTGGGTAGAGGCCAGGGTTACCGTTAGACTTTCACAGTTCACAGGACATCCCTGACAACAAAGCAGTATCCCATCCAAACTGCCCGTTGTTCTGGGGTTGACAAGAGTATGGCCTATAGTAGGTGCTCAATAAATAGTAGCTCCAGAAGAGGAGGAGAAAGGATTTGGAGAAGGTTGCAGGGGAGACATGACTTCCAATTCAAAGGGAAGAGGCAGTCCATGTAAATGAATCCATCAGGTGAGAGGACACATGTGATACTGATTATGGGGTGGGTATGAATGACAGACTGCCCCCTGCAGGCTGGATGCAGGTGAGGCCAGTGGTAGGAGGAGGTTGATGGGTTGGGGGTGGGACCAAAGCTGGCCGCCACCAGCCCCTGAAATGCTAACCAGATGTCTGGCCTCTCTGTCCTCTCCCACCCTGTGTCTCTCTCCTCATTTCCCTCTGCCTCTCTGCCAAGAAGGGGACAGCCGGAGGCTGAAGGGGGCCATTCAGAGGAGCACGGAGACGGGCCTGGCGGTGGAGATGCCCAGCCGGACGCTGCGCCAGACCAGCCATGAGTCCATCGAGGACAGCATGAACAGCTACGGCTCGGAGGGCAAGTGAGTGTGAGCCCGGCGTGCCCCCAGGCCTCTCGGTCTTCCCTGGCATGGGGCGGGAGGGTCTCAGACTTTGAGGGGCATTGGCTGAGGGTTCCCACACTGTCCTGTCTTCAGAAGGGAGGCGATGAAGCAAGGAAGCTCTGAGGAAGACCAAGGACAGCCAGACTCTGGTGCCTGACTACCTAGATATGAATCCTGGCTCCACCACTCGCTGGCTGTGACCTTGGTCAGGTCATCTCTCTGTGCCTCAGTTTCCTCATCTGTAAAATGAGGATAAATACCAACATTAAAGGGGTGTTAGGAAGACTAAATGGGTTCGTTTTTATAAAAAGAATAGGACAGTGTTCCACCTTGGCTCCCCGAAATTTTGGGCCCTGCCTGGCGGCTGGGGGTTTCTGCTGGCTGAAAGCCTTCCCACCTCCAGCCCCTCCTAAACTGGGCATCTCTGGCCTCTGTGAATGGCCTCGCCTTGGCAGATGCTGCCGTTCCACCCACCCCCTAGAGAGACTTTCCGGAGGGCGGGAAGAGGAGGAGGACCGGCGGAAGGGAGAGGAGGAGGAGGAGAAGGGAACAAATGTTTTCTTTAACCTGAAAAACTTGGCAAGGCAGCAAAACTTGGAGGAAGATATTCTGGGCGTCTGGGTAGTAGTGGGTCCCTGCTGAGTTTCAGGGGGTCAGGAGGTTTGAGTCCTAGTCCTGGCTCTGCCACTTACCCAAGTGGCCATGGGCATGTTCCTTGGCCTGTCGAAACAGCAGGAGGCCAGCAAACATTTCGTCTGTTGGTTTGAGGACCAGGTCACGGGAGGGTAGTGTGGTGCCGTGAGCAGTGACAGGAAGTCAAACCCATATTCCCATTTCATAGAACAGGAGATGAAGGCCACTCGACTTTCTCCAAGGGGAGCAGCGTGGGAGGGTAATAAAGTTGTTGTGAGGACTCAGTGAGTTAATACATGTGAAAGCACGTAGAATAGTGACTGACACATACAAGTGCTGTTATTATTCGCAGTCGTGGTTGTTGTTTGTTGTTGACTTAGCTGCTGTTATTTGGATATTTTGCTCCTCAAGGGCAGATGCATCTTAATGGATACATTGAGCCACCCTAAACAAAATCGTGTCTATAAAGTGCTTAGCACAGGATAAATGTTGGCTTTATAATTATTAAAAGATTTTAGATGTGGCCAGCATGGCTCAGTAGTTGAGCGTCGACCTATGAACCAGGGGGTCATGTTTTGATTCCTGGTCAGGGCACATGCCTGGGTTTCGGGCTTGAATCTCCAGTGTAGGGCGTGTAGGAGGCAGCCAATCAATGATTCTCATCATTAATATTTCTGTTTCTCTCTCCCTCTCCCTCTCCCTTCCTCTCTGAAATCAATAAAAAAAAAGTATATATATTTTAAAAAGGGGGTTTTGGGTGCATGTCTTGAGCCCAGTTGAGGGAGGATTGGGTGGGTTGGAGGATATGGGGTCCAGTAGAAGGCAGAGTCTTGCCCGCCTGAGAGGGACTGAGCTCAGCCAGGTGCTGCCACCCTGCTCAACACCTGGGCAAGGAAAGGAAGGTGAAGGGACAGGTGGGGACCTTGAGCTGTGGTTGGCCTCCTCCTTTTTCTGGAAGTATTTTGGGCACTGGCCGGACCCAGATTCCAGACTCTGAAACAGGAGGGGGTGTGACCATCCTCCTCCTGGGCTCCTGCCAGCCCAGCCCAGGCTTATAGGAAGCCAGTGTGCTTGAGCAGCCCCCCAGCCTGTGGCCCTGGGAGCTTCTGGGTCTGTCTGCCCCAGCCACTGGATCACCAGGCTTGTGTTCCTGCAGGTGGGCACAGGGGTGCTCCCATGTGGATTTTTATTTCAGCAAATGGGATCAGCCACTTACAGTGTACAAGACAATTGGGCTGTGCACCTTGGGGACCCTGCCTTCTTCTGACGAAGCAACTAGCAGTGGTGAGAACCGCAAAGGACAGGCATAGAGAACTGGGGAAATGTTGCATCCTACCCAGGTCTTGGGGCTGGGGAAGGGGTGCATGTGGGTTGGGCCACTTGTTAGTGAAGATCGTTGGGCTCCAGATTATACTATACCAGGTAACAGTGGCTTTGTCCCTCGCTGTTCCGGATATAGTCCCATAGCATTGGCATCCCCTGGAAGCTGGGTGGAAATGTAGCATGTCAGGCTCCATCCCAGACCCTCTGAATCAGTCTGCATTTAACAGGGTCCCCAGGTGGTTCATGTGCACATTAACCCTTTGAGTGCCAACCAATATCCTAGGAACTATGCTAAAATTGCCAAGGCATTTTTGCCGATTTTACAGCAGTTTAGGAAAAAAATTATGAAAATTAGGCAGATAAATGTCAGTGGTCGATTTTAGAACTACAAACATTCGGCATCATAAGTAATCTGCACTTAGGTGCCATCTGTCAATAAAGAGTGAACTACTAGCTTCTAATAGTGACACTGCAGGAGGAGCGTGATAGCGCTCCCGGCACTTTTGGGGAAAGACATATGTGGAGTGCGATCGCTCCCCGGCACTCGAGGTTAAGGTTGAGCAGCACTGGCTCAACAGTGATGCTCTAGAGCTAACACTTACTGAGCACTGGCTGTGTGCAGACTCTGTGCTAAGTGCTTGTACACAATGACTCCTCTCATTCTCAGAGCAACCTGATGACACTGGAACTGTTACTATCCCCATTTTACAGACAAGAAAATGGAAGCCAAGAGAGGTTAATTAACTTGCCCAAGGTCACAGAGCCAGTAAGTGGCTTCAAATGCTGGGATTCAAATCTAGGCATTTGGAGTCTGCCCTTAACCATTTCACTAGACCAGCGGTTCTCAACTTGTGGGTCACGACCCTTTGGGGGTTGAACGACCCTTTCACAGGGGTTGCCTAAGACCATCGGAAAACACATATATAATTACATATTGTTTTTGTGATTAATCACTATGCTTTAATTATGTTCCATTTATAACAATGAAAATACATCCTGCATATCAGGTATTTACGATTCATAACAGTAGCAAAATTATAGTTATGAAGTAGCAACGAAAATAATTTTATGGTTGGGGAACATAAGGAACATAAGGAACTATATTAAAGGGTCGCGGCATTAGGAAGGTTGAGAACCACTGCTCTAGGCTCTTTCCCTTATTTAATGGATGCATCTATTTCTGGAGATAGATGATTCCAGGGTGGTTTGATGGCTAAATTATGCCACCAAGGGCCTAGAGTCCCTCCATCGATTCCCTCCGTAGGCCTCAGTATGTTGGACTGCTCCTGGTTCATCCCTGAAGCTAGGAAGGGCTTTCTTTCTCTGAGCCTCTTTCTGCCTGATTGAAAATTGAGGTTCTGAATGTCAAAGATAGAAGGGAATAGATGTGGGTTTAGTAACCAGCCAAGCTCCCCCCACCAGCAGGCCCATCTCCCTCAGACAAAGGACAGGGTTCAAGCCACGAGAACAGTATCTCCCTGGACCCCCCTGAATCCTGAGATACTCCCTGGTGGCTGGGTTCCTCGTGACCCGAGACATGGATTCGAGTGCAGGTAGGTCACCGGAAGTGATTCCAGATAACCGTGGTGGAGGATCGCGTGCGAGAGACAGGACAGGGGAATTCTGCACCTTGAGAAGCAGCTGCCACTGTGGGCAACCTGAGTCCGGTCCTCGTGGGAACTCGGAGCCAGTGAGGAGCATGTGCCTGAGAGTCACGCCGGCAGCGAGGGAGTGAAGTATTTATGCTCAGACTCATCAGTTACTAGTTGACGGCTGCTCTGGTTCACCCTCCTGCCCTTCCTGCGCACAGGGGCTCTGGAGGCCAGAGACAGTCCTCAGGGGCCAGACAAGCGCATGTGCTGCAGTTAGAAGTCAGTGTGACGTGGTGAAGGCCAGGAGATATTGGTGGGGGGGTCGGCAGTCTGCTCCCCTATCTGAGTGCACAGCACCATGTCCTGCTGCCCACGCCAGAAACCTGGGGTTCTCTTAGACGGCTCCCCTTTTCTCACACTCCAGATCCAACCATAATTGGGCTCTATTCTTTCACTTCTAATTATCTCTTGACTCCACCCATTTCTCCCCATCCCTTCCCCTGTGGAGGAGCCTATCACTCCTGCCTGGACACTTGTAAGTCCTCCTTTGGTCTGAACTCCACAGCCTGTCACCCAGCACTTATTTCCTCTGGCCTCTGCCAGCCTCTCCCAGCCCCCAGCCTTGGGCCGCCACTCCAGCACCCTGAACCTCTTACACTTCCCAGTCTCACCTCCAGGTCTTTCATTCGTTGCTCCCTCCTCCTCGCACCCCCTTTCCTATCCCTATTCCCACTGCATCCTCTGACTCACCCTCCTTCAGACCTCAGCTAAGAACTGGCACATAAGCTTCATCTCATGTGCCAGCTCTAGTTAATTGATAGTGGCTCCCTGGAGTGCTGTGTTGAGAAGGATTCTGGAGCCCAGTCAGGCTTGGCAGGTGTGCTGAGGTTGATTAGCAATGTCTGCCCTGGGCGTGGGCAGGGGAAGTGGAACAGCATGGTCTGCCCTGACTGTATCAGCAGCTTCCAGTTCATCCTTCCTCCATCACAGCACCTACCACCCTATAGTAATTATCATGTGTGTGTCTGTCTGTCCCACTAGACACTGAGTTCAGTACCTACCCACCAGGGGCCTGGCCCACAGATGATATGCTGCAAATTTTGTTGAACGATGGGTAGGTACCATGAGCCGAAGCATGTACACATTTTACTTTCCCCACTCTTTCCCAGTCTCCTTCATCACACAGAATCGAGGCCTCAGCACCCTCTTGGTAAACCCAATCTCTCCGAGCTGGCTGCCAGCACCCCTCCTGCTCCTTCCCTCTGCTTCTGGTTGTCCTGAGGTGTTTGGGTCATCAGTGTCCAGCTCCCTGGTTGTCTGGGTCACTGTGCCCACAGCTTTAGAAAAGAGAGTGTGAGCTGATGGCAGGGCCACCTGGGCCCCGGGCTCAGAGGCTCATTCCTGCCAAGGCTGTTTGCTAATCACCAAAGACCCAGGAGGCTGGGTGGGTTGTCAGAACCCCCAGTCATCGAGTCCGAAGGACAAACCAGGTCTGGATGTGGCTGTGAGCTAGGAGACAGGGCTTAATAAGCACTAGTGTTTGATGAGCCTTTGACGATGCCAGATTCTGTTTTGAGGTCTTTCTCTTATTAATATCTACAACAGTACTGAGGGGGCATCCTATCATTATTTATCCCTACTTCACCAAAAAGGAAACCCAGGCTCTGAGAGGTGTGCCTTAACAACTAGGGAGTGGGGAGTCAAGATTCAAATCCAGGCCTGCCTGACCCCAGAGTTTGGACTGCAGATCCCTGTACTCTGCTCTGGGCAAGGCTCTGTCCCCTTAGGGCACATAGAGACAGTAGAGCAGACTGGTCAAGAAGATGAACTCTAGTCCTAGCCGGTTTGGCTCAGTAGGTAGAGCATCAGCCTGCGGACTGAAGGGTCCTGGGTTCAATTCCAGTCAAGGGCACATACCTCGGATGCAGGCTCGACCTTGGTTGGGCATGTGCAGGAGGCAGACAGTTGATGTGTCTCTTTCACATCGATGTTTCTCTCTCTGTGTCTCTGCCTCTGCCTTCCAGTCCCTCTAAAAATCAATGGAAAAATATCCTCTGGTGAGGATTAACAACAACAATAAAGATGAACTCTAGACCAGACTCCCAGGGTTCAAACCCTGGGTCTACTACTTACTATACACAGCCCTTGGTTGGGTTACTTGATTTTTCCCATCTGTAAAAGGGTTACTGGTAATGTGTACCTGACTTTCATTGAGTTGTTAAATGAGAATGAAACACGTTAATGTTGCTAACCTAGTACTATCTGTGCTTGGCTCGGGACAATGTTTTAATAAATTAAAATAAATAAAATCCCTGGCTTCATGCCCATGAGCCATACTCTCATAGCAGGCAGGGGGTGGGGAGCGGAGGGGACAGGCAGGTTTGGAATCGTCTTAAATGCTGGAGAAGCCGCAGTCAGGATTGTGTGAAGCTGTGTATCCTGGCCTGTAATCAGTTCTGCTACATCGCTTGTTTTGAAAATGTGAATTTGTTCCAGCACGATTGAAATATTAGGGAATAATTTAGCATAGCACACATTTTGCCTTTGCTCAGGTACGATTTCATCCACAAGGAACAGTAGGTGAACACAGAAAATTTGCATCCATGTAGGAAAACACAAAACACACACACACCTCAAACATAACCTGCTCCCTCAGCTCCCGTGTGTCATCCTATCCACACCCGGTGTTTCTGTCCATTTCAGCAGCCTTCCTTCCCCTTCACACTAACTCCCAGGCTGCAATCCTTCTCACACTCACTTCCACAAGCAAACTTCAGGGCATCTTCAAAGTAAAGCAGCATATTTATTGTAGTATTTCTGCATCTCTTAACCATTCAACATGTGCAAGACCGTGCTACCATTTTTACTATGTTCCTGTCTTTCTTTTTTTTGGATGTGATACTGACATAGTATTTGGGTGTTGTGCCATAACCCCACTTTCCCCATAAGCTCTGTGATTTTTATTGTAGGATTGTGCATGCACAGAATGTTTAGGAATATATATTTCGTGTTATGGCAGAACTGACTGTATGATAGGCTCAGCAAGCCTGTGGGAAGGTGGATGGACAGTGGGTGTGTGAGGCAGGTGGTGAATGGATGGACAGAGAGCTCATAAACCGCCCCAGCCTTTCCGAACCAGGAAGGCTGTGCAGCCTTTTAATTTCGGATGCAACTGGGACAGGTGATCTATCTGGAAAAGAGTCAAACCCCCAATAACTCAATTACCTCTTTAACCATGGAGAGCATGGAAAATCCAGGGCCAAACAGAGGTCGAGGATTAATAATAAAAGACAAATGGGTTTCAGCTCCTCAAACAAAACTAACAGGATTTGAAATGCAGATAATCTCATTTCACCATTAACACAAGATAAAACGCCAGTAGAGAACGGGTTGCAATCCTGTTTCAGGCCTCTGTGTGCCATGTGCCTCTGGGAGGACCACCTGCTGCAGCCCCCGTGCGCCCCACCCCAGGCCCGGGCTTGGTCTCAGGCATCCAGATGTTGCACTTCCTAACAGATCTGGAATCAGAAATGCCAGGAAAATGCCAAAGAGGGAGATGAGGCTCTTCCCGTCTGGGTAGCAGGCCACAGTATCTCAATCCTTTATTCCATTTGCCAGGTCCTGGGCCAAGCTCCTTGCCTGCATTATCTCACTGCCTCTCCCCAACAACTCAGCAAGGCGATTACAACTTATTCCCATCTTCTACAGCTCAGAGAGGGTGCACAGCCCTGGAATTCAGGGTCTATATTATGCCCAAGTCCAGTCTTAACTACTGTATTTCCCCAGTTTGGGGCCAGCTAAAGGATGCAGCAGTGAACATTTATTGAATGCCTACTGCCAGGCATAGTCTATGTATGTGGTAATAATTCAACAAGCTCCTGGCAAATGGACCCAATGAGCAGACATTTTCGGCACTCACCCCCAGAATGGCCGCGCACTGTCCATGAGGTAGGTGTGGTCTTGTTTGCAGATAAGAAGATTCAAGTGCAGACACACCAGCACCTGCCAGCAGTTGGCTGGGAGGAGTAGGAGCAGGTCTGACTTTGCATCCACCGCCTTCCGTCCTACTCCTGGAAGACCTCGAGGTGGAGTGGGGTCTCCAGTGCAGCTGGCCCTCTGGCCAGCAGGGACCTGCCACCTCTGTATTCTTCCTTCCTCCAGCCCCATGGAGGATGTGATAACCTGTTCAAACCCGTTCAGGGTTTCTGGGGCTTCTGCTTGGTTCCTTGGCAGCCGGCGAGGCACCCTGGGATGGGAAATCAGGCAGCCGCCCAGATATTATAAACAATTACTGCTAATTACCAGGGCTGCCAGTTCCCCATTGTCTGCTCACAATCTCACCAGGAACCGAGGAGCCGACAATGACGATGTTGGAGGAAACTTTCAATTTCAGGCTCCGCTTGGGAGGCTGGGCCCCTTCAGTGACTTGGAATTTAAGAGGCACTGACTTTTTCCAGGCCTTTGGAGCCCCAGGCCCTTCCTCAGATGGCCAGGAGGTTGGGGTGGAAAAGAGACAGGTGTGGAGGGAGAGAGCCTGGGTCTTCGCTGTGGTGCTGTTCATGAAGGGTCTCTGGGTTTGCAAGAATAATAGGTACTCATTTCTGTGCCCAGATATTTAAGTTATTTTTCCCACACTTTCTCTGTGCTGCTGTTGCATAATTGTTGAGCTAAGAGATTCAGGAGCCCGACTGCTTGGATTCAAATGCCACTCTGTCTGGTCTTCTCTTGATGCAGCGGGAATAGGTGCTCCGCTCGGGGGCATGGAGGGTCTCACAGCTTCACTTCACAGGATACTTGGCAGCCATTGCTGCACAGCATGGTGCCTTTTGCTCAGCCCCACCCAGTAAGAAGATGGCCACAGTCCTCTCTGCTTTCAGATTCCCAGACCCAGCTGGGGTTCCCTGCCATCCCTCAGCATCGCCAGCCCAGCTCAGGGACCCAGCCTTCCTCCAGGATCCTCCAGCTTCTCTGGCCCTTCCCCTCCCACCCCGACCTCCTCTGCTCTCCCAGGCTGGGGTTTTTTGTTTGCTTGTTTATTTGGAGGCAGGGCAGCCTCGTTTTGCACCTATCCTTCTAAGTCTGTTTCTTCTTAGATTTGAAGCTCAAAAGCCAGGAATCTGACTGTATTTCCTGGCTACGGCCTGGATAGGGATAAGCGGTGGTAGGAAATCATGAAAATGATGCCCAGCCATTGTGACTCATTGGTTAAGCTTCGACCGAGGAACTAAGAGGTCACTGGTTCAATTCCCAGTCAGGGCACATGCCCAAATTGTGGGCTCGATCCACAGTAGGGGGCGTGCAGGAGGCAGCCTATCGATGTTTCATCAGTGTTTCTATCTCTCTATTCCTTTCCCTTCCTCTCTCTAAAAGTCAATATAAACATATATACATATATAAATACATGAAAATGAGAAGCATACAGGCTAAAATGTGAAATTCTTACCCTACAGCAACTCTGCCGATAACTTAAGTAAAAACCGAATTTATTAGAACGATGCTGGGTGTTTCACTTGGTTGAGGAAGAGCTGAGCAGCCAGGACTAGGTTGCTAGTAGTTTGAGGCCCTTTGCGATGATAGGCCATTCACATGGCTCAGACCTAGGAGATGGGAATTTTATTATTCCCCTTTCAGAGAAAATTAACGAAAATAGGCTTAAGCAAAGGACATTATTATAATTGTTGTTGTTATTACTATTGCTTTGTGTAACTAAAAAAGAAATGATGTAGCTTTTGCTTCAGGCAGAGCTTGATCCAGGAGCTCATGCAGTACCACCAGTTTGATGGCTTCATTCATGAACACCAGGTGGTAGCAAGATGGCTGCCAGAGACTCCAGTCCGGTTCAGGTTCAAGTCTGGTGGGAAAAGAGAGCTGCTCACTCCCTACAGTTCAAAGAAAGCTTCCCAACCAGATTCTTGTGGGCCGAATTGGCCACGCACCTGTCTGAGCCAGTCACTGACCAAGGGAGGGATTGGTCAGGATGAGCTCACACCAGCCTCTGGAGCCAGATCTGCTCCACTCCGTGGGAATCAATACCTCGGGGAGGGGGCTCCCCAAAGGAGATTTGAGATCTTGTTCCCAAAGGAACAGGATAAACATTGGGCAGCCTACAGCAGCAACGAATGCAGGACCTCCAAGGTCCAGCCACTGGTCCCGTGGATCTCGAACTGTCAGGTGTGAATGACTCTTCTGGGATCATGTGAAAAGGCAGGTTCTGCTTCAGCAGCGGGGGTGGAGAGGGGCCCAGTTCCGTTTCTGATGAGCCCTCAGGTGATACTGGTCCCTGGACCACGCTGAGTATCATTAAACCATAAGAGCCAGGCACCAACAAGCATCATCTCCCCACATGCCTACAACCACCTCAAGAGGCAGGTATCACCTTACCCATTTCATGGAGGTGGAACCTAAGGCTGGGCGCGGAGAGATGGGGAGATGGTACAGGAGACCCGGAGATAGAAGGGAGGGAGAGGCAGGGCATGTGTCTGCCTGAGGCGGGTGATGGATGTGGACAGAATCATTGTGGCATGAGGGACATTCTAGAGTTGACGACCTGAGTCATCTGAGTCCTTGGTTGGCCCCTGGGAACAATTGTTTTTATCTCATCCTTTCTTTTTACAGCCTTAACTACGGGGGAGTCTGCCTGGCATCGGATGCACAGTTCAGTGACTTCCTGGGCAGCATGGGGCCAGCGCAGTTTGTGGGCCGCCAGACCCTGGCCACCACACCGATGGGTAAGTGTCCCAAGATCTGTTCCTAAGGGGGGGTCCCGTGGGAAGGCTTGCGTCACCCCTTCTTCCCCTCTGTGTTGGCTGCATTTGCTGGAGCCTGGGCATGTGGTGTGGGAGTAATTTGGGGCTGGGAGCAGAGGAAGGGGATTTAACTCTAAGCAGATTTAACTCTTGATTGAACTTTGAAGCCACTTCCCAGTCTCATCTGTTGAGGCCTCTTGCAGGGGACGTGGAGATTGGCTTGCAGGAGCGGAATGGTCAGCTCGAAGTGGACATCATCCAGGCGCGGGGACTGACGGCCAAGCCAGGCTCCAAGACACTGCCAGGTGTGGTGTGCCCTCCCCACTGCAAGGTGGGGTGGAGGTTGGGGAGTATGTCTGGAGGGATATGTGAGTGTAGAAGAGAGAATATTGACCCCCACTGTGGAGGACTCCTTTGTCTCAACTGTAGTGACTCACAAAGAACTGGTGACTCAGGGTTTGTTCTGGGGACTCAGTTGAGATTGTCATCTGACCTTCTCGGCTGACCTTGTCAGCACCCCTACTGACCAAGGTAAGGATTGGTCAGGATGAGCTCACACCAGCCTCTGGAGCCAGGTCTTTCCTGCTTATGATTATACCCTGGTGCCTGGTAGGGTGCGTGGCATGCAGTGGGAGATCAGAAAACATTTGTTCAGTGAATGGGTAGCAATGAATGTATAAGCCAGGGAAGGAGAGGATGAGTCAGTGACAGAGAAAGGAAACAGTTGAGTACAGAGTGAGCAAGGGAAGGTAGGGGACCTCCTGCTGGGGTGGAATAGGCCCCACCACCCTACCACCCACACCTACCACCAGGCTTGGTCCTATTGTCTCCTCCCATGGCCCCAAGGGGGCACTCTGATCCCCATTGGTGGTGGGCAGCCTCCCCCTGCTGTGCCTTGTGCCCACCATTGGAGGCCCACAGTCCAACTTACCCTGCTGGCCTCTGTTCCCAGCGGCCTATATCAAGGCCTACCTGCTGGAGAATGGCGTCTGCATTGCTAAGAAGAAGACCAAAGTTGCTCGCAAGTCATTGGACCCACTGTATAACCAGGTGCTGCTGTTTCCTGAGAGTCCCCAGGGCAAAGTCCTGCAGGTGAGGGGTGTGTGTGTGTGTGTGCGCGCGTGTGAACGCACATGCACAGTATTAGAGGGAGAGGGAGGTGCCCCTGGGGAGGGCCTCCCCTGGAGGAGGTAGAGTGCTGTGGTTGATCAGAGCTCCACAACTTGCTGTGCAACTTTGCACAAGTTTCTTTGAGCCTCAGGTTCTTCATCTGCAAAATGGGGACATTAGTAGTACCTACTAATAATAGTGACAGTAACAGTGAAATGTGTGCTTTGTGTAAGAAAAGTATTTGCAAGTTTGGCCTATCGTAAGTGCTCTACAAATGGCTCCCATCATCATAATCATCATTGTTATATCATCATCATCTACCTCTGGAAGCCAGGGCGTGGCCTGAAGCATAGCAGTAATAAACTGGGAGCCTTCTGAGTATCCCGACATGTGTTCGGCCCTCTGGCCATAAGGAGAATCCTAGTGGTGACTGAAACCTGGAGCAAGAAACAGCTGCCCATTGTGGGTACAGGCAGGGCCCGGGTGAGACGCCTGCAGAAGCCACGTGCCTGTCCTCTTGGTGCTGTCTTTTGGGCATGTGTGGCTTGTACCTGATTTCTTGCTCCTCACCTGGGCAGGCAAAGCAAATGAGGATGGGGCCAAGGTTACAGATTGCCAAGACAGTGGGACTTTGCTAAACTGAGAAGCCCAGGTCCTGTCTAGGACAGAGTTTTCAACCTGTGGGTGGAGATCCATCAGTGAATTGTGAACTCAGTTTAGCTGGTCTCCACAGTTTTGTGTTTTGTTTTTCAATGGAATGGATAGGAGAGAAAACATTTTTCACTCATAGTAAGGTAAGTCTTCTTTCGTGGGACACTCCCTTCAACTGTGAAGCCCATGTGTGCATGGCGAAGGATGATTGATCCCTGTCAAAAATGTTAGCAAAGCCTTGGTTGGTATAGCTCAGTGTTAGAGCATCAGCCCTAGCACTGAAGGGTCGCAGGTTCGATTTCCGGTCAAGGGCAGGTCAAGGGCACATACCTAGGTTGCAGGTTTGACCCCCAGCCTGGGTTGGGACACATGGCACATGCAGGAGGCAACCAATTGATGTTTCTCTCTCCCTCCCCTTCTCCCTCCCTTAGACTCTCTCTAAAAAAAAAAAATCCATGGAAAAAAATATCCCTAGGTGAGAATTAACAACAACAAAAAAGTCTGCAAAAACCCTTCAAATACAATTTAAAACAACCAGAAGGTCATCCAGATACCGTGCATGTACCGGCCACTTTTTAAAACTTTGTTTCACAAGGAGGGTTCTGGGGCTATGGAAGCAGAGGGCCCACGGGGGAAGCAGGGAGGGAACTCAGGATGTAGGGTCAGCCCTCGACTTGGACTCATGTAGAGCATGAATGGAACACAGAGGGCAAGATTGGAGGCAGAAAGCCATCTAGGTGAACAATGATTGAAGTACTGGCGTCAGGATAATAGGGTGAACTTGAGGGATTTTAAGGTTGAGCAATTGTAAGGTGGTTGAATCCACAGGACTCGGAGGTGAATTGGGCATAAGGGTTACCCCAGGGTCTGTTTATGGACCCGTGAATGGATTGGATGATGGGAACAATTGTGTCTCTTGCCCCACAGGTGATCGTGTGGGGCAACTATGGACGGATGGAGCGGAAGCAGTTCATGGGTGTGGCCCGCGTGCTGCTGGAGGAGCTGGACTTGACCACCCTGGCCGTGGGCTGGTACAAGCTCTTCCCCACCTCCTCCATGGTGGACCCAGCCACAGGCCCCCTGCTCCGGCAGGCATCCCAGTTGTCCCTCGAGAGCACCGTGGGGCCCTGCAGTGAGCAATCTTAGTGCCAGGAACGGGGAGGGGCTCCCTGAGATGGCCTGGAGACCACCCAGCCCCGACCTGGGACCCCAGGCCCAGGGGCATCTTGAACAGAGGAGGACGGGGTTCTCCCCCACAGTGGGGAAGCAGAATAGGGAGACCTACCCCCCTTGGACCCTCCTCACCCTTCTTTGCCTCCTATCCCCTGAGACCTTTCCTTTCCCAGTGGGATTGGCTGCACTTTTGACTTGGCCGGTTCTTGACCTGGTGGATGTGGCTGCAATCCGAAGAAGGGAAGACTGAGGTGGCAGAGCAAACCACTCTCCTGCCCCAGACACTATCTGACTGCTCCCCTCTTTGCGTCCTCGGAAGCTCGCTCCCCGGAGCCAAGTCCAGAACCCAGCAGCCATCTCCATGGTGCCAACTACCAGCAAGTGTCTTTCCTGCGGCACCGGGTTCAGGCAGCTACACCTGCCCCAAAGCTGATGGGGCAGCTTTGCAAGGATCCGGAGCCAGCTCCGAGGGGCCCTGAGCCCCCCGCTTAAAGAGGAGCTCCGGCCTCCCTCCGCCTGCCCGTGGAAGAAGCTTTGCCGCAGCCTGTCCAAGTCCATCTGTCTGTCCCCTCCTGCCTGCCTCTCTTCCAGTGGAATTGGGGTCCAGCAGGGACCAAAGGAAAGGAGGAGGTGCCCAGGGCCTGGCACAGACCCCCCGGGGTGCCTTGCTCTGTGCGATTGAAACAAGTTGCTGTGGAAACTGTGGGACTAGAAGGAACTTTGTCATCTGGGTTTTGGGGGAGGAGCTGTGGGACCTTCATTTCTCAGAACCCCACGCCCAGAGGGCTCACAGTCTCTGCATTTTGGGGTGTTGGATTGGAGAGGGAATCTAAGGAAAGCTGGGGTTGGGATTGGTGGTGCCAAGGTGAGGGTCTCCCAAATAGGAGAATCCCTTCTTGTTGGATGAGGTCAAAAGTCATCTTGCCTATCCCTTTGCCTCCAGGCTAGGGGCCTGGAGTGGCCACAGATCTCCCCTATTTTAGTCTTTTTAAACAAACCATGTGTACTAAGGGCAGCACCCACTGCCCTGGCCTCAATTACCTTGGCTCAAGGAGAGAAAGAGAGGAGGTATGAGTCAAAGAACTGAGATTCCTTCTCGAGCAGGGCCTGGGTAGCTGCCTTCCTGGCCCAGCCCTCCCCGGGGCCCACGGAAGCCCTTTTGCATGCTGGGGAGGACTCGGGCTGGCCCCTCTTTATAGAAGCACATTTCTGCCACCTCCCCTGGGAGGCACCCAGCAGTCCACCACCCCTCATTACCCAGTCCCTGCTGTGTAGGGCATAGTCCAGGTTAGCTGGGTAGTTAGTGTTCTAAGCCCCGGGCCTGTCCTTAGCTCGCACGTAGTTTTCACAGAGTCCCAGGGTGGAGTGGAGAGGAGACACAAGAACATTCCAGGAGACCACGGTCTCCTTGCTGGCCTGGGCCGTGGCTCAGGAGGCCAGCCCTCCTTCTCCCCCTGCCTTCCCCTCCCCCTGTAGGATTGTAGCTGGAGCTGCCCACTATACTCAGATGTTCTGATTTATTATCCTTGGTACTGATTTTATTTATGAAGCATTCCTGAGGATGTGGGCCTTGGTGGAGGGGGCCTGGACGCTATTAGAAGGGGTGGTTTTCCTCTGAGGACACCCGGCTGTGTCCAGTCCCACCTTATCCCTGGTTCCACTATAGGCTGCTGACCAGGTGATTCTTTCACCTGGAATTCCTTAGCCCCGCCTCCACCCCCACCTCTACTCACCCCCCCCCCCCCAGGCCTGTTTGAGCCCTGGGCATCCTTTAAAGTCTGGTTGAGTTCAGTTGCCTCCGTGGAGCCTCTCACACTGCATTAGGAAAGGGTGATGAAAAAGGCCCCTGAGGCCTTCAGAGCTCCCGGGGTTTGTGGGGGTGGAACCCCAAGACTTGGTCAGGAGGCAGCTGGGCTCTGGATGGACTCGCATCTGAGGCCCAGAATCGCCCCTCACTGTTTGTTTGTTTTAACCAGTGTGATTTCTCTGGTGTTCGTTTATTACTCGGCATTTGGAATATTTTGAGCCAGGAGAGCGCCTTCTCTCTCTGCAGCTGTCACCGCTCTGGTTGTACAGGGGTCGTTTTCAAAGACGGGGCAGCGCCTGCTGTCCCAGCCAGAGGGAGAGGAGGCTCGGTGCTCCCCAGCCTGAGCCCCCCTCTGGTGTCTGCACAGCATTCATAAAGAGGGAGAGCGCTCCAAAGCAATAACAACATCCTGGGGGTGGTCCCCGAGGGCCCCCTCACTGATCTTCTTGTTTGTTCTGTGAAATCTCAGCTCACCTCCTGGAGGGGTGGGTGGGTGGGGGCTGGAGCCCTTTTTCTTTGTATCATCGTTGTGAGCACATTCCCCCTTCCAAGGGGCTCTGACCCCCCATTTAGCGTGGGAACCACCATGTCCTCCCCCAGGGATAGGGGCTTGGGGAGGGGGTGACTATGCTCATTATTAGCTTTGGGAACCTTCAAGGTCATCCTGTCCCCACTGCTGTCAGATCCTTTGCAGCTCAAACTCCCCCATTTGGACAGGATCAGAGAGGGCAGAGTTGGGGGGAATTGGGTGGGGAGGGGCTGGGTCTCTAGGGGAACCGAGTTTATTTTTCAATCTCTGGTCCAAAGGTCACATGCAGAGGTAGCGTGGGGGTTAGTCTTCTCCAGAATCTGCTTTTCATACTAAAGGGAAAGGGGCTTTGGGACCATTAGTCAAGTCGTTTCCATTTTACAGACTAGGAGAGAGGCCAGTGCAGGAATTACACCTGTAAGTTCAGTGGGCCTCCTCCTACCTGAGGCGGCACTGGAGCTGGGGCAGGACGACGCCTCAGTAAATCAGAACAGGGTTCCATTGTGCTTCCTTCCTTCACAGGACAGGAGACCATTGCTCCAGGGCATGTCTGCTAAGGAAAGTAGTTGTGGCCTTGAAGCCCTGGTTCATCCAGTCCTGCTTGGTTCCATCTCTACGGGCCAGGAACTTTTCTGGGCCTGGGTTTGGGGAAGAGGGTTTGCCATAGAGATCTAGCTCTCCTGGGGGTCTGGCCCAGCTGACTGAGGATTTGGTCCAGGCCTTGGTGACTGGGTGGGGGCTCCCGCCGAGGGGCCATAACCCTCTAGGACCAACTCGAGGGAGGTAAGAAGCTCACTTCCTGCGGGGGGCTGTGGGTGTGAGGCCACTCGGGTACACCTCCTCTCAAGGAGATCCTCACACCTCCAGATGTAATATCTGATCTTCCTGTTGTTTTTGTTTTCAAAGTGCTTTTACCCTTACAGGATCCCCTGGGCAGTAGGTGGGGGTCCCTTATCAGCCCCATTTTTAAAGAGGGGGAAGCTGAGGCCCTGGGAGGGGAAGGTACCTGCTAGGGTCCCACTGTGAGTGAGTGGCTGAGCACAGACTGGAGCTCAGTCCTCCCAACAGCTCAGAGCTCTTTCTTCTGCGCTGGTAAGTACAGCAGTTTCGGGGGTGGCTGTGCACTTCACAAGCTGATTCACCATCCAGGTCCTTAAACCAGGAGCTCCGGGCACACTTCGGTGTTCAGAACAGCACGTAGCCCCCTTCCCCTTGGAGCACAGCTGCTGCGTCAGGCAAGGCCACCTGTGTTTATTTATTGAGCAGCAGCGTTGTGCCAGGCCCAGGGGACCGAGCCATCCCCGTTTCCCTGTGAGGACCCCCACAGCCCCCAGGGAGGGCCCCGTGTCTGTGTGGCAGCACCTCAGTGATGGGAAGCTTTCGTGTCCATGAGCTCATCTGACTCACAAACCCCGTAGGGAGGCTGGTCGTGCCCATTTTACTCATGGCTTCTGTGAGAGCAAAGTGGAGACTTGAACCCAGGGCCTCAGACATCAGCTCTGGAGCCCTTTCACTCTTCAACTGCCTCCTGAGGGGGTGGCAGGAAGGCAGGACCCGGGTTCCTCAGGCTGAGGCCTCTCCATCCACCAACCTTCCCTTCATTCCCTCTCCAGGAGCGGGAGCCGCTCGGGCCTTTGGGGAGGGAGGGTTTCCGGCCCCGGGGTTGGAGTGGGTCACGTTGCATTGTGTTCATGACCATGTAGCTCATGTTGACAATTAAAGTTTTTGGCTTTTCTAACTTGTCTTGCTCTGCTTGGTGTTGAGGCCGTTCTATCTGGGAAGCTACGGGCAGCTGTTTTAAGGAGCTGAGCCTGCAGGATGTCAGCATGCCCCACCATGGCCTTTTGTGATGCCCCCTTGGTCCTGTCCCGGGGCCCCTTCCAGGGATGCATAGGAGGGAGCAGGATTCTAGGTGAACCCAGTCATTTTACAGATGAGATTTAACAGAGGACCAGATAGGGGATGGGATTTACCAAAGTCACATTGCGTGCAGGTGACTAGCAGGACCCAGATCTCACAACTCCCAGATAAGAGTTTGTCTCACAGCAGTCCGTCATGTCCAGGTGGCCGCAGTGACATGGTGGGTGTCAGCAAGGCCCCCTCCCGAAGTGGGGCTGGCCCAGGATGAAGAGCATCAGCTGGGGTGGGGGAGTGCGCCGCAGTCCCACCTGGGCTGGTTCCTCTCTATGTGCTGAGCAAGGGAGCGAGACCGTTTTAACAGGGCAGCAATTTGCCCGCTGGTCCACACTGGGCAGCAGATGGGGCCTTCCTATCAGTCCATAGCCTTCCTGGCTTCTCATGGTGTGAGCAGCTGGCCTCACGGGTAGGATGCCAGTCACGAAAACCGTGCATTTTCCCTGCAACACAAAAACCTGCCTCTCCCGCAGCAGGACAGCCACCTGTGTCCACTCCAGAGGGCCAGATAGTGTGGCCACGCCTTCCTAAAACAGTTTGGACTGTAGGGATTTGCACCTCCTGGGTGACTTTAGAATCGTAATTGTGCTTATGACACGACTTGAATATATTTTTGGAGGTGAGAGAGGGGCTAATAGCCACAGAAGGGAATGCGAACCTGCTTGTGGCAGAAGATGGCATTGCAGCCGAGGCCCCTCTCCAAGCTCTGGGGAGAGTGGGGCACCGACAGGTTAACCCAAACCCTCGACCCCAACGGGGGTAGGGTTGTCAGATGGACTTCCGCCGGGCGCGGAGCCTGCCTGCCCCGCCGCGGCCACCCATAGCCCCAGGGCTCGCGGGGGGCGAGAAGCCCAGATTGTCGCGGGCCCACATCTCCAGCTGGTGGATGCGGTAGGAGACGGAGGAGCCCCCGGGGCGCGCCGGGCGGCGGCTCTCGGGCGCCCCCAGGCGGAGCGGGCTGGCGCGGCGAGCAGTGCGCTCCAGCGCGTCGGTGCTGGCCGCCAGGAAGCGCAGGACCACGAGGTTGAGGAAGGCGCCGATGACCGTGAGCCCTAAAAGGATGTAGAGAAAGCTGAAGGCCACGTAGGGCGGCTTCCTCTGTAGCGCCTCGTCGCTCTGCAGCGCCACGAAGTCGCCGAAGCCGATGGTGGTGAGGGTGATGAAGCAGTAGTAGTAGGCATGGAAGAAGGTCCAGCCCTCGAAGTGCGCGAAAGCGGCGGCCCCGAGGGCCAGCGTGGCCGCGCACACCAGCAGCCCGGCCACTACCATGTTCTCCGTGGACACGCGCGGCCGCCGCAGGCCCAGGCAGCGCTTGGCCGCCAGCAGGAGGCGCCGCACCAGCGCATTCAGCCGCTCGCCCAGGCTCTGGAAGGTGACCAGCGTCAGGGGGATGCCCAGGAGCGCGTAGAACATGCAGAAGACCTTGCCCGAGTCCGTGCCGGGTGCGGCGTGGCCATACCCTGGAGGGAGAGTGGAGGGGGAGGGTCGGTGAGTACCTGGTGCCATCTAACAACACTGTGGCCTCCATTCCCCCAAAGCGGGCTGAGCAACTTGACAATGCTAGTTCTACCTATCCAGCACCTTCTCTGGCTTCCAAACCTTGCACGGCTATCCGTTATCACCCCAAACTGTAAACAACCTAAATGTTCCTGGACTGGAAAACGGATAAATAATCCGAAGTACATCCGTACAGTGGTGTTCTGTGGAGCAATAGAAAGGAGTGGACTGCGGTTATCTGCAGCAACAAAGGACGAATCTCACATGTATTATGTGGAATCCAAGCTCAAAAGGTACAAATGGTATGATTCCAGTTAAATGTTATGCTGGCAAAAATACGATGGAGACAGAAAGCAGATCTGTGGTTGCCAGTCATTGAGACGGAGGAGGGGTTACCTACAGAAGAGGGGGTGACAGGACTTTGGAGGGGGATGGAGAGGTTCTGTCTCCATCTCGGCTGGCCGGACTTCATTTGTCAAAACCCACAGAAGTATGCACTGAAAGATGGTGAGTTTTACTGTATGTAAATTGTGTTTTGATTTTTTTTTAAGGTAAAATCTTCCGTGGCTCCCAGTACTCACAGGGTAAAGAACTAGTTCTCACATGGTGTCTGAGCTCCTTTGTGATCTGAATCCCCCTCACCTCTCCAGACCCCATGCTGCTTCCCCAGCCAGCATGCCCACCATATGCTGTCCCCGCTACCACCACCACCACCACCACCCCATTGCCCTATCTGCCCTGCCCCAGGCCACTCTTCCTTCCCAGATCTGCCCAAGCCCCCTCTCACTAAACACCTCTTTAGTCTGGGGGAGCGATTCTCCCCTCGGTCCCCTCAACTGGTGTAGGGCACCTGAGACAAGTGGATATGTGTCTTTTCCAGGAGAGGGGAGTGAAGGCTTTCATGATATTCTCAAAGGGCCCCGTGACCCAGGAAAAGTGAGGTAGCCCTTCCCCAACAGAATATGCCCCCTCTAGCACACTGGCCCCACTGGCCAGAACGTAAAACACCAGGCCCTTTGACTTATGCAATTCCACGGTGAGGAAGTTAGTCCTCCAAAACAGTGGTCGCCAACCTTTCGGACCTCACGGACCACCGGTTGGCGACCCCTGCTCCAAAACACATAGTGATGTATGCACATGGTTATCATTGAAGCATTGTTGCTCTTGGTGAAAATTTTGGACAACCCAAGCGTCCATCAGCAGGGGCCTGGTTAACTAAATCACGGTGCCATCCAAAGGATGGACTATTACACAGCAGGTTCCAGCCAGGGGTGATTTTGCCCCTGAGGGGGCATTTGGCAATGTCTGGAGACACTTTTGGTTGTGACAACTGGGAGGTGGTGGCTGCGTGCTTCTGGCATCTTGTGGGTAGAGGCGGGGTACTGCTAAGCACCTGCCATGCACAGGACAGCCCCACAACAAAGAACCCTTCAGTCCCAAATGCCAGTTGTGCCAAGGCGGAGAGGAGCTCCTATGCGGCCATGAAAAAGATGACACAGTGCTGGAGGGACTGATACAAAAATATCACCAAAATGTAGTGTGGGGTGAAAGTAGGTTTGTGGCGGTTAGTACATGAAAGACAGTTTATTCTTGTATTACTATTCGTTAATTATTGCATTATTTTCCATACAAACAACTGTAAACGTTCTTTTGCCCCACTCTGTATATAAGTTAAAAAAGCAAGAAACAAAACTGTGTATATTGTCATGTCTATGTAATGTGTGTGTTTTAAAGGAATATAGAGGCAGAGACTATATCTAGGAGGACACATAAGAGACCAGTGACTATTTAATCCAGGGAAAGGAATTTATGGGCTGAGGGGCAGGGTAAGAGGGAGACTTCCTTTTCATTTTATACCTTTTTGGACCACGTAAGTGT
Source organism: Myotis lucifugus (assembly GCF_000147115.1). Lineage (NCBI taxonomy): Eukaryota > Metazoa > Chordata > Mammalia > Chiroptera > Vespertilionidae > Myotis > Myotis lucifugus. The sequence continues at coordinate 4,004,500 of NW_005871138.1, forward strand.
GTAGTGTGTACATATATAATTTATTCAAAATACCAACACAATATATGTGTTTAAAGACCTACAGGCCCACTTCCCCTTTTCCAATACGTGGCCCTGTTATTGGGGCAGCGAGGGCTCTGCCACCACCAGACTGTGAGCTCCTTGGGGCCAGAAGCCATGCCAGTCGCTTCTCTGTGTCCCTAGTCGCCAGTGCCTCTTACAGATTCTGGCACAGGCTAAGGGGTCAACGAAAATCTAATCATCAATAATAATAACGATGAAACCAAATTGAAGGGGGTCTGAGACAGAGGAGCCTCTTTAGGAGTAAGAGGCCAGGAAGGCTGTTTCCAGCTATGTAGGGCTATGTCGGGTTTTTGGCAGAGAGTGAAATGATAAAGATAACTAAACATGCTGGGAACTTTACATGGGTTATCTTATTTAACCCTTTCAGTGCCTGTATGAGATGACATTGTCCCCATTTCACAGACACGGAAATTAGGATTAGAGGGATGAAGCTGCCCAAAGGCCACCGGGCCTGAGCTCTGAGCCTCTATCCTCCATTGCTTCTCAGTGCCTCTCTCCTGTCCTTGCGGTGCTCATGCTCCTGGGTCCTGGGTTGTCTGCAAGGCGGCCTTATGCAGCCTGCACCACACAGCGCCCCCAAATGGCCAAAAAGGCAAAACTCCTGTTTCCCTCTTTAGTCCCTTCCCCAGGCTCCCAGATGCATGGGGGGCAGGAGGGTTACAGGGGCAGGTAGGGAGGAGAACAACCAGGAGAGGAGGCCAAACACAGCTGGGAGGCCTCCAAAGAATGTGCGGGAAAGCAGAAGAGATGGATGGGGTCCCACACCACCGGGCACAGTGACGGGGGGGGGGGGTGTCAGGGTCTTAGACTGAGCCAAGATAGAGAAGCAGGGGTACCCATGTTGACAGAGGTCATAAGGGCTGAATGGGAGCTGGGCCCACCGTTGGCAAATAATGAATTGTCATTATTACTAATTATCAGTGCCTATTTAGCCGCAGGCACTGTGCCAAGCATTTTACATGCTTGACCTCATTTAAACCTGGCAACTACCCAGTGAGGTAGGAACAATTGCATTTCGAAGTTGAGGAAACCAGGGCTCAGAGAGGTACAATCAGTTACCAGAGAAGCAGGACGGCAATAGCGATGAGAACATGTAATTGCAGAACTCGGGTTTTAGCGCCACTGCTAAACCCACAAGCTCACATTCACTTGCAAGAACGTTATAGAGACATTTCCTCCAGGCCTGGGCTTCCACGGGGGCACCTGCACAGCCACAGCTGGGGCCCAGGAGCGGCTGGCACCCAGCTCGGAGCCCTGCAGAGCCTGCTTCTCTCCTTTCCTGCTTCCCCAGGCTTAGGCTCCACAGGTACCAGCCAGGCGGTGGCCATGGCAACGGCTGGCGGTCCAGATGCTGCGGAGAAAGTGCTCTGGATCCCCGAGGGTGAGGTCCAAAGCTGTGGTCATCAGTCATTCCTTTAACATGTATTTATTGAGTGTCTACTATGTGCCAGACACTGGCCATGCTGCAGTGACTAAAACAGACCAGGCCTCCGGTCTTACGAAGTAACGGAATAACAACTACAATACAGAAATCCATTTATATTTTTAGTGCTTTCTATGTGCCAGGCCCCCCGCTGAAACTTTCTGCACATATTACTTCCTGGATGATAATGATCTCACCGCCGCCTGAGAGAGTGCTGATTAGCACCCCTCCTTTAAAGAGGAGAAAAGTGAGGCTCAGAGAGGTCACACAACTTGTCTCAGGTCACACAGCGAGTGTGGTGCAGCCAAGGAAGCAACTTCCGCCACTTGGGCTCCCAGGTCCCACTTGCCTGCCTCCCCAGCCCCTGGGGCATTTTCGGGGCATTTTCTGGGCATTCCTGCGCGCCAGCCTCTTGGCACATTTGACCTACTGACTCCTCCCAGCCCAGCCTGCGTGGAATGACAGCCCTTTCGGCACAGGGAGGCAAGTGAGGCTCGGTGAGCCGCCGAAGTGACTCGTCCAAAGTCACCCAGCTGGGCAGGGACCGAGGCGGGATTCAAACCCAGGGGACCGCGGGCGGCTCGGGATGGAGCGAGCGCCCAGGGGGCTCCGGAGCGCTCACCGATGGTGGTGATGACCGTGATGGCGAAGTAGAAGGAGCCCGCGAACTTCCACTGGCGGCCGGCGCGGTGCGGCTCGGCCTGCAGCGCCAGGCGCTCCAGCTCGCGGTAGTCCTCGGCCGAGAAGCCGTACTTCCTCCGGAGCTCGCTCCGCTTCTGGGCCAGCAGCCGCTGGCGGCCGCTCTCCGCCTCGGACTCGAGCGCATCGGAAGACGGCGGCGCCCACCAGCAGGTAGGACAGGATGCACAGGACCAGCGCGGCGGTGCGCACGCTCTGCTGCTTCATGGCAGCGCCCCGAACCGCCGCCGTCCCGCTCCGCGCTGCGCCAGCCGGGTCAGGGCCGGGGCCATGTGCCTGGACGGCCGCCCAGTGCCCGCTCCGCCCCAGCCAGCGCCTGGGACCCGCGCTGCAGGAGCTCAGGCTGCGCGTGGCTGGAGTGGGGCACCCAGAGGCGGGGCCTCTGGGCGTGTGTGTGTGTGTGTGGCGCCAGGGGGGGGGGGGGGGATGGCAGGGAGGGCCGCCCCAACTGCGGCCGCCCAGCCCCTGCCACACATCTGCCTTTGTTTACCCGCTGGCGCCCTGGGGCTAATGTGTCTGCAAACAGTGACATCTGGAGCAAAGCACCCAAAGCCTGGGTCTGCGAAAGTAGCTGGGGAAGGCCTTCCTGCAGGGTGACTGGGGAGAGAGCATCCCGGCAGCAAGTGCAAGACCTTTAGGAAGTGAAGCTGGAGCCAGGAGAATTAGGGCGCTGGGCGGGGTGGGGGGAATTGGGGGAGGGGGAGACTGAGGGGGGAGGGAGGGAAGGGTTGGAGGAGGGGGGAGCCGAAGGAAAACAGAAAGGCAACTTCACACAGGCCCTTATATGGATTTATTCTTCAGTATAATTGGAAAAGCTATAAACAGGAAAACAAATACACCAACGATCTGATTGACATTTTTAAAAAGAGCTTTCCTGGCTGTCCTGTGGGAAAGGGAGGATGGCTGAGTGGAGGCCAGTAGTCCTCCACTCTTGTAGTCCAAATGTGTGCTGAGGGCGGCCTGGACTAGGGGTGGCCTGGACTCAGGGCACAGCCCTGGAGATGGAGAAGCTGATGGACCTGAGATTGTTAGGGAGGTGGAGCTGGGTACACATTTCCTAGCCTCACTGGCACTTAGAAGCTGCAGCCAATGGAATGTGGGCAGGAGTGGCCTGTGCCACTTGCAGGCCTGGCCCATAAAACCCCTTCACATGCCATGCTTCACTTCTCTGTCCCCACCTGCAGGCTGAATGCAGTCTTCAGAAGAGGACAGAGCCACAGGGTGGAAGGAGCCTGGGTGCCTGAATGACATATTGCAAAGCCATCTCCCATCGCAAAGGCCTATTCTGAACTTCTGTTGTATTAATGTTATGGGGTGTTATGGGGTCCTGTTACTGCAGCCAGTGTTACCCTAATGAACGGAGCAACAGGACCTGCCGATAGCTTGGGTGTGGAGGGCAAAGGGGGACTCAAAGATAACCCCTGGGTCTTTGACCTGAACAGCTGGGTGCTTGGGAAGCCTTCCCTGGACTTCACTCACTCTCCAAGAAATCCACTCCAGGCCCCCGCACCAAGATGACACTCGTTTCAGAGTATGGCTGGGTCTTCGTGGAGATTCTGGGCAGAGCACCAGGCAGCCTCTCCTGCAGCTGTCCGGAGCCCCTGCATCCCTGGTCTCGGCTGCAGCCTTGGCATGGATCACCTGCTCCCCATCCCTGCTCCAGCCTGTCTCTCCAAAGCCCCTCTGCACTGAATTTTCAGCTCCTTGCACAGTCCTGCTCTGCTTGGAATTGTCCTCTCCCCATCCACTCAACAGCCAGCATTTATTGAATGCCTGCCCGGGGCCAGACACAGATGGAAGCACTTTACAAGGATTAATGCCCTTAATTACCACAGTCTGTTGTGCTGTAGGTGCAGCCGGCTCACGCCCTATTCATCCTCCTGCTCTCAGTTTACTTGAACATCTCCCTTCCTAACTCCCCCCCAGCAGCCTCTGCCTCCTGCCATCTTGTATCCCTCACACTGCATTGTGATTCTTGCATCCCATGCTTATGTTCCCTCTGAAGACAGGTATCTTGGTCACCTCTGTGTCCCCAGCACCCGGATCTGGCACAGAAAACACACCAGTGGCCTGTGGAAAAAGGAGCAGTCACAGCATGTATTTGTAGAGGCTAAGAGTGTGGACCGTACACCGCGACTGCCTGGGTTCATAGCCTACTTCTGTTTACCAGCTGTTTGAAATTAATGCCTCAGTTTTTCCACCAGTAAAATGGGGTTTAAAAAGTTCCTATCTCATTAGGTGCTATAGTCAGCAGAATATTGGCCTCCCAGAGATGCTCATGTCCTATCCTTGGTACCTGTGAATATATTAGGTTACATCGCAAAGGGAATTCAGGTTGCAGATGGAATTAAGGCTGCTAAACAGCTGATCTTGAGCTGGGAGATGATCCTAGATTAGCTGTGTGGACCCGATGTAATAGCAAGTGTCCTTATGACTGGAAGATGGAGGCAGAAGTGGGAGAACCAGAGAGATGCAAGTTGAGAAGGACTCTGCCTGACGATGCTGGTTTTGAAGATTGAGGGAGGGGCCACAAGCCAAGGAGAATAGGCAACTTCTAGAATCTGGAAAAGGCAAGAAAATGGACCCCTCCCTAGAGCCTCCAGAACGATTTTAGCCCAATTCCATCTGTGTAGACCTCCACCCTACAGAACGGGGAGATAATACATTAGTGTTGTTTAAGCTGCTAAGTTTGTGATAATTTGTCACGGCAGCAACAGGAAACAACTACAGTGGTTGTGAGGATGAAATGAGCCAGTAGATGTGATGCTCTGAGAGCAGTGTCCAGCCCTGAAGACCTGTCTAGAAGTGTTAGCCACTATTACTGATATCACAACTGAGCAATGGCCTGGGCCCATAGGGACACGGCACCCAGAGCCTGCCCCTACTTTGTTCTCCAGCAGAATTAGGGCCTAGTACCTGCGGGGGCGGGAGGGGGGGGAGCCTTGCACCCCATTACTCCCTGGAAGCTGGACTACAGCCCAGTGGCCTAGAAGCGGGGTGCTGGCACTGCTACCTCAGCCTTATTTTTAGCAATGGCATCAGCAAGTTTGATTTTCTGATTCCCTTCCAGACTTCAGAGGAGCAGAAACCCGGGCTACAGTCCCAGACCCGGGTGGGTGGGGCACCAGGGACCTACAGCCCAAGAAGGGCCTGAGCAGAGCTTGTTGGGACCGTGTGGGGGTGGGGAAGGCTTGTTCTTAGGATCAGGCTTACACCGAGGACAGTTATTGAGGTCCCGGTCATGAGCATCGCTGGAGGCAATGAGACCTGGATTCGAATTCCAGCTCTTCCACTTTCTAGGTAGGTGTCTGTGGATAGAACACTTCTGATTTTCTGTGCCTTGGTTTTCCCATCTGAGAAATGGGGTGATAATGACGCCTGCTTCATAGGACCGTGTTGAAGATAATATAAAATATAGTTTGTCACATTCCATGTGCCTGGTAGAAAGTAGCCACTTCTCCCCACTCTCCACCCCACTCCTGTTTACAACTGTCTGACTACAGATGTCAAGAATTCATTTCCAGCCCTGGTTGGTTTAGCCCAGTAGCCTGAAGGATCCCAGGTTAGATTCCAGTCAAGGGCATGTACCTCTGTTGCAGGCATGATCCCTGGCCCGGGCTGCATGCAGGAGGTAACCAATCAATGTGTCTCTCTCACATCAATGTTTCTCTGTGTCTCTCACCCTCCCTTCCACTCTCTCTCTTAAAAAAAAAAAATTCATTTCCATAGCAGGGCATAGCTAAAACTGGTGAGCCCTTGACCTTGCACGGCACACTCACAGACATGACGATGGAGCCCTCACTTCCCAGAGCAGGAAGCAGAGGCACAGAGAAGAGGCCCTGCTTGCCAAGTCCTCAGAGCCAGGCGGTGGCTGAGCCAGGACTTGAACTCGGGGCTGTCTGGCCACCACAGTCACGACCCTTCTAGTACACGGCCCTATCGGGCAAGATGCCGCCGGCTTTATCACCTTCCTGTCGCCTCTCTGGACCTCACTTTCCTCATCTCTAAGATGGGACTGAGGGGTGCTGGCTGGTTGTCCCCCCACTATTGTGAGGACCTCGTGACACGCAGCTGAGAGGTGCTTTGTCAGATGTGCCGCTGGGGAGGGGTATTATTGGGGCCATGGCGGAGCCGTCTGGGCCGCCAGGCAGGTGACTCTGCCCTGTGCTTGGCATTTTCCGTGTGGCGGCTCTATTTTAAGCCCGAGGAGGCTGGAGTTTGTGTATGTGTGTTACTCAGCTTGGAAAACCATCAGCTGTGCAGGCACCAAAAACAGCAACACCCGGAGGCATCCCTGCAGCTCCCGCCCTCCGCCTCCTCCCCTCTCCCTCCTTTGGGAACCTGAGAGCCTAGTGATTTTCCTCTGTTGTTCGTGCTGGAGGCACACCCGTGACCTCCCCACGAGGCCTGGGATCGTCTTCCACAGCTCAAGGTTGTCTGCTTGGAGGCCAAGGAGACAGGCGATCCCAGTCCCCATCGGGGCCCTGGGCACCTGAATGCCCTTTACATCCCCTGTGAGTCTCGATCCTCGGAGAGCTGTGTGAGCCAGGCCGGCTTTGCCATCCCCACGCCAGGGAGAGGAAGTGGGCTCAGAGAGAGGGGTCGGTCACCTAGGACGGCACACATAGGGCAGTGGCGAGGAAAGGACGTGAGTGTCCGGGTGAGTCAGACGCCAGTTCTATCTCAGGGAAGTGACTTCACCTCTCTGAGTCTTGGTTTCCTCATCTGTGACACTGGGGTAAAAATACCTGCCCAGCAGTGTTCCTGCGGGGATTGAATGAACGTGTGGAGGAGTGCTCAGCGCCGAGTAGGTGTCAGTAAATGTTAGTACACCGCCCCCGCCCAATTAATGTCTTCTTTTATTTATCCACACTAATTCCCCAAGCTTACTGGACTCTTTTCCTTTTTTAAAACTGATTTTAGAGAAAGGAAGGGAGCAAGGGAAAGAGAGAGAGAGAGAGAGAGAGAGAGAGAGAGAGAGAGAGAGAGAACGATGTGACAAAGAAACATCCATCAGCTGCTTCCCACATGCACCCCAACCAGGGATGGAACCTGCCACCTTTGGTGCACAGGATGCTGCTGCAACCAACTGAGCCGCACCAGCCAGGGCTTCCTGGATCTGCAGGCATTGATTGTTATAGTTTGAATATAGTTCAGTCGTTTTCCCAAAGGCCAGAGGGAAAATTACAGTGTTCCCCAACAAGGTCTCTCTCCGAAAAGAATGTGTTTTTTTAAACCAATTTTGTTATTGACTTCAGAGAGGAAGGGGGAAGGAGAGATAGAAACATCAATGATCAGAGAGAATCATTGATCAACTGCCTTCTGCACGCCCCCCACTGGGGGTCAAGCCCACAGCCCGGGCATGTGCCCTGACTGGGAATCAAACAGTGACCTCCTGGTTCATAGGTCAACGCTCAACCATTGAACCAAGCCGGCTGGGCAAGAATGGGTTATTTTGACCTCAGGGGACAATAGGTACCAGCTCCTTCGAGATGGCAGCTGCGGCCTTTCGTCAGCCTGAGTATCATTTAGGGCTGTGGCTTGCAAGAAATTAAAAGGTGCCTTGTGCTGACTTAAATAATGTTATTGGGAGGATATGGGGTCTCCCAGAATCTTCCAGGCACTGGATGGCAAACCGTATGGTTTGGGGCACCCAGAGAGATGGAACCTAGGTTATCGCCAGGGAAACACCATAGCCATGCTCAGTATGAGGGGCACCATTGTTTCCAGGATGATGAGGATATTATTTGGGGGACAAAGGACAACTGTCTGAGGATGACCCTCTTGGGATGAGCCAGGGATGCTCAGAAAATCCCCGATGTGTTTGTGGCCATTTAGTTGGGACCCTGGGAGTTTGTTCTTCCGCCTCCCGAGGACAGGTGTCATCGGGTTAATGGAGATAGTGAAGCCTTTACTCTGGTTAATATTTAAAAACCTAAGTGATGTGAGTATGGGGGTGGTTAGTAAACCATCCTCTTTACTTTTATGTATGACCTAGCATTTCACCCCCATTGTTTTTCCCTGCTGCTCCTTTGGTCTGAGTGGGAGGGAGACGCTGAGGGTTGGAGTGAATTTGAAGGGCATTTACGGAGCAGTTACTATGATCCAAGCAGGGAGCTAGGTGTTCAGCAGGCGTCACTTGAGGTAACCCTCACGGCACGAGGCACTTTGAATCCCACTTCACAGAGGAGGACGCGAGGCTCAAAGGGCTGTGGAGACTGGCTTGCAGTCACTCCGAGGGAGGGAGCTGTCTTGTCCTGCTGCCAAGTTCCTGCTCCTAAAGCCACACTTCCCTGACCCGGGGAGCTCAGCGGTGGCTGGCGCATGGCAGTCCGTGCTCAGCCACTGCTGGCAGAGCCTGTCCCGTGCTCCAGGCAAATACTGCATTGGACTCCAGAGATGTCTGAATATCGTGATTCAGGGGGTAGGGTTTGCATTTCTGGAGACGTCTCGGCTGCAAAGGGTCAAAACAGAGAAATAAAAGCGCCTGGGACCTTGAGAAAGGTATGTGGAGACGAGTCCTACTAGGACGCAAAGGGGGCTGGGAAATGTTTTTCCAGAGCTGGGATGGCTGATATGGTAGCTACTAGCCATATGTGGCCATTTATATTTAAATTAATTTGAATTAAGTTAAGTTTTAAAATTCAGGTATCCAGTCACATGAGACACATTTCACGTGCTCATGTGTTAGTGGCAACTATAGGACAGCTCTATCGTCATGGAAAGTGCGATTGGACATCGCTGGCATCAAGAATAGACTTTGCACCCCAGTCAGATGGCTCAGTTGGTTGGAGCATCATTTCATACACCAAAAAGGTTGCGAGTTCGATTTCTGGTCAGGATGCATACCTAGGTTTTGATCCTCAGTCAGGGTGTGTACAAGATGCAATGATCAATGTTTCTCACATCCATGTGTTTCTCTCTCTCACTCTCTCTCAAAATCAAACATTTCTTTGGGTGATAATTACAAAAGGACTAAAGAAAAAGGAGTGGCCTGGCCAGTGTGGCTCAGTGATTAAGCATCTATCTATGAACCAGGAGGTCACAGTTTGATTCCCAGTCAGGGCGCATTCCCGGGTTGTGGGCTCTATCCCCAGTAGGAGGTGTGTAGGGGGTGTGCTGGAGGCAGCCAATTGATGTTTCTCTCTCTCCCTCTCCCTTCCTCTCTGAAATCAATAAAAGTATGACATATATATATAAAAGAGTGCACTTTGTCTGGTTTTGAATTGTGGTTTCACCTCTTCCCTGCTGCTGCCCTGGACCTCAGTTTATTCACCTATAAAATAAGGTGACAATCCCATGGAAGTGCACATGTCCATTGTAACTGGACCAGGGATTAGTCCGTGAACGAAAGAAGTAGGGATCGTTGTGAATGACACGCCTTGAACGTTTGCCCGTCTGTTCTTTGAATGTGGGGTTGATTGGCTTTTCACCTTCTCCTCCTAACATAATCTATACCCAGAATCTGCCTCCTGATTTCCAGTTTGGGTTTATTTTAAGTGGAATGAGGATTGTGTAGCAACTTGAGGGCAGAATCCCCCTAGATTCTCACGGTAATTTTTTCCAGGTCTTCTGGACTTGTTTCTTCCATGCCTAATTTGACAGTATCTTTTATTTTTATTTTTTAGTAATTCATCTTTATTGAGTTTCCACAAAAACAAATCTCTTCCTTTTTTGCACTCAGATTCCATCAGCTTATAGACTATCTAATAAAATTACCTCAGTATAATAACAAGTGTGGCTGATACAATATGGTTTGAGAAGAAACCCAACAGATTCTTGGCAAATTTGTCTTAGCTTGGGCTGCTATAACAGAACACCACAGCCTGGTGGCGTCAATGGCAACGTCCATTTCTCGCAGTCCTGGAGGCTAGACGTCGGAGATCGAGGTGCCAGCATGGTCAGGTTCTTGGTGAAAGCCCTCTTCCTGGGTTACGGACAGCGGCTTCTCATTTGCACCTCACATGGTGGAGAACAAGAGGAAGCAAGCTCTCTCACATCTCACCCTATAAAGGCACTAATCTCACTCATGAGGGCTCCACCCTCATGACCTAACCACCTCCTATACCATCACCTTGGGTTAAGATTTTAACATGTGCATATAGAAGGGGTACAGACTTTCAGCTTTCAGTCCATAACACCGTTCAGTGGGAGGATGACGAAGGAGGCCAGGAACCGAGTGCCACTAGGGGTGAGCATTCCTTATGGCTGGGGCAGAAGTGGTGAATTCAGACAGAATGGGGAGCACTGGTTACCCTGGTGGATTGATGAAACTCATTGGTAAAGAAAGCGTTTTTGTCACACTCTCACAGATTGTAGTGTGGCGATGTCTCTGGAAGACACCTGTCCAGTCAGAGACTACATTTCCCAGCCCCCTTTGCGTCCTAGTAGGACTCGTCTCCACCAATAAAAAGTGAGTGGGCGCGGTCAGTGTCTCTTCCAGGTGGGGCCTTTAGGAAGCAGGTGAGCGTCTCTCTACCCTCTGCAAGCTAGGCAATTGCCCTGAGGCCCAGAGGATGGTGGAGCTGTAACGTGTCAGTCACTCGGCTCACCGCAGGAAGGAACGCCACCCTCCAACAGCAACACCTGCCCTGGAATATTATGTGAGTAAGAAATACATTTCTACTGTGTCAAGTCACTGAATCTGGGGGCTTGTTATCGCAGCTACCATTGTCCTAATTAATAACCATGCCTAATAGGGCTGTTGTGAGGATTAAAGTAAGATGGCATACGTTAGCAGCCTCTTAAAGGGGACTTATCCTTAGTTACATATTTTCAGTTAAGGCCCCAAAGCAAGGACACAAGGTGCTGAGTACCCCACTATTCGGGAAAGCCACAGACACACTGTAGGACTTTCTTAGGGACATCATACCTTCTTAGGGAACCCTATCCCAACCCCCTCAGCCTCTGTAATCAGAAGACTAGAATTTGGAATGATTTTCTAGAAACGATATACCTTTTCTGCTCTCTTGGGGGAAGGAAAAAGGGAGCTCCCCTGTTCTGACAGGTTCCACTATTAGAGACTTGGGGCTCCTGCCAGAAGTGGTGTTGCCTGCTGATTCTCAGCCAGACGCCTCAGTGTCTGTGTGTGCGGAAATGCTTAGAGCAGCGGTTCTCAACCTGTGGGTCGCGACCCCTTTGGGGGTCGAACGACCCTTTCACAGGGGTCGCCTAAGACCATCGGAAAACACATATATAATTACATATTGTTTTTGTGATTAATCACTATGCTTTATGTTCAATATGTAACAATGAAATTGGGGGTCACCACAACATGAGGAACTGTATTAAAGGGTCGAGGCTTTAGGAAGGTTGAGAACCACTGGCTTAGAGAGACCTGGCAGGACGGGGCTATCAGCACTGCCCCCCCCCCATTTGGCTGCATAACAATGGGTGAGCTTTCCCTGAGCCCAGTGGGTGCCAGGCCATCTGGCCAGTCCCCTGCCCAAAAGGGATGATCCTTTTCCTTTCCAGGAAAGTGGACCCTGGCAGAAAGAGGCTGTGAAGTATACTTCTGGGGACAGGGTCCAAGAGAGGTCAGGGGATCCCAAATCTCCCTCAACAGACAGGAGACCAATACAGGGACCCCTATACAAGCTACTCATGTGGCCCAGGAGTGCCAGCCTTTGGACACTGGCCACACAGAAGCAATCCATCTTCCTGAGAGGACTTGAAAAAACACCGGCTAGATTTGTGTCCCCTGTCTTCTGCTGCTCCTTCCGGGCCTCATAAACAGAAAAACTAGAACTTAGAAGGGGTGGGAGATGGGAAGGACCCTCACACTGCTCTCAGTCCTACTGAAAACCGTAATGCAGAGATTACAGGCAAGTTTCTGGAGCCAGACAGCCTGGGTTTGAAACCTTACTTGCTGTGTGACCTTGGGCAAGTTGCCTCACCTCTCTGGGCCTTAGTATCTGTAGATGCATAGCATCGTAAAGTTCACCTAGTTAGGCTATTTAACAGCTTGTTAAATTAAATAATGCGTTCTTGAGGGGAAGGGGCGAGCTTGATTTAGAGGAAGTGTTCAACAGATTATGAGTCGATGTTTAAACTGGACTGAGAGGCAAGGGGCAAGAGGAGAGATTTGATTGTAATCAAAGGAAATGTTTGAAGTCTCCTTCACCAAATTCGGATTATTCAGTAAACCAGTTACACACACACGAAGTGTTTAGATCCGTTTGGGACACAGCGAAACCCTCAATGCATGTTAAGTATTATTATTATTTTTCAAACTCATGCCAGGTCAGGAATCAAATCCTCTCTAAGCTTTATTAGTTTGGAGTGATCATAGGAATGACTATTTTTGTGGTTCTATAAAACAGTGATTCTTATGCATTTTGGTCGTCAGAAAACCACCACATCCCATAAAATACTTGTGAATTCAAATAAGATTGCCAACTCTGTTTGCAAAGAACAATGGGGGAAAGCCACAAGCGCTATTTGTAATCATCCTCTTAGAAAAGAATGAGTTTCATAGCCCCTCAAATTGGGAAGGTCAGAAGTTCACCGTGAAGGCCAGTCCTGCAGATGGAATCCGTTTACCTCGATGAGGTTTCACTGTGTTGCCCTTATTTTTTAGCACCAGTTCCCTGGCTGGAGCTTGAAGACCGCAGCTAGAAATGACCATAGCGTTTGCAGGCATTCAGAGCTGCTATCCCCTTTAACCCTCATGGCTGCCCGGTGAGACTGAATCATTGTCTGCATTTTCTTTATGAGGATGTTGAGGTTTAGAGAGGTTAGAGGACCCACTCAGGGTCGCCCACCTGGAGCAATAAGTCAGGCCTGGCCCCCGAGTCTGGATGTTCCTAGAAAACAATACAGCAGGTCCTCGAATAACATCGTTTTGTTCAACGTCGGTTCATTATAACGTTGATGAGAAGAAAAAAAAAGATTCCTGGCTGGGGCCAGTGTCTGTGTGGAATTTGCATGCTCTCCCCATGCCTGTGTGGGTTTTCTCCGGGGCCACCGGTTTCTCCCCCCCCCCCACCCCCGCCAAAGGCGTGCTCATGAGGCGAATTAGTGTGTCTCCATTGTCCCGCTCAGAGTGCGCGTGGGTGAGTGTGAGGGGCCCTGCGATGAAAGGCGGCCTGTCCAGGGTGGGCTCCCACCTTGCACCCTGAGCTGCAGGGACAGGCTCCAGACACTGTGACCCTGAACTGGAACAAGCAGGTTGGAAAATCCTGATGTTTCTTGTTTTTACTCATCTTTCTTAAATGGATGTATGGCTCACGTTTATTTCAATGTTTAATATTAGAAGTGTTGGGGTCTGTATTTAGAAGTTTGGTGATGTTTCTGTGACCAGAAATATGCCGCAGGTAGGAACTTCACACATGTTTCTAGTAATCAGCTCGTGGTTTTGTTGTCTCCCTTAAAGTCCCAGTTTCTAAGAACCTATTCATGATGTTAGGTGAGCACCTGCTTAGTCTTTCCGTCTGGTTTGAGGAATGTTGGCGGGGCCTCTGTTCTGGGGTCACCCGCTCCTCCTCTTTGTGGCTTTGTCATGCCCTAAAGCAGCGGTCCTTAGCCCAGAGCGGATCTGTGGATGGATTTCAGGGATTCCTGAACTGGAAGGGGAAAATAAGTGCATCTTTACACCGACCTCCAGCTGACACTTAGCACTTCCTTCAGTTATGAGACAACAGAGTAGTGTTCACGTACCTATTGCTGCCAAATGGAATCAGGTATTTTCGTATCACGTGGCAGTTATAGTATCACCGCCTTAAAACGATGGTAATTAGACTAGATCTTGTTGTTTAATGTTAATAAAGAAGCACAGATAATGACTGCCTCCGATACTTTTTTGTTATAGTTATCATATCTCACTAATTTGCTTCCTTTATGTTTAAGGAATATATTTAATATTAACAGTGTGAGAAGGCGATCATAGACTTTACCAGCTGCCCGAGGAGTCCTGGGTTCATTAAAATAAGTTAAGTGCAGGCTGGTGTGGCTTGAGTGTCATCCTGTGCACTGAGAGGTCACTGGTTCGATTCCCAGTCAGGGCACATGTCCAGTTTGCAGGCTCCATCCCCAGTGAGGGGCATGCAGGAGGCAGCTAATTGATGATTCTCTCTCATCAATATTTCTCTCTCTCTCTCCCTCCTTCCCTCCCTACCCTCTCTCCCTCCCCTTTTTTCCTCTCTCTCTAAAATCAATAAATAGTTTTAAAAGAAAAGAAAAGTTAAGAGCCATGTAGAACCTCAGAGTCCTCCATTGGCCCTCTGCATGGGACCAGCGGATAAGGGCAGAGGGTGAGTATAGAGGGTTGTAAGGGGGGTTGATGGTCCAGATCTGGAGTCATAGGCCGTGGCCAGACCTCAGTCACCTGGCTGGGAGATGTGGCCTCTCTCCAGGTGCCCAGAAGGAAAAGGGAGACAGTTTAGAGAACAGTCAGCCAGCCTCTGCCCCATTATCATGTCCCATGCAATGACTCAAATTTAAGGAGACACTGGGACCTCTTGTCTTAGTTCTAGCAGGAGAGTGTGGGAGGCAGGTGCTGAGCACCAGGGACCCATCTTGCTCATTTTATCTGCAGCTACGAGTCTGGTGTTACCTGGAGGCGGTGCTGGGGGAGTTGAAGCTGCTCTTCTCACATCTTTCTGTGGTTTCAACAGGTGTCTGCTTTGTGCCCCCAGGAACCCATAGGCTGTTGGGGGGGGGGCGATGAAATTAGCACAAAATGTACATTCTTGAAAATATCATTAGAATGTATGCAGAACTTTAGCTTTTGCCAAGGACTTTGATAAGCGGGCTCATCTGGTCCTCACCACCGCTCTCAGGCAGGGCAGGGCAAGATGACCATCTCCACTGTGCAGAGGCGGAAACGGCTCAGAAAGGAGAGTTGGATGCTCCAAGTCACAAACTGGAGGCAGAGTCAAGGCTAGAACCCAGGCCTCGGTCACTGTTCAGCGGGCATGTAGGTAAATAGTGACCATGTACCAGGCCCCGTGCCGGGCTCTAGGGGCAGAGGAATGATCAGAAATCTACTCCACGTCTAGGGTGCAAAGCCCAACCTAAAAGCCGAGAATGGGCAGGTAAGTACATGACTGTATATACAGACTGTCCTCGGGTGACGTCGGACTTGACGTACGTTGTTTTGTGGTTACGTTGCCATCTCCCATTTATTTATATTAAAAAAATGTTCCGCCATTTCGACGTATGTACACATGTGCTTTATGTTTTTTATTTATTTACCACAAGTAAACGTCAGGAATTGTTATCTTTCCTTTAATTTTTTTTTTACTCTTTCACTTCATTACCGCTGTGCTCCATGTGAGTGACGTAGGTGCTTATGTAGGTGGGTTCCGACTTATGGCGAAAATCGCGTTACCTCGCACCGTAGGAACGGATCTCTGATGTAACCCGAGGACCTACTGTAGTTAGATTTGTTGCGACTCTTTTAGTCCAAGTGATAGGAACCCAGTTAAACTAGTTTAAGTAATAAAGAGAATTTATTGAGTCACATAGCTAAACGGTGTTGGGATGTATGGCTTCAGGCATGGCTGGACCCAGCAGCTCGAACATCACAATGATTAAAGAAACATTACAAAGATGACAGTTGATATGAGATTTTAAAATATATTTGTATTTCTTTTGGAGATCAAATTCAAATGCCCGAGAAACCTGGCTGAGCTGGTGAACGGGCCGAGGGGGACTTTACAGGGCACAGGGGTCGCACTGAGACCCGGATAAGGGCGAGGTTGTGGAGGTAGGGTGGCTGCCACCAGGTTGTAAAACCTTGGGCTTCAATGAGGCTGAGAGTGGAGCACAGAGCAGGCATCAAGAGCGGAAGGGAGCCCAAGCAGCCATGAATGGGATGTCTCAGAGAGGGGAGGGTGCAGGAGAGTAATCGAGCCATGGAGGTCCAGTCCTTGAGGTGAGAAGCGTGTGAAAGGCAAAACCAACCACTTGTGTTTGACGCCTGCTGGCTCAGGGCTGCAGAGAAGCCACGGAAGAAGCGCATGTTAGGTATTGCCCGTCCAGCAGAGAATGGGCTTGGATGAAAAGACCTGGCCTGGTGATGAGATGGGAAGCGTTTTTATGAAAGCCAGTGGCGAGGGGCCAGAAACCAGTGAATGGGCCACAGACAAGAAGCCACAAACCAGTGCGATGGGGCCACTGACAACGAGGTTCCTTGGCCGACCTCAAGGTGTCCAAGAGGCCTAGGCTCCTGCCCTGGGTCCTCCCTGATATTATAATGAACTGCAGGGGATGAGGGAAAAGATGCGTTCTCCAGAATTAGCTAAATCATGACCCGCGGAGACTGGCTCAGACCCTAGACCACATTTCTGCCAAGGAGCGGCAAGTGGGCTTTTGATGGCACATGAAACACGATGGCCACAGGTGGCCTTCCCTTTCCCAGGTACTCCCAGCGAGGCTGCTGCAGTTGCCCCTTGAAGCAGGCACCCCACCTCTTGTTACCAGAGCAGTCAGGATGGGCATGGGCTGGTGGCTGCACCCTTCACAGCACCAGCCAAAGGACCAGCACGGGTGTATATTGACGGGGGTTATCTGGAAGGAAGGGAGACATGGACGGTGTGGGGGGAGGAGGGGTAGAATGCCCCCGGGCAGGCGAGAGGGCATAGGAGCCAGGGCACTGGGGCGGGCTGGCCTCAGGTAGACATGGAAACTGTGACGAATGGGGAATAATCAGGGGTCCTCTAGGTGCTGGGGAAAGGGTGCCCCAGGCAGAGGGTGCAGCCTGGGGACAGGCCTGGGCAGAGGGCGTGGCCCTCTGAGCTGTCCAGTGTGGCTGGAGCACAGAAGAGACTGGAAGGCCCAGCAGGCCCGTGAGTCATGGAAGGAGTCTGGACTGGACCCAGAGGGCCATGCTGAGCCCCAGCGGGGTTCAGGCAGAGTGACAAAACCATAATTGTGCTCTAGAAGGATCTTTCTGGCTGTGCAGTACAGCCGCTGGGAGGAGGGAGCTGGACCGTGGGCAGAGGGACCAGGGAGTCAGCCAGGGGACAGATGGAGGCGCCCTGGCTCAGGGCGCAGCAGGGGCCCTTATGGCATCTGTTTAGTGTTTTGAAAAAAGAAAGCTGCTGCATTGGTCACAAATAGGAAAGAGTCCTACGCCTAGACCTATCACTGCCCCACTCTGAGACCTTGGGCAAGGTGCCTCCCTTCCCCAAGACTCGGTTTCTCCACCTGGGAAACAGGAGGCAGCTGGACCCCAGTCTGCGAGGGCTCCTCCAGGCTGGCGGCCTCTCCGCGGTTCATGCACCAAAATGCCACAAGGGGGCAGCAGCACAGCACGTTTTCTTCGGATTCTTGTCTGGAATCACACTGTAATGTGACCTAGATTTTAATGAGGCGGAGGGTTTATTAAAACACAGATTTATGAGCCCCACCCCCACAGTCTGTGAGCCTGGAATGCGCCACAAGATGTTTGCATTTCTAACCAGGTGCCAGGTGATGCTGATACTTCTGGCCTGGGTACCCCACTCAGAAATACTGAGGTTGATGATTGGGGCAGAGGTGGGGGTGAGCTCTGACCCACGCTGATGTGACACTGAGAAATCACTGTGAACTGGGCAGCCACTCCCATTTGTCAACTACACATTTACTTTTTAATGCATCATTAAATCCCCTTTTAAAAAGCAAGATATAGCCCTGACCGGTTTGGCTCAGTGAATAGAGCGTCGGCCTGCGGACTCAAGGGTCCCAGGTTCGAGTGTGGTCGGGGGCATGTGCTTTGGTTGCGGGCACATCCCCAGTGGGGAGTGTGCAGGAGGCGGCTGATCGATGTTTCTCTCTCGTCGATGTTTCTAGCGCTCTATCCCTCTCCCTCTCTGTAGAAAAATCAATAAAATATATTTTAAAAAATAAAAAAGCAAGATATATTATTTCATTTATTCAATAACAACTGAGCCTCCTGGGCACTATTCTAGGTCCCGGAGATCCATCAGTGAACAAAGCAGATAAGGTCCCAGTGCTTGTGTAATTCGGCAAAAATAATAAATGTTATAAGTAGGTCATGTAATGTGTTAAAAGGTGGTATGTGCTACATGCATCGGGGAGATTGGGGGAAGATGATGTCAGGCAGAGGGAACAGCCTGTGCAAAGGTCCTGAGGCGGGTGCATGTCTAATGTGTTTGAGAAACAGCAGGGAGGCCGTGAGGTCTGAGCAGCATGAGCAAGAGGGACAGTAATTGAGGGCGAGGACAGAGGGCTGACTGGGGCAGAGTGGGGCTTGCAGGTTGTGTGAAGGCCTTTCGCTTTTCTCAGAGGGGAAAGGAGTGGTGTTGTCTGGCTTGGTTTTAACAGGGTCCCTCTGGCACACACTGTAAGGGGCAAGAGTGGAAGCCAGGAGACCAGGAGGAGGCTACTGCATCATCTGGGCAGAGCTGACGATGGCCCAGCCAGCGGGGAGCAGTGGGATCGGGTGGGGTGATAACAGGTTATACACACCAACGGACACACATTCTGGTTGTCTGTGTCCCTAACTAAACTGGCCCTTCCAATCTCATTCCCTACTCCTCTCCTTTCTGCAGATGACTCAAATTCTCGACCTCAACTCTTCTCTGTGTCAGACCTGACCCATCTTTGATTTCCAACCTCCCCTTGTCCTGGTGACCACTTCTTCTTCAAACTTAAAACACCTGAAATGCCCTCTCCTACCTGCCAGCTGTGGGGCTCATCTTTGCTCTTCCTGGCTTCTGTCCACGGCCCCCTTCCTCCCCACCCGCCAGCAGAAAGCCCAGGGACATGTTTAGGGTCTCATCTCCTTGCTCGTCATATCCATCCTTCACACAAGATCCGCCAGTGTGGTCAGGCCCTGCGGAATCTCCTCCTCCGGTTCTTCCCTCCCACTCTCAGTGTCTCCTCCAAGCCCTTGCACCTTACCCCCGAACACGGTAGTGACTTTGGTCAGTGTGGCCTGGTGCCCAGGAGCGCGGGTTCTGGAGCTGGCGCTCTGGGTTTGAATACTGATTTTGCCAACTTCGAACTGTTGTACACTTGGGCTATTTCCTTCATTTCTTGGTACCTCAGTGCCTCTGTCTATGAAATGGGCACATTTATACTTACTTTAAAGGGTTATAGTGGGGTCAAGTGAGACACTGCATAGAACAGTGATGGCAAACCTATGACACCTCTGACACGCGAACTCATTTTTTTGGTTGATTTTTCTTTGTTAAATGGCATTTAAATATATAAAATAAATATCAAAAATATAAGTCTTTGTTTTACTATGGTTGCAAATATAAAAAAATTTCTATATGTGACACGGCACCAGAGTTAAGTTAGGGTTTTTCAAAATGCTGACACGCGAGCTCAAAAGGTTCGCCATCACTAGTCTACATGGTTGCATCTCCTCAGAGGCTCCTGCTCCAGGCAGACAGCCCCGCTGTGGTTCCATCTCCCACTGGCTGGTCCTGGCTTCTGGACTCTGCCCTCCCTCAGCCCCTCGGCCCCTCCACCCCAGAGCTGATACTGAGCAAAAGAAGCCATTCATTAAAGGTACCTACTGTGCAATTCTATTTATGTGAAGTTCAAGAACAGGCAACTCTAGTCTGTGGTGACAGAAGCCAGTCAGCCCTCAGGAAGCGGAGGGGTGCGTCGGAAGGGGCGGGAGGAAGCTCTGAGGCGGTGGGAAGGCTTTATGCCTGGATTGCGGTGTGTGTTACATAGGTGTGTGCGTTATGAAAACGCGTTCAATCCTACACTTAAGACCTGTGTGTCTGACTGTGTGTTTTCTAATGTCCTCGTTGAATCCTGAAGAAAACACAGTTTCTATTTTCGAACAGACACAGTAGGTCACAGAGGAGGATATAAACTTACAGGTAAGGTCTTTTACACAATTAAACACGAGACTTCGAACAGAACTTCACACGTGGGCTGGTTTATTTCAGACCATGTTCCCCGGTCCCCGGAGGACACTCTCCCCTGCTTTGCTTGAATCCAAATATTGCGAAGCGCGGATCTATGCGGAGTGCCTAGCTCAGTGCCGGCACGCGGGCGCTCAGTGAAGGTGATGCTCACCATGCAAGCTGAGTGTAATGGACCTTCCTAAGACATGATTTCGTCTTGCGATTTTCACAAAGCATTCGGCCCCTGAATTCTGCCCGGGATGGGGAAGGCTTTCTCAGACAGCGCCCCACACCCAGCTTCCTGCACAGGCGCAGGCGCAGGGAGGTGTCTGCATCACCACAGGAGAGGATGCAGGAGATTCAGATCTGGGCCCTCTTCCCACACCCCAGGAAAATGGCCAGTGCAGCCCAGTACCGGCCCGAGCCTGATGGTTAAGCAGAGATGGCCACCCCCGTGCACCTTGGGTAAAGACTGTGTGCAGGCTGGGAATGGAGCAGAAGGCCCTAGAAACTGGTCCTCCCCCCTTCCCCCAGGCTGGGAGTTAGAGGGAACAGGACGAAGGCATGCATCCCCGGTCTATCTCAGGGTCCAGAGGGCCCAGGCTGCTGTGACATTCTTGTCCTCCAGGGCCCAGAGGGAGCACCAGAGCTGGATGGCTGCCCGCTGGGCCATCTCTAAAAGGCACCGAGTAGGGGGTTGTGGCCCCTGGCAGGTGGGCAGGGCCCAGGCAGGCACAGGCGGCGCTGGGTCTCCAGTCTACAGAAGCGGTTCTGGTTGGACACGCGGGTGGTCACGCCTAGCCCGCAGGTGGTCGAGCAGGGGCCCCAGGCTGTGCTCCATTCTGGGCAGGGGACCCCAGGAGGTAGGGGAGCGACAAGGCCAGCAGCCTGGAGTCCTGGAGGGAAGAAAGAAGGGTCAGCACTGGGTCAGGACTTGGCAGCCAAATCTGCCCTCCGGGCTGTGGTACAATCTTGGTCACATTGCTTCACCTCTCTGGACCTCAGTTCCTCCCTGTGTCAATTTCCTAGTCTTTTTAGTATCGAGAGGAGCAGGTGAAGTACTTAGCATAGTGCCTGGTGCTTGCCACACTGAGTAAATGCTCTGATCTTTGTTAGGACTGAATACAATAATGGAGGAGGTGAAGTACTTAGCATCGTGCCCGGTACTTGTAAACCCCTCATACATGATGGTTATCAGGTTACTCTGACGGTGCTGGCATGGCCCTCCCCCAGTGACCAGTGGGCTTCTCCTTTTACAGGAGGTTGCAGCCCGTGTGACGCAACAGGGATGCTAGTGACCCCAAGGCCGCGCCTGGAACACCATGGCGGGTTCACCAGGGTCTGGGCTCCCTCCTCCCGTTTTATTCTTCTCGGCTAATCGCTTGTTGTCCTTCCTTCTGGCCCTTCCTACAAGTGGTCCTTATCCAGGGGCGACATTGTCCCCCAGGGGTCACCTGGCGATGTCTGGAGACGTTTTTTGTTGTCACAATTGAGGGAGGTTGCCACAGGGGTAGACAGGGATGCTGCTAAACATCCTACAATGCACACGGCGGCCCCTCACTGAAGAATCACTCGACCCAAATGTCAGCAGCACCAACGTGGAGAAACCCTGTGGTATATGCACGTGTGCGCAGCATGTATGATGTGTGCATGTACATTTACTTGCAGACACACACATACGCATGCACATAATGGAGATAAAATCGCACACATGGGTCCTATCCTGCTTTTTATACAGAAGGTGGACTCATGGCGTTCTCCCGTGGATTAAACGGCCGTGTCACGTTCTGTAGGAATAACAGCTGCCACCAGTGGAGCGCTGTGCGCTAGGCACGGTCCTAACTGCGTTACTTGCGTTAACTCCTCCAGTCCTTGCAACAACTCTATGAGGTGGACACTTATTTTACAGTTGAAGGACCCGAGGCACAGAGACGTTAAGCAACTTTCTCAGAGTCACACAGCGCGGGAGTGGCCTAACTGGCCTTAGCATCCGGGCCGACTTCATGCTTAGCCACCACGCTCTACCGCCTCCCAGGAGGCACCATCATCTGTGGGGTCAGTGCTCTCTTTTCAGTTTCCCTTTTTTAAAAAAAAAAATCACATCATAACAATTTTTACAAATCCGCAACATGTCAACAACAAAGTCTCTAAACCTGAAGAATTTATGGCAGAAGGTAACTGTCTTTTCTCCGCCCCTGCCCACCCCTAGGCTCATGTCAACCACGTTGCTATGTTCAGTTTTGAGTTCCTCTGTTGATAAGCCCAATAGTATTATATTAGTGTTATATATTTTAGGATATTTGTCATGTTATATAAATATATTATTAATATGTACCAATTAGGTATAAAAGAATGTATATTATAATAGTGTACTTCGCTATGAAATGTAAGAATTTGGTTCAAGTATTCCAACCCTCCTTACCCTTCTCCGCTCTGCCACAATTTGGACTTATTTATTTATGACTTAAAATGACACGCCCACTGTTTGTTGTTTAGTTGGTTGTAAAGAGGTCTGTGCCTCTCCGCGTTCCTGTCTCCTCAGCCAGCGCCCCCGCCCGCTTCTGCCGCTAAAACCTTCCCTCTGGTGTGTGCAGGCGGCTGCCCGCAGAGGTCCGCCCTCCAGGCGCCCTGCCCCGGGGCCTGGGCGGCCCTGCACTCACCTGGGGCCAGGAGGGGCTGGCCCCCCAGCGCCCCTGCCTGGTCGCACACCCACTCAGGGCAGCACTTGCCCGGCACCTCCACCCTCCGGGGGTGCGGGCAGTCCCAGCTGGGCAGCCGGACGTCCTCGCTGCACAGGGGCACGCAGGTGAAGCCGCCGTCCTCGCAGCGGCAGCGGACCCTGCAGTGCGGCTGGAAGGCCTCCCCATCCCGGAACCGGCGGCCGTTCACCTCACAGCTCCCGTCATCCTCTGCCCCTGCGGAGGAGAAAGAGGGCCCATTGGTGACCCCCGACCTTCCCCGGGCACGGCTGGGCCGGCCACATCCTCCGCGCGGCTCTGTCTGCAGAACTGGCCCCGGTCCCCCTGGGGGGCTGTGCCCTTGAGGCATCTGAGCACTGCCGGGGGCTCCAGCCAGCCACACACACCCCCTCCCGTGGCCAGCTGCCCTGGCACCTGCAGGAAGCCAGCGTGGCCGACCGCATCCTGGCACAGGGTTGGCGAGAAGACCTGCCTGGTCTGAGCCCCTTGATTAGCTATGGACCTTGGCCAAGTGATTTCACTTCTTGCCTCAGTTTCCTCTCCTGCAAAATGGGTTACAATGGTACTAACAGGGGTGGGCAAACGTAGGTTTACAGTTGCAATATAAGCAATACAATAATTAACAAATAATGACACAAGAATAAACTCTGTTTCACATACAGTTACAAACCTACTTGTGCCCCACCCTGTATCTCATGGGGTTGTGGTATAGACTAAACACCACGATATATGTAATGACTACAACCAAAAGCAGACTCTGCTCTGTTGTAGTTATTAGTATAATTATGATATATTAACAATGGGTAACGGATGTGCACACTGGGATTTCATGCAGCAAACTTCCGTTGTCCCTCTGCCTGTGCAGTCATACTGTCAGGTCAGGGCTTGCCTTGCTGGCTGTGTGACTTCAGGAGAGCTACTTAACTTCTCTGAGTCACCCTAAGAGCAGCAATGATGAGAACAGCAACCACCCCCTTCCGTGACATGAGATAATGGGTGCATAGCATCTAGCATAGGGCTAGGCATATAGTAGGTGCTCAGGAAACACTCTTCGAACGAAGCCCCCAAGACATGGGCACTAATACCACTTGCTCTGCTAGACACGAACTCCTTGAGGGCTGGGCCTGAGAGTGTTCATCCTGGCATTCCCTGTGCTGGCTCACAGCATGAATGGCACACTCCATGTCCTTTGAATGAATGCCTGGCACAGAGCCCAGCATATGAGACACTGATAACATAGTTCTGACTCCTTATAATTCCCGAGACATGGATTGTGCCCTGTCTGTGTGCCAACCGCTGTGCTCCTAGACAGGACTAAGACACAGTCCTCGCCTGGGGAGACTCGGGGGCCAGAGCGGGAGACAGATGTGCAAGTCCTCATCTCCAAGATACAATCAATTGCCCCGGAGCGGTGCGTGGGAGCCGCTGAAGTGCAAAGACAGGAGCCATCAGGAAGCTTCCTGGAGACGTGGTGGCAGTTCCGCTGGGTCTGGGAAGGGAAGCCGTTTTCCCAGGTCTTCAGAGAAAAACCTCAAACAGTCCGTACACATGCAGGAGTTTGGGAACCATATAGAAGCCCCAGTTCCCCACTTGCAAGCTGAGGGCAAGTATTTCACCTCTCTGAGCCGTGGTACCCGGGCCACTGGAGGATTGAATGAGCCAGCCACCTCCAAGCCTTTTGCCCCAAGCTCAGAACATAGCAGATGCTCAATAAATGGGAGTGGGTGACGTTTCTTCCTCAGAGGGACCAGGACCTGTATCAGTACTCCCTCCTTCCTCCTTCCCTTTCGCTCCAATCCCAGCCGTTTGGCCTGGACCCTGTGGCCACTGGTTTCCTAAAAACTGCAGGGGCAGTTATACCGCCCCAGCCTGGCCAAGCCCCGTCTCCCCGCCCTGGTGCCATGGTGCCATGGCCCCGGGCCTCTTGGTTGCTGAGATAAACTGGTAAACAGAGGGACTGTTTAGGAAAGTCAGCTATAATTTTAGCAAGATTTCCTGGCGCCTCTCCTGGGTCCTTCAGCTCAGAGCGGGCTGTGGGAGGATGGGGGGTTCACGCCTGGGCAGCCACTCCCCAGCCCTGGTGCACTCGGGCATGGTCCCAACAGCACGAGGTACCTCCACACTTACTCAGTCATGGGCCCCCCACCATCCATCCGTGCACACTGACAGCTGCCCAGACCTTACTCCTCCTTCCGGACCCTCGCCAATGCCCTCCCCAAATAATTTCAGAGCACAGTTTTGTCATCTGGTGATTTCAGAATCCTTCTTCCCTCTGAGAGTCCCCTACAGGAGAAGGAACAACACAGGTTCTTTGCTTTGTTTTATTTTGTGTGTGTGTGTTTTTTACCTTTATCTGCTTGCATGCTGTGTGACCTTAGGCAGTGATTTAACCTCTCTGAGCCCCAGTTCCCTCATCTGCAAAATAGGGATAATAATAGGACCTACTTCATTACTAAAGGCTAAAATTAAATCATGTGCATGAAGGGCTATCTCACAGTGCATGCTTAATAAATGAATGGTGGCTGTTATTGCTAGCCCCACGAGAACTATTGTTACTATTCATTCATGAACTCATTCGTTCATTCATTCAACAGTTACTTATCGATTGCCTACTACGCACCAGGCACTGTTCTAGGCACTTGTGATACAGCAATGACTAAAACAGGCAAAATCCTGCCCTCATTGGAGATGTTGCTCTAGTGGAAATAAATACAATAACAAGTATGTAGAATTTGTGATTCGTTCTGGAAAAGTAAAGGAGGGCAGAGTTAAGGAGTGGGGCAGGATTATAGTTTTTAAATGTGTTTGTTGATCAGGGAAGTCCTCACTGAGAAGGTGATATTTGAGCAAAGATGTGAAGGAGGCAAAGAACACAGTACCGAGGCCAGTGCAAAGGTCCTGAGGTGGGCACGTGCCTGGGGCATTTAAGGAGCAGCAAAGAGCCAGTGTGGCTGGAGCAGAGAGCAGGAGGGAGGGAGGGAGTTAGATAAGAGAGCCACAGGATCAGGTCACTAGAGGGAAGCCAGGGGCTTGGTGTCCCCCCAGAGCCAGGACCTAGTTCAACCCCTGTGACATCTTAGCTGGCTCTGGCCCACCTGTAGGGTTCACCAGCTCCCAGCTCCCAAATTCAGTTCATATCATTAGACATTCATGAGCATCCACCATGTTGCCAGACTGGGACTGGGAGTTGCAGGAAGGAACAAGAACCAAATAAATCCTTGGCCTCCAGGTGTTTGAGTCTGAATCGAGATGGAATAAATAAAGAAAAAGGCCCCTGAGTGAAGTTCTTGGCAATAGCAGCCACTAGGTACCAAGCATATGTTCGGTGTCAAGCAGTAGAGCAATGGACACTAAGATTGTGGAGCCAGCTTCCTGGGTTCAAATCCCAGCTCAGCTACTTATGAGCTGTGTGACTTTGGGCAAGTAGCTTCACCTCTCTGTGCCTCCTTTTTCCATCTATAACATAAGGATAGCATCTGTGCCTACATCACATGGTTGTCGGGAGGTCAAACGAGGTGGGATTTGTGAAACCCCTAGTGGCTGGCACGTACTAAGTGCTGTGCAATAAGTAAACTCTGACAAGTGCCGTGGCTGATCTAAGCATCAGCCTGATAAGCTATGTTCTTGTCTCATTTCTCTCTTTAGGCACTTTTTAAATTAGCAATCTTCTATGAGTTTATCTACAAATCGCCCCTTTCTTATTATTATACGCCTCTGATCCAGTAAAGTATTTAACAAGGATTTACTAAGGATAACTTTCTGTCTCCAAGTTTTGTTGTTTTGCTTGTTAGCAGGGTTTTTCCTATAGAAGGACTCACGGGCGCCCCTCTCTCTTGTTCTTATTTGTATAGAAGTGTGACATGCACGTAGATGAAAGAGATCAATTGCTCAACAAGGCTTATTAGAGCAAGGGGGTTGGGGGGAGAATGAAGGAGGGAGGAAGGAAGGGAGGAAGGGAGGAAGGGAGGAACAGTTCCTTGCTTCTACAGTTCCTTGCTTCTTTCTGTTTCTCTAAAGCAGCGAGGTCTCAGCTGGAGATGATTTTCTCCCCGGGGAGAGACAGATTGTCATAACTTGGGGGTGAGGGTGCCACTGGCATCTGGTGGCAGAGACCTGGGACACTGAGACCTGGGACACTGCTAAATGCCCTAGCAAGCACAGGACAAGCCCCGCAACAAGAATGATCTGGTCCCAAATGTCCCTAGTGTGGCGCTGAGAACCCCATCGAAAGCATCAGGGGCCCGGGGGCCGGAGAGTGTGGAAGACGGAGGATCTCCGGGTCACTGGCAAATGCAAACTATGGGCTCCGGATCCAGGAGGAAGAGAGACAGAATGTTGCTTTAGAGCAGCGGTTCTCAACCTTCTGGCCCTTTAAATACAGTTCCTCATGTGGTGACCCAACCATAAAATTATTTTCGTTGCTACTTCATAACTGTAATGTTGCTACTGTTATGAATCGTAATGTAAATATCTGATATGCAGGATGGTCTTAGGCAACCCCTGTGAAAGGGTCGTTCGACCGCCAAAGGGGTCGCGACCCACAGGTTGAGAACCGCTGCTATAGAGCCTGTTGGAACAGGTCCCAAGCTGTGCGATATTAAGCTTGTCCGTTAATATCGATGAACCTCAGTTTCCTCATCTATAAAATGGGTCTGAAAGTACTTACCTCCTAGGATTATTGTGATTTATGTAGTAAGTGCTTAGCAAAGTGCCTGGCATATATTATGCCCTCAATAAGGGGTTGTTGCACTTTTATTTTCCCAAAAGTATTCTAGGGTCCTGAGGAGGGGGTGATGACTTCTGGTTAGAAGAATACTGGAGGGCTTCTCAGAGGAGGAGGTTATGGCTATGATTTGGGCAGGTAGGAACGGAGGAAGGCTGTTCAGGTGTTCGCATGGTCATAGTAAATACAAGAGGAGAGAAGCAGGGAGTGGGCCTAGGGAACCTTGTGTAACCAGGTTTGGCTGAACTGGATGACGGATCTGAAGTGAAGGTAAAAGGTAGGGAGAGAAAGGCTTCCCTTTGACTGAGGACACTTTGGCCTTGACCACCCCTCCCCTCCAACCACACCCTCCATCAGTCCCGCAAACCTGCTTACAGAGGCACACGGCCCCCTGGCCTCCAGGGCCCGCCCCGAGCTGGCACACCAGGCCCTGGCTGGAGTCACAGACGTGGAGGTGGTCGCAGGGCTCCCCGAGCCGCCGTGCACATACCCGGCAGCAGTTGCAGCCGTCCAGCACCAGGGGCACCCCCGGTGGGCATTGGGGCGGCGGCCAGGGGCAGGCACACGGCATTGGGCACAGCTGGGCACACACCTGCAGAGACAGAGACCCCACTCAGCCATGGTCATTCAAGGTGGCCAGTGAGACCCTCACAGCTGGCTACCTCTCTGCCAGGCTGGGCAGTGCGGGGGTCCACACGGTGGCCCCAGAATCACACAGACCTGCTCTTGAACCTGGCACTCCTGTGGTACTCACTGCCGTCATGAGCATGGACTCTGGACTAGTGTCTAGTAGTCCCAACTCTGCCCCTTATTAGTTGAGTGACCTTGAGCAAGTTACTTAAGCTCTCTGAGCCTCAATATCCTCGTTTGTAAAAAAGGGGGAACAGCAGTATCTAACCCAGAAGCTGCTTTGGGGAGTACATGGAACGATGCATGTTAAACCCTTAGCACAGGCCTGGAGTGCAGCAGATGCTCCATGCATGTAGCTGTGATGCTCATCATTGTGAATTACAATAAAGGGCTCAGGCTCCACCCTCTAGGATTACAGAAAGGCCGAAGCAGCAAAATGAAGGATCGAAACCACAGGTCCTATAACTTTCCAGCAGGTGGACCTTAGATACTTATCTCCAGAGCTGAATAAATCCACGGAAGTTTTTTATCTTTAGAACAATTCAGATTATGTTCCCGGACAAGCATCGGATCACCTAGGAAACTTGGTAAAATACTGACCCCTAGGCCTCCTCTGGGACTTACCGAGTCAGAGCTGCCAGGGGCAGAGCCCTGGAGTCTGAGTTTTAACAGGGTGCTCAGGGGCTTCTGATGCACAGCCAGGTCCTTGGCACCTCTGCTCCCGTCTCCCCTCTTCCCCCTCCCCCCTGCCATGCACAGATGGGGCTCCTGAGCACCAGAGAAGGGAAGGGATTGTCAGAAGTCACCGTGTGTCAGCTGCAGAGCTGGGCTCTTGCTTCTGCACTGAGGCTCCAGGGCCCGGGGAGAGGGGATGACATGTCCTGTAATAGGGGAAGGTCTTAGCAGGGACCCATGCCCTGGGGCAGGGGCAGGGTATCAACTCAAGTGTCCTAACTGCCCCTCCCCCCTCAGGACAGAGAAACACCCAAACCAGATGCATGGGCTCCCTGTATGTCCAGTTAAAGGTGGGGAGCAAGAGGTAGGCGTAATTCAAGATATTCCCAGTGGCCCCATCTGTGGAGGACTGATCTTTAGTAGGATCCTCAGGGGACTGGAGGTTTTGGATAGAAGACTTGCAGTTTAGGAAGATGAAATCAGTGCCCTCATAGCCTCTGTGGCCCCAAGGCAGGCAATGACTCGTTTACTCTGGTTCCCACCTTGTCCCATCCCTAGCACCCCCAAGTGTGCAAACATGCTTTCAGTGGCTTGCAGTTCCCACCCTGGCCATGAGGGGGTGCCCCAAACAGGCCGACCAGCTTCCGGTGGGGCCTCAGCAGGAGGTGCTCGCAGGGCTCCATCTAAAAGGGCACTATGGGTGCAGCGGGCAGCTGTGTGCCTGCGGCCTCTTGAGGAAAGTGGGGAAGTCTGCCCAGCACTGGCTCTTGGGTCCCTCCTACCTGGAAGCAGCAGGGCCTGGGCATAGGTCTTCTGCTTTGCACCTGGCTTCCCATTTGGGGCTCTTTCTACCACGTAACCTTGGCACGGGCTGGACCATAGGTCCTGATACCCAGGAGAGGCTACTAATGTTCTCAATGACGATGGCTAATATTTACCATGGGCCTGCCATGTGCTGAGCCCTTTAACGTGTTGTTTAATTTAACCCTCCCACTTGAGGTAGCCCATTTCAAAGATGAGGACACTAAAGCCCAAGGCAATGTAGAGGCATCTCCTATCAGAGGTAGAGCCAGGATTGGGATCCAGGGTCCTGGGAACCCCAGGCCCAGGCTCTTAATGGCCATGCTCCCCTCTTGTTCTCTGGGGCTCTGATGCCAGTTTAGCCCCTGCCTCGGTTTACCCATTTCTCCAAGGGGAATAATGACAAGTCAGGGAGAGTGTTTCAGCATAGCCCTCTCTGGCCTTCCTCTATCTCCGCATCCATCCTCACCACTCCATCCCTCTGTTCAAGTTGCCCCATTACACCCTTGGTTTCCCCAGCCCCTTGCTGTGGTCACCAGGAGGCAAGGCTCTGTGGTCAGAGCCCTGGACATGGAATCTTCTGGGCAAGAGCTGAAGTCTAAGTTTGAGCTTAGACACTGGCTTGCTGTGTGACTGTGAGCTCTTCCCTTCACTGCTCCGTGGGGAGGGAGCTGTTCCCTCCTCAGTGACGTGGGGGGGGAGGCCCCCTACCCTGGAGTAGTGACAGGGACTAAGTGAGTCAGGCCAGCTCCCAGTCAGTGTGACTGCTTGTTTCTAGTCTCTGCCCCAAACCTCTGCCCGTAGCCCTGAGCCCGGGGCCACCTGCCCGGAGGACAAGGCATGCTTTCCCTGAGGATTGTGGTGGCTTTCCATGTTCGTGATGACCAAGTCCCTGTGTTCTGTGTGGGATGCTGCCTGCTCCCTGGGACCCAGGAAGAATGAAGGGGTGCACAGCAAGTCGGGGGCGGCTTAATGTTGGTCTTTCATTTAATCCTGGGCCCCAAACCCCAAGTCCCCTGCTCCAACCACCCCAGCCACCCACCCTGGCATAGTGTCCCCTTTGGCAGTACAAACAGCAGGCTGGGGTGCCAGCAGGGTTCTCAGCCTTCCCCGCACCACAGCGTGGGAGCGGGAGGGAGAAACTCCTGCACAAGCTCCTTAAAGAAGCATGAAAATACAGTGAGATCATGGCTTGGGGCGGGGCCAATCCCCACGGGACTGGGAACAGCATTTGCTGAGGGGATGACAGGGCCCAACAACTGGGGTCCAGGTTGGAGGTGGATAGATAGAAACTGAAGTCCCCAGCCCCCACCCACACACCCAGGCCTATCCTGGGCTCCACCTCCTCTATTGCACTGATGTTTCTTGACTGTGTGGCTTTGGGCAACTTGCTTACCCTCTCTGAGCCTTGCTTGGCTGAAAACACACTAATAATTCCTGATAGTGTTGTTGGGCAAGGTAGACATTCCACAAATTCTTTGGAAAATGTCCCATAAGGGAAGGCATTATTTTATGGAGGAATCTCCTTGTCCCCTCTAGCCAGGGTCAGAGGTCACTCACTGCCTGAGGGCCCACAGCATTAAAGCCCTTGCAGAATGACCTTTCCAATGAGGTAGACACCAACATCCATTAAAATCCTGGCTCGTTGTTAGGCAAAGCAGGTCATCTCTTGAGTCTCATTTGCGAGGAGGACACCACTGCGTTGTGGAAGGATTGTCGGGATTGGTAAGAATCAGAAAAGTCCTCTTCTGAACTCTGCCATGTGCCAGGTCCTGTGCAGAGACCTCGGATGGATTCTCAGAAAGGATCTTCACAAAGACCTCACGGACATTGTGCCCATTCAAGCGAGGAAGCCGCTGAGGCTCAGCGAGAAGGGACTTGCCTGCAGGCACACAGAGGGCTGGCCCGGGGCAGCTGTCTGGGCACCCAGAGGGAAGCCTGGCTGTGCCCAGCACGGGCCCTGCGGGGCTCCTTGGCAGTGAGTTCACACCTCCCCCAGCGGTATGGAAGCCAGCGGTAGGTTTCGGGGCCCGGGCCCCCTTACCTTAGAGAGGAGGCAGAGGAAGGAGACGGCCAGGAGGTGGGTCTGTGGTGTGCCTCTCATGTCACTGTGTCCCCCACGGAGCCAGCTTTGAGCCTGGGAGGCAGGACCTGTAAGTCTTTATGTTCCGGAGGCTGTGAGGTCACTCCCAGACACACACACACATGCACAGACACACACACGCACACACACAGACACACACACGCACAGACATACACATGCACACACGCACATTTACATGCACATTAGTCTTTGCATTCCGTGCTCCTCTCCCCATCCTTAGCCTCCCACTGATGAGCCCATTTACCGGGTGCCTGCCAGTGTGTGCGAGTGTGTGTTCGAGTGTGTGTGAGTGTGAGTGTGTGTGTGTGAAAGCCAGAGCCAGTGTGAGTGTGTGTGTGTGAAAGCCAGAGCCAATGTCAGCCTGAGAGCCTGTGACAGGCTGGCAGGGGCCTCTGTAGCTCCTCCCAGCCCACGAGGGCCTTCCCAAGCCTTGGCTGTAGCTGCTGCAGCCCTGCCCAGACCCCCTGCCCAACCCCGGGGGGCTGTGGATCCAGGAAGTGCTGGGCAGACACCCCCTTAGCAGAGCTGACCCAAGTCCTCCAAAGCGCTGTGGCCCGGTCTCTGGGCGGCTTCGGAGGGCCTGCGGTTTCTGGCAGGAGGATTGGCAGCCAGCCACCCAGAGGCGGGTGTGACCCAGAGCAAAACTTCCCTGGCGGCCTGTTTGCTTTTGGCAACAAGGGGCCTCCCCAGGGCCTGCTTCCTGGGCTCTGGCAGGCGGCCGCGGTGGATGAACCCACACAGGCTGGATCTATTGCGTGCCGGCGCATGCTGGGCACTACCAGCTGATCTGGAAGAACCAAATCCATTTCATGTAGCTCAGCCATCTCTGAGGGCCCCTCTGCAGGGACTGGATACACAATACAGACTTTGGGTCAAAGCCCAGCGCAGGAGATGACAGTGAGAAAACAGGTGGAATTTCTGTGCACACTGAGGAGGGGTCCTTGTTGAGAGTGAGGGTGAAGGACAGCCTTCTGAAGAAGGTGCGTTTTCAGAGAGCCAAGGAAAGATGGGTGGCTCAGTGGTTGAGCATCGACCTATATGAACCAGGAGGTCAAGATTAGATTCCCGGTCAGGGCACATGCCCAGGTTGAGGGCTTGATCCCCAGTGGGGGGCATGCAGGAGGCAGCCAATCAATGATTCTCTCTCATCATTGATGTTTTTCTCTCTCTCTCTCTCTCCCTTCCTCTCTGAAATCAATAAAAATATATTAAAAATAAAAGATGGGGTCAGAGAGGTCAGAATATTCCAGGCAGAGGGACCAGCACATGCATAAGCCTAATGGTGGGAGAGAGCATGATAGCATTGCCTAGTCGAGGAGCTCAAGGTGCCTGGGTGACTGGGGCTGACTGTGAGGAGGAGACTGGGGCTGACCGTGAGGAGGGGAGTGGTGTAATGTGAGGAGTAAGAGACCCCAATTTAAGCCCCGAGTATTTGGGGACACCACTGGGGGGTTGGGGATGTAAAGACATGAGCTTTGACTGTAGACTTTGACAAAGATAATAGAGGTGATGTCAAGGAGTGGATGGGGAAGCCTTTGACCCCCTAAATCTCCACCAGTACTTGATATCGGTGTGAGACTGAGGGATTTTCAGCAGGTGGTTGATACCCTTCTGTATGCAGCCGTAAGGGAAGAAGATGATGGGGATGGAGGATGTCAACTGATGGTCGTTGGTGCCAATTCAATGCCAACAGGAATGCCCAATTTGGAAGGAAACTTTATTCAGTGTAAAAAGCTCAACTGTGCCACAGCTAGACAGCTCAGCTCTGCGTGAGGGTCTGCTCTGTTCTGCTTCTTGCTGGTGTACTCAGTCTGCACCGCTCTGGTGAGACATCTTCAGTGCTCCAGCTCAGCCAGGGAGATGCAAGCTTCAGTCTTTGGTAGAAAGGGAACATGCGCTCTCTGAACCAGAAGGGAGCTGGCTTATATGGACAGGAGTCCCTGCCCAGGGTGCCTGATTAGTTTATCCTCATGCAAATGAGTACTCAGATCCTCACAGTTTGATTGGTCCAAATATTCTGTCCTGATTGGTCAGAATAGAGCCACTCTGATTGGCTGGAGCTGTGCAGTTCTGATTGGATGGGGAAAGCCTCTGTTCTACTGGTTGAAATAGGATTCCAGGGACTCCTTTATAAGGGCTGGCTCAGAGGGGAGACACAGTGGAGAGCTGGGCAGTCCAGGACAGGCTTCTCTGTGAGTGAGAGGCCCTGTGCAGAAATGGCTGCTAGGCTCTGGCTTTGTTTGTTTGTTTGTTTGTTTGAGCCAGTTGGTCACCAGTTGGTCACCAGGAGCCCTTCTTAGTAGATGTCTTTTTTTCTCAGCGTTCACAAGGACGAAGATGAAAATGCAGGTTTTGATCACGAAGTGGCCAAGGGTAGATGGGGTTTCTACAGACTTGGAGGGAAGGAGAGATACACCGATTGATTGATTGATTGATTGATAGATTCTTATATTTTAGTCAGGCATGTTTAGAGTATTTTATTTTTTAATACCCCACTTTCTTTATACAACAAAACTATTTTCAGTAATAATCATGAGATGAAACAAATATATTTCATGTGTGAACTAAAATCTGCACTTACCAAACCCAGTCATTATCCTCCAAGGCCACCCTTCCCCTGTTTTAAATTTTAAGCACCAACCAGCATACCAAGTAGCCACACAGAATGTCAGGATTGAAAAACCCGTACGTTCGTCTTCGCCATCACTCTGCAGGCATTGTTTCTTGGACCTGCTGTTGAGATGCAGAAATATGTGACACTGGGGTGGGAGGTGGAGACAGGAACTTCCCTGCAGCAAGAGCAAGTTCCAAACTGTTAGGAACTTTCCCAGAGAATGTGTGATCCTGAGTCCATGTGCGTTGGGGACAGCTATTCTAGAAATTCTCCAA
Organism: Myotis lucifugus; assembly: GCF_000147115.1. Classification (NCBI taxonomy): domain Eukaryota; kingdom Metazoa; phylum Chordata; class Mammalia; order Chiroptera; family Vespertilionidae; genus Myotis; species Myotis lucifugus. Next base: position 4,039,019 of record NW_005871138.1, read on the forward strand.
GTGAACGTCCATGTAGAATATGTTTATTAAAGGACCAGAAATGAAAACGTGCTCATTCCAAGCTTACATATCCTATCTAATAATAGACAAACATGGTAATTGACCATACCTTCGCTACACCTCACATCGGCTAATCAGCGTGATATGCAAATTAACCGCTAACAAAGATGGCGGATAATTTGCATACTGCAGGAAGATCCCGCTGCGCCGCCCTGCCTGGGGCTGGAGGTAGCATGATCCAGAGCCACCGCCCACCCCAGCACGGGATCCGGGCCTGTGGTGTGCGGCCGTGGGGGGGGGGGGCAGTGCGACCCCGAGCCGCCGATCGCCCCAGCGCGGGATCCAGGCCTGCCATGTGCGGCCCAGGGTGGGCGGCAGTGCGATCCCAAGCCGCCGATTGCCCCAGCAGGGAATCCAGGCCTGCTGTGTGCGGCCCGGGGCGGGCGGGGCGGGCGGCAGCACAATCCCAGCGGCTGCCGGACCCAACGCAGGATCCAGGCCTGCCGTGTGCAACCGGGGGAGATGGGGCAGGCACCGCTGGATCAGGCATGCCATCTGCCACCAGGGGAGCGGGCCTAAGCCAGCAGGTGGTTATCTCCTGACAGGTCCCAGACTGTGAGAGGGCACAGGTTGGGCTGAGGGACCCCCCCACCTGCCAGTGCACAAATTTTTGTGCACCGGGCTTCTAGTGTATTAATAATATTCAACAGTTACCATATCAATTGTTGAGAACTTAGGGGAAAAAAGATATTTTGGGGACAGAATACTTCATGACTGACATTACTGAGGTTTGCCAGTGCTTGGTGATAACAGAAGGCAGACTGGCTTCACCTCAACTTTATTTTATCTTTAAGTTTTCTGTTGACAGTGTGCCCTCTTATTGCCTGCACGCAGGGAAGAGCACCCCATATCCTGTCCTTGTGGGGCCACTGGTTATAATAATGAAAATGATTATGAATTGAGCACCCAGTAGGAGCCAGCCCTGTGCCAAGTACTTTTTTTTTAAAGTGATGTTTCTAATCCTCACAGTCCACACCTCAATAAGAAAGGTGAAGTTCAGAGAGGTTAGGCAACTCACTTAAGGTCACACAGCTAGAAAACAGCCAGATTTTCAGCACAGGTTCCTATGACTCCAAACTTTCCTTGTGGTTTTTGTTGTTGTCATTTATTTTGCTTATAAAGCTCTCTGTGGCATCTCTATAAATTGAAGGGCTTAATGTGCATTAATATTAAGTGTACAGCCCTAGCTGGTTTGGCTCAGTGGATAGAGCGTCAGCCTGCGAACGAAAGGGTCCCAAGTTCAATTCCAGCCAAGGGCACATGCCCGGGTTGCGGGCTCGATTCCCGCCCCCCCCAGTAGGGGGCATGCAGGAGGCAGCCAATCCATGATTCTCCCTCATCATTGATGTTTCTATCTCTCTATCTCTCTCCCTTCCTCTCTGAAATCAATATATATATATTTAAAAAGTGTACAGCTGGACGACTCTTCACATATGTACACACCAATGATGTAACCACCACCCAGATTGAGGTACATTTCCAGAAGGTTCCTCATGCCCCTTCTCAGAGTGTACTTCTGCCCCCCAAGAAGTACAGTACTTCTGACTTCTATCACTATTCATTCGCTTTTCCTGGGAGGAACAGTTTTGAAGCACTTCTTTCTTTGGGGCGAGGAAGAAGACGGGCGAGAAAGGAGGTGTGAGCAGGAAAGAGGCGCATTGATCAGTGATGCCAACAACATCAGTAACAGGAAACGCTCGCTGGCTGACACCGAGGCACGGAGGAGGGCCCGCTGCCCAGGAGAGTGACAGGAGGTGAGCTGAAGTGTTGCCGCCAGCCTGGAGCGGCCTCTGCATCAGAGTGTGGATTTTTGCTGGGAATTTATTCTCTCTAGTAACTGAGGATGGGCGCGTGTGGACAGTGGGAGGCCCCGCATGGCCATTCAGGAGGTCCGCGGCCGTCGGTGTGAAGTGTGGAAGGACTGCAGCTGGAATTGCCACTTTGCTGACTGCCTACAGGTGGTGCAGGCCCCCAGCTGCCGCTTTTGGCACCAGAGGGATGTGACGGTCCCGGGAACCCATCAATCTTCCGGCTGCTGCTACTGTCCCCCAAGTAAGACCCCAGCCTGAGCACGGCTGCCCTTTGTGTTGCTGGAAACAAACTCAGACTCAAGTCAAAGGCCCCGGCTTCAAATCCTGGCTCCGCCACAGACGTACAGCGCTGGGGCTGGGAGGGATAACAGGGCACCCAGGGAGCCAAGTGCCAGGCGCTCTCACTCTCAGATGCCGACCTCATACTTGCACGACCCCGAGAGTTAGTGCTTTCTTAAGAGTAAGGCGTCCAGGGCACAAAATGAGTTCATGGTAGGAACTCAATAAATATTGGTTGCATGACTAACAACTTCCTAGTCTAATGTGTTCATTGGGGAACATTAGGCTATGCTTGGGTCACAAATAAACCCCCAAGTTCAGTGGTTTAACCCAGCGAAGGTTTCCTTTTGTTCACTGAAGTCAGGCAGGTCCTCTCTGCCTTGGAGCCGCGCCCCCTGAGTCTTCCCTACTCAGACGTCTGCTCCAAGGCATGCACCACCTGGCTGCTTGTTTGAAACGATTCAGGACCTTCATTTTAATAAGGCCCCCAAGTGATTGGGATGCGCATGACAGTTGGTGAATCACTGGTCTACACCAGGGGTCTTCAAGGTCACCTTGGAGAAGGAGGGTGGAGAAGACACACTGGCCCTTCGCCGCCTCAGACCAGAAGTGACGTCCATCCCTTAGGCTTATATTTTATTGGGCAGGAGCAGTCACATGTCCTCAACTTAACTGCAAGGGGGGCTAGAACATGTGGTCTTTCTGAGGCACCCAGAAGAGGAACCAGAGTGAGGGTCATGTGACATATTCTTTGCCACAAGTGTCTTGGGATCTGGGACACGTAGTTTGGCTTCTCTGGCCCTCCGTTGCTCTGTCTTGCTTTGTTTTGAGGTGGCCTACATGTTCTATCAGACCTGGGCCCGGCCGAGCACTTTCAGAGCTGGGACATGCATCTGAAAAGCGAAACTCGTGAAGCACACCTAGGTCAGGGCTCAGCATAAAGGCCCCGAGAAAGTGGATGAAGTTGGAAGGATGAAGTCCGTTCCAGCCACGCAGTTTGTCCTGCTCCTTGCAGGTCACAGCCTGCCACACCCTGGGATGGGTGCTGGAGAGGTCGGGGCGTAAGCTGCCCGGCGCTAGTGAGCTCACAGGGGTAACACTAGGGGGGGACAGAGAAACCCAAAGCAGACCCTGACCCACGCAGGGCTGGGAGTGAGCAGGGTCAGTGCTCCCATGGCCGACGTGCCATTGAGAGGGGACACCTGTTCCATGCATGGGAAGCTCCAGACTCATTCAGGTGGAAACCCTAAGTCTGCCACTTAGTGCTTCATGATCCATGTGAGTTTCCTCACCTCTCTGGGCCTCACTGTCCTCTTTTGGAAATCGGGATCTGTGGCAGAGCCTGATGGGTGCCCCATCCAATATCCTTTCTCCATAACTGAACCCTGATGTTATTTGGGACAGCAATGCCCGCAGCTGTGCAGGGAGGCGTGGCCATGTGACCAGGTCCTAGTAAGGAGATATAAGCAGAAGTGTGTGCGGATTCCGGGAAGGCTCCTTGAAAAGAAGGGCCTTCCTTTTGTCCCACCGCCGCCGCTCCTTGCTTCCTCCTGCTTCCAGTCAGTAATGCAGACGGGATGGCAAAGTTTGACAGCCGTCTTGGACCATGAGGTGCCTTGAGGAGGGTCCTCATGTGCAGAGGAGGGAAGAGGAGAATAAAGGAGGAGCCTGGGTTCCTGATGCCACCGGGAGCTGCCATGCGCACCCCAGGCTCAACCTATAGGTTTCATTCACATGATTAAAAAAGAGTAACATATATTATATCTATAATAACATAAGACTAGTGTAAGGATATGAATATAATAACATTATCATCTCTATGTACATAATATATGTGTGTGTAACCTCTTGTGTAAGCCACCATTATTTTGAGTTTTTCTGATTATTACTGGTATAAAAGTTGTTAATTTTTCATTGATTATGTATTTAGCTAAACTTTCTCATTTGTTCTAATACTTGGTCAGCTTATTTGGCAGTTTTTCAAGGTAGATGCTCATGCCATCTCTTCCCTGGGGATACTCACACCTCTTACGTTCTTTTCTTTTTCTTTTTTTTTTTTAAATATTTTTTTTATTGCTTCCAGAGTGGAAGGGAGGGGGGGGAGAGAGAGAGAGAGAGAGAAGAGAGAGAGAACATCAGTGATGAGAGAGAATCGTTGATCGGCTGCCTCCTGCACTGGGGATCAAGCCCTTTTGGTTCTGTTGCTCTTCCACATTCTTCCACTGGTGCCAATGACCGGGAATCGAACCGTGACCTCCTGGTTCATAGGTCAACACTCAACCACTGAGCCACAGGTTTTTTTTTTTTTAATCTTAAATCTCAACCAAATTAGGAAAATTTCTTATGTTCCTAGTTTGTTCAGGATTTTTAAAAAATCATAAATATCTAACTATCTTAGCAAGTGCTTTTCCAATTGATATGAGCATTGGATTTTTCCTTTGATGTAATGATGTAGTGAATTATCCTGGTGGATTTTCTGACATTGATGCATTTCTGAGCTAAACCCTTCCTGATGGTGAGATAGGATCAGTATGTTAGCACACTGTTCGGTTGGTTAATAGTTGGTTTAATGTTTTGCCGTCCTATGTTCATAAGTAAAACGGGTTTATAATTTTCTTTTATTGTCTTATCTAGGCTTTGCAATCATGATGACTCTTGTCTCATAAAATAAGCCAGGGTGGCATTTTTTTAACCTGCTTGTATAAGATAGGCATTAACTGTTTCTTAAAAATATAGCAGAACTCACCTATGAAAACGTCTGGGTCTGATTTTGGGGGGTGGGAGGGCTTGACTACCATTTCAGTTTTTTTGTTTTTTTTTAATAATTAAATCTTTATTGTTCAGATTATTACATTTGTTCCTCTTTTTTCCCCCCATAACTCCCCTCCTCCCAGTTCCCACCCCACCCTCCGCCCTCACTCCCCACCCACTGTCCTCATCCATAGGTGCATGATTTTTGTCCAGTCTCTTCCCACATTTCCCACACCCCTTCCCCCCCTAAGCATAGTCAGTCAATTCCCTTTCTATGTCCCTGATTCTATTATAATCACCAGTTCATTCTGTTCATCAGATTATTTATTCACTTGATTCTTAGATTCACTTGTTGATAGATGCATATTTGTTGTTCATAATTTGTATCTTTACCTTTTTCTTCTTCTTCCTCTTCTTAAAGGATACCTTTCAGCATTTCGTATAATACTAGTTTGGTGGTGATGAACTCCTTTAGCTTTTCCTTATCTGTGAAGCTCTTTATCTGACCTTCAATTCTGAATGATAGCTTTGCTGGGATAAAGTACTCTTGGTTGTAGGTTCTTGGTATTCATCACTTTTGAATATTTCTTTGCCACTCCCCTTCTGGCCTGCAAAAGTTTCTGTTGAGAAATCAGCTGACAGTCGTATGGGTATTCCCTTGTAGGTAACTGAGTTTCTTTCTCTTGCTGCTTTTAAGATTCTCTCTTTGTCTTTTGCTCTTGGCATTTTAATTATGATGTGTCTTGGTGTGGTCCTCTTTGGATTCCTTTTGTTTGGGGTTCTCTGCGCTTCCTGGACTTGTAAATCTATTTCTTTCACCAAGTAGGGGAAGTTTTCTGCCATTATTTCTTCAAATAGGTTTTCAATATCTTGCTCTCTCTCATCTTCTGGCACCCCTATTATTCTGAGGTTGGTACGCTTGTAGCTGTCCCAGAGGCTCCTTACACTATCTTCACACTTTCGGATTCTTTTTTCATTTTGCTTTTCCGGTTGGGTGTTTTTTGCTTCCTCGCATTTCAAATCTTTGACTTGATTCTTGCGCTCCTCTGGTCTGCTGTTGGGAGTCTGTATAATATTCTTTATTTCAGTCAGTGTATGCTTACTTTCTAGTCGGTCCTTTATCACACCATCGAGGGTCTCATTAGATTTCCTGTACATCTCATCAAGTTTATCGACAGCCTCTAGAAGCCTCTTGAGAGACCTCAAAAGTGTGGTTTTGAATTCTATATCCAGTAGCCTGCTTTCCTCCGGTGCTGTCCTTTGTGGCCTGTTTCTTTGTCTTGGCATTTTTTTATGCTTCGCTGTGTCGATAGAGTGGCTTTCCGTGTTAAGTGTCCCAATTACCTGAGGCAGACACTCTTGGTGCACCCCCTTGTGGTCTCTATGAGCAGTCTTGTTGTAGTCAAGCCTTGATTGTTGTAGGTAATTACTACTTGACCTCCAGGCCAACTGGCTGTGAGAATCAGCTGTGTTTGCAGTGGGAGAACTTCTGTCCTCTAGGGAGGTGCTAATCTAGCCTTTGCCTGAGGCTATCCAGCAAATGCCTCTGTGCAGGGATTGGGCGGGGCGGGTCCCACAGGATCAACAGGGCGGAGGAGGGAGCAGTTATGGCTGCTCTCAGTCCGTCCCCAGGGGCTCTGCCTCTCTGTCCCAGCAACCGCTGCAAACCTCAGAGGGACCGAAGCCAGACAGTCCCGCTTCTCCCGTTTGAGTCTGGGTCCCTAGAGACTCGCCCGGATCTGGAGCTCAGAGTCTGAGGCTCCCTCCGGATTGAAACAGACAACCGCGCCCTCAGCCACCAGCCCGCACCGCGCGCACTCCGCACCTTAGTATTTTACTTCAGCACTGCGCCTCCTCTGATTCTCGGTTCCTCCTAGTTGTAGAACTTCCATTCAGCCAGCCTTCCTGTGGTTCTGGATGATGTCCGTTCTGTCTTTTAGTTGTATTTTTGAAGTGGTTGTTCGAGGCAGCAAACTCCCGCGTTAACCTATGCCGCCATCTTGGTTTTCCAATCCCATTTCAGTTTTAATAATACTGATTGACCTAGTTAAATTCTCTATTTCTTCCTGGGCCAATCTTTTGTCATTTTATAACTTTCTATAAATTTATCCATTTTCCTTAAGTTTTCAAATTTATAAGTATGTAACTGTTTGCAATAGTTTTAAATTACTTTTAATCCCTGTTAAGTCCATGTCCTTCTCCTTTTTTACTCTGTATTTTATTGTAGTTCATCCTTTCTCTTGTGTCCTGACCAATTATATGAGGAGGCTGCCTCGTACGCATTTTGTGCTAGAAATAGCTTTTGGTTCTGTTGCTCTTCCACATTCTTCTTTTCCTCTTTGGTTCATTGCTTTGTTCTCAGGAGGTTTTCTCCTAGGAGCAGCTGAACCTTATGTTGGCCCCTACAATAAATCCTGAGTTGTTCCATGTCTTCAACGAGGTTGTGCCCATCAGGAAGGGCCATGGAAGGGCCCAGCGAATGGCCATGGCTTGCCCCGGCTGGACTCCTGCCCCTGAACAGGAGGCTCCCTCTCTCCAAGACTGACTGCCTCTGCTCTGCCCTGCCTTGGGCCACGTTGGGAGGGGCTAATGGTGGGGGTGGATTGCTGCCTGCTCATCTGGCCTACAAATATCCAGCCCCCAGGCACCCCTCTATGGCCTCTTCCTCCACACATTCCCCAGTCTGGGCAGGAGCTCAGAGCTCTGCTCCTGGCCCTGTGGTCCCAGATGCCATGATGAGCTCCCCCTTTCACCCCAGGACTCCTGTGGGGCTTGAACGGGTTAACACTTGGCTTCAGTCTGAACTGGCAAGGTTCCGTGTGCAGGGACCAACACGGATCCCACTGAGGGAGAGTGAAATGGAGAGCTCTCAGCACACGCATGTGATCAACTCTGCACACGGCTGCACATACCAGTGTGAGCTGGAAGTTCCTGGCAATGGATTTGTTCTTAATTTCTGGGTGCAGCTGGTGAGGCATAGATAAGTCTCCTGGGGAGTTGGAGGAACTCATAATGGGACATGGAAAAGGCTTCGAAATTGGCATGAGGGATTATTTACAGACCTGGTGTGCCAGGAAAAAGGCACTGGACCTGGCATTTGTTAGGTGCCAGATACATATTTGTCACATGAATGAATGAATGAATGAATGAGTGAATGAGTTGGGGGACCCAAGGTCTAATCCCAGGTTTATTGCTGTACGTTCTTAGGCAGTTCCATGGCCCTGCTTGGCCTCAGTTTCCTCATCTATAAAACAGGAGAGGGATGACTGCCATGTTTTCTAAGGCCTCTTGGCTCTAGGAATCTCTGCTTCTGTGCCCGGAGGCATTTCTGGAGTGGCAGCTCTGACCCAGAGGGAAGCACGGAGGGAGGGCCCCCAGCAACGCAGAGTTCCCGAAAGTCAAGGCGGAGGGGGCTCCTGCAGACTCTCTGATGTCTGACTAATTACCAGAGTTCAGGAGACCCCACTGAGTTGCAATCAGTTGGTCAAGAGGGACCAGGCACCTGAGCAGAGATGGAGGAGGCGAATGACAGCTTAGGTTACTGGCTCCCCAGCCAAGAGCCCCTCGTCGGTCAGGATATCCGGTCATTATCTGAGTTCCTACAGATGCCGTTGTCTATCTAATCCATCCATCCATTGGTCTATCAATCCACAATTGATCCTGTGTTTGTCCATTCATTGATTCATTGATTCATCTATTGGTCTACCTATCCATCCACCCACCCATTCCATCCATATATCCATACATCCATGCATTCATTCAACAAACACGGAATGCA
>NW_005871138.1:4047952-4074509 GCF_000147115.1 Myotis lucifugus
AACCTTAACACACACACACACACACACACACACACACACACACACACACACACCCCAAAACAGAGGCACAGAGAGGAGAAAGACTGAAGAAGCAGGAGAGCAGGAGCTGCTTGGGGAGCTTGGAGCAGCTGAGTCTGATGAAGCCTGGAGAGCCAGGTGGGAGGTGGGGTGAGATGAGGCTGCAGAGCCCTGGCTGTGTTAGTTGGGGGTGGGAGAGGGATAGAGGCCTTGGGACGTCCAGGGACTCTCTGGAGGTCAGAAAAGCTCCGGGTCAGGCGTCAGTATGCCAGCTCCCTTTTCCCCTTACCCCTGAGTGACCTTAGGCAAGTCCCCTCACCTCCCTGGGCTCAGTTCCCCCACTGTGACATGACAGGGTTGACCCTTGTGGCCTCTTGGGACCCTTCCAGCTCTGAGGGAGTCCTGAGTCACATGTGGTCAGCAAAACCAAGACCCACGTGAACATCTGGTCTGGCCTGAGGAGGGAGTTAATTGTTCCCAGTCCCTATGTGTGTTGGGGGGGCGCTGGTTAGGGGACCCGGCTCAGGGGCCGCCCCTGTGGGGCTCCCAGTCATGGGAGGAAATGCTGAGAAGGGAGTGAGTCACTGGCCAGTCATCAGCTTGGGCCTCAGGGTCCCAGGTGGGAGGAGGGGAGCCCCTTTTATGCTCCTCACCGCCCCACAGCCCCCCTCTCAAGACAGCAAACCCTCGTTCAGAACAAAATCCCATATGAAACTCTAATATTTAAGAAGGCCCAAAGAAAGTTATTCAGGATGAGGCGGGCAGGAGGTGGGGGGAGCAGCTCTGGCTCCCTCCCATCCGAGGCCCTAAGGAGCCTCTTTGAGTCCAAGAGTCCAAATGCCCTCACCCCTCAGGAGGAGAGACTGAGACCCAAGGGGCAGGGACCGACCTGAGGTCGGGGCGCGTTGACTCATTCCTCTCCTCTCCGCCCTGACACTGCCCTTCAAGGCCTTGTCTCCCCCTGGAGCAGTGGTTCTCAACCTGTGGGTCGCGACCCCTTTGGGGGTCAAACGACCCTTTCACAGGGGTCGCCTAAGACCATCGGAAAACACATATATAATTACATATTGTTTTTGTGATTAATCACTATGCTTTAATTATGTTCAATTTGTAACAATGAAAATACATCCTGCATATCAGATATTTACATGACGATTCATAACAGTAGCAAAATTACAGTTATGAAGTAGCAACAAAAATAATTTTATGGTTGGGGGTCACCACAACATGAGGAACTGTATTAAAGGGTCTCGGCATTAGGAAGGTTGAGAACCACTGCCCTAGAGGAAGCCTTGAGTCCAGTGACAACTCAGACACATCACAGCTTCTCAGTGGCACCTCGGGAGGGATGGCTGAAGCTGTTCTCTGCCCCAGGCAAGACCCGGCAGGCTTTTGCCTCCATCTCTGGGCCTGTGCCCCCTCAGCTGTACGGTGGGAAGGCTGGCGAGAGACTAGAAAGAACTAGCATTCATGGAGGACTTACTGTGTGCCACGTGTGTATTTAACCCTGACAGCAACCCTCTAAGTGTTGTATCATTACTATCCTTGTTTTGCAGATGGGCAAGTAGAGGCACCAAGAAATTAAGTAGCTTGCCTAAAGTCACATGACCAAAAGGAGGCAGAGCTGGGGTTTGAACCCAGCAGCTGGGCCCTGAATCACTGCTCTTACCCACTGTGCTACATTGCCTCTTTGGTGATGGCCTGAAAAGGGATCCAGGCAGTGAGATAGAAGTGGGTCAAAGGGAAGGGAGAGACTCAATCACATCCTGGCTCTGTCGCTCACTGTGTGATCTTGGGCAAGTCACTGAACCTCTCTGGGCCTCAGTTCCCAAGCAAGGTGACTATGGGCGTCAAACGGCGGGGGCCTAGTTGCGTTCAGGAGATGGTACACTCTCCATGATTGGTATTTCCTCAGTCTCCCCCACGGCCCCGCAGCCACTGGCTTTGAGTGGAGAGGAAGTGATGGCCACAGCTGAGACGTCCCCTTCCTTCACCAAGCTGTCTGGCTCCGTCTCCAGTTGTTTCTCGAACTCTTCAACCTCTCAGAAAGGAACAACAGGGTAGGCTCCAGCCACACCCTCCCTCTGGGCTCAGAGCCCTTGCCCGGTCCCCTGAGAGGCAGTTTACCGGGTAGGCACGTGGGCTGTCCAGGCTGCAGTGAGGGGCTCCTAGACCAGCTTTCAGGAGCCCAAGTGGGGCAAGTGGGCCAGGGACCCACCTCCCAGCCCCACCAGCCCCAGGAAAACACTTCATTCCTGGAAGCCCAGCCAGGCAGAGGGGGTGGAAGTGGCCGTGTTAGAGGAAACCGTGCAAGGTCAGCCAAACCTCTGCCCACGAGGCCAGCGGCCCAGGGACTCACCACGAGAGGCTGGCTCGCTGGGTGTTGACGTAAATGCTGGCCCTGGAGCCGGCCCAGCTGCTGGGCTGGGATCCCCTGAGGCACCCGGGCCTCCGAGTGCCAGCTTGGCAGGGCCATCAACAGCTGCAGCTGGGCCTTGTTTTTCTCCGCGGCCCACCTGGGGGTGGAAAGAAGAGGAGGCCAGAGGCCAGGGGCATTGTAGAGGGGCAAGGTCTTCATGCCAGGCCTGGGCCTCCCTGGACCAGAGGACCAAGCCCTTTCTGGACACAAAGGATGGCCCCAGCCAGCAGCCGGCAGCCAGGAAGGGAGGCCCGGGCCGGCAGCTGGGAGGGCCCGATTGGCCCTGATCGCCGGCCAGGCCTAGGGGCCCTACCCATGCATGAATTTTGTGCACTGGCCCTCTAGTGTATATACAAAAGCCTAAGTGACCGGCCGGCCAGCTGACCAGTTGTAGCTATGATGCGCACTGACCACCAGGGGGCAGACAATGCAGGAGCTGCGTTGTTCTGCTTTGTCGTCCCTAACTTAACTCTGGTGCTGTGTCACATATAGAAATTTTTTGATATTTGCAACCATAGTAAAACAAAGACATATTTTTGATATTTATTTTATATATTTAACACTTGGAGTGCGGGAAACGAGTTAAGTCGGCTCGCGTGAATTGCGCGTACTCCGCAGGAGCCGTCTTTAACTCGGTTCATATAGATTTGCGGTGGAGTGCGGGAAACGTGTAAACTCGGGCCGATTGTAACTGCGTATTACCAAATATTTGTTTGTAATCCACCCCTGGAAAGTGGCATCCCTCAGCAGAGGCACTGGGTCATGTGGAGTCTGGGGCCAGGTGGCCTGGGTTCAAGTCCTGACTGTGTCCCTCACTGGCTATACAACTCAGGGAAATCTGCTGAACCTTTCTGTTCCTCAGTTTCCCCATCTGTAAAATGGGGATGGGGACACTAGCATACGCCTCACAGGGATATTGATCTGACTAAACGGTGTCATATTTGTAATGGACGTAGAATTAGGCATGATCACATACTGTGTCTTAAGTGTTCGTTACAGAAATGTTTTCAACTGGGCATCCAGGCCATGACTGAGGAGCTGAACTTGTGTCACGCAGGAGGCTTAGATTCTGCCTGCGGGAGCTTCAAAGTCAAGGTTCCCGGCACACCCTGGAGGTCCAGGGGTGATCCTCCCAACTGTGGTCACAGTGACAACTAACTGGTGACCGTCTGCCTGTCCAGTCTCTAGGGCCACACGCGTTCCTTCTCTGCTCTACCCCAGAGCCCGGCCTAGAGCCCGAGACCAAGAGGGTGTTTAGACCTGGCCGTAGAGCAAGCATGTGAGCACCTGAGCCCAGGCGGGGCTGCGGGCTCCCAGCCAGCACTGCGAGGGCGTGGCCTCCTTCCATCCCTCAGACCCCCGGTGGAGTCTTCATTTCATTCTCTCTATGTTCAGAGAAGCAAACAGGCTCACACAGGCCAGCCCACGGGTCTGTTGCTGGTAAGTGGCAGCGCTGGGATCGAACCCACATCTGTCCAAGTTCAGAGCCTGCGTTTTTAACACGAAGCTACTTGCACAGCCACCCTCAGGCCTGGGGGTTCAGCATGTGTCCAGCCTGCGAAGATCCAGAAGGATCTTGGGGAGAGGAGAACGTCGGAGGCAGAGGGACCCGCCGAGGGAAGGCACAGAGGCAAGGGCAGCCCACTGCACGAGGCTCTGCAACACGACCTGTTTGTGGAACAGCAAAGGCTGTGGGGTGCAGGGCTGAGGTGTGTGGATGGTGGGAGCAGCAGGAGGCAAGGCTGAGGGATGTCTGCAAACAGCCTTGAATGCCGGGAAAAGGTTTAGACTGTCCTGTGGGGCGGGAGCCCCTGGGCAGTCCGAGCAGAGCCTGCATGTGGCCAGATACGCAACCATTCTGGTGGCCTGGATGGAAGATGCATTCGGAGGAAGGAGGTAGGAGGCAGGGAAGAAACTAATGTTAACGAATAACAAACCTCAGCGTTATTACTGGGGATGAGCTATCTCCCTCCAAAGCAAAGCTTACCTGTCCTGCTTTCTACTTCGTCCAAAGCTGTGTGTGTGTGTGTGTGTGTGTGTGTGTGTGTGTGTGTGTGTGACAAGTTACTCAGTGTCTCAGTGCCTCACTCTCCTCATTTGCAAAATGGGCACCGTTGTAGTTCCTACCTCACAGGGTCAAGGTCAAGACTGAATGGGAGCGGGCGTGCGATGCTCAGCACAGTACCCGGCACAGGGGAAGCACCCGGTAACTATTAGCAACCACAGTGTTAATGCAGCAACAGAGAACAGGAGCGTTAGGACAAGGGAAGTCAGGAAGTTCATGGTCATCAGATACTGTGAGAAGGAGACAGAGAATGGCAAGGCCGTAGTGCGCACAGGTGGGGGAAGTGATGGAGGCCGTTGGGCCCGGAGTTAGGGCCCAGCCTCTGTGTGAACAGCAGCCAGTGAGAATAAAGCGGCAAGGACCGCGTTTCTCCCAGTGACCACTGAGCAGGCACCAGGCCCCGTGCTAACGTGTTTGCATGAACAGCTCGTTTCCTTCCCAGGACACCCCGAGGGGCAGGACTGGGACTAGGGTGCGCAGTAAGGTGTCTGGGTGCGTCATTTAAGCAGGCGCTCACCCTTGGGCGCCTGCAAGTGCAGGGACGGCACCTGGGAGCCAGCGCCTCCTTAAATGCTGTGCCCTGGGCACCTGGCTGGCTGCACCCTGGTCCCAGGTCTGCTCTGAGGTTGGTATAATAATTACCCCGGTATGATAGGTGCTCTGAGGTTGGTATAATAATTACCCCCGTACGATAGGTGTGAAATGGGGGCCTCGCCGGGTCGGCCACCTGTCCCATGTCACACAGCGAGGAAGGAAGAGCAGACGCCAGGTCTCTGACTTGGAAGCTGGAGCTGTTTCCACTCCGAGGCGCTGCCTCCAGCCTGGGGGTGGGAGGTCCCCGTCCCCCTCCCTGGAAGGCCCAGCATGGGGGGGGGGGCTTCCGGGACCCGCCTCCTCTCTGGTTGACGCAGGCGGCTGGGAGAACTGGCCTGCAGGGTGAGGTCTGGCCATTTCTCCCTACATTCCTGGGGGTTAAGTCTAGGGACCCAGGCTTCCGGCATCAGCCATCACGTTCCCCAGAAGGAATCTCTAGTCATAACAAACCCCAAAGGTCACCCGTCTGGGAATCGGTGTTCTGTCTCCACCCAGGGCAGGCGAGAGGGCCCAGTCTTTATGGAGACCACCCTGCTGCCCGGATGGGGGTGACCTGCTCCGGCCCTCCTCTGGGGGTGGTGTCTGATGGGACAGGTGGAAAGATGGAGGAGGGGCCCTAGAGAGTCCTAGTGCAGTAAATGCGTGGGCTCCCGATCAGATCCCCTCTCACCGCCGCCTAGCTGTGCGGCCTTGGGCCAGTTACTTCACCTTGGTGTGCCTCCGTTTCCTCTTCTGTGAAATGGGGAGAATAATATCTACTGCATAGGGTTGCCATGAGGACTCAATGAGATCCATTCATTCAAAGGCTATTTATTGAAGGCCTGCCAACTTCCAGGCGGTGAGCAGCAAGGCACTGAGTAAAAGACACAAAACTCTCTACCTTCAAGTTTTTAAAGAGGAAGATTGTGATGGATATTGTTTACTTTAGAAAACGCTGGCACCAAAAAAAATGAAACAAGTATAATAAAACACTAACAGTTGTTAAATCAAGGAGATGGGCAAATGGCAAGTGGTTGTTCATTATGTGTTTTCTATGCTTTTCTGTATGTTTGAAATATTTTATAAATGGAAGGAAGGAAGGAAGGAAGGAAGGAAGGAAGGAAGGAAGGAAGAAGAAGGAAGAAGGAAGAAGGAGAGAGGGAGAGGGGAGAAAGGGAGGGGAGAGAGGAAGGAAGGGAGGGAGGGAGGGACTCCCTCCCTTTGCAAACTTACAAGGGGGGGAGTAGACACTACACAGATGAGTAAAGCTTGCAGTGTATCAGTTGATGCTCAGTACTTTGGAGAAAGACAAAGAGGAGTCACGGATGCCCCGGTGATGGGGGGCTTCCCTTTTAAAGCCAGTGGTCAGGGAAGGCCTCCCTGGGAAAGTGACATTGAAAGTAGGGCTCAGATCTCCTGGTTTCTGAACCTGGGCGGCCCCAGGGTCCATGTCCAACCTTCTGCCCAGAGAAGAGCCATGGCAAAAGCCCCGAGTCCAAGACCCTTGGGGCTGTGAAATCTTAATGTGTGGCAGGTACACATTTCAGTTCAAAATTCAGATGCTCGGAGAAGGTACTCGATTTTGAATTCATTTTTAGCACAATACTCCACTTCCTACGTAGGGAGAAAAGTCATCTTCATCAGTTTGGTTGTTTTCCCCAACACACACACACACACACACACACACACACACACGCTCTTTCCCTGTGGTTGTATAAGTGTGAGGTTGTCTTGGGCTCTCCTGGCTTGGACACATCATATGACCATTTCATCTCTTGAGTCCCCCCCCCCCCTTCTACTTTTGGATTCTTCAAAGCTCTCAGGGTCACATCGACCCACAGAATTAAAAATATGTTCACTCATAGCTTGTTCTCTGGCTCTCTTCCCAGCCTTGTTATTTGGGAGGAAGGAGAGAAGGGGGTGGGGGGATGTGCATCCGTCAGGGTGGGCTAGGTTAGGTGCAGTAACAACCACCCCCAAACCTTGCTTCTCGGGCACTCCTGCTGCACCTGAGGTCAGCCACAGCCCTGCCGTGTCTCCTGACCCCGGGGCCCCGGCTGCCGGAGCAGCCACCACCCGCATGTGTACAGCAGGGAACAGAGAAAGCATCGAATCACGCCTTTCTCTGACTCATTAGGAATTAATATGCCCCAAGTCCCTTCCGGAATGGTTTATTTTGGAACGAAACAGGGCTTTTGGAACCTAAAAACTTGTTTTCTGCTTTTACTGAAACACCCCTTCCCTGAGTCAGTAGATGTTGCCTGACCTACGTCTCTGAACGGGGAACAGAAAACAAGGGGGAAACACAGGCCGTCTCCGATTCCCAGAGTCTGAGTGTCCTGCGGTCTTAGGTGGGGGCTGAGGAAACGGATGGGAGACTCTGACAGTCACAGCATTTCAACATCGAAAGGTCTTGGCACCAGGGGCACGTCCCCTGCAGGAGTCGCCTCGATCACCGTCTTCCCCTGCCCCTCCTGCCAATAGCACAGGGTAGACTTGCTGGCCATTTTCAGCTTCCGTTCCTGAGGGCCAGCCAGTCCGAGGTTTCAGGCTGCAAGCAACAGAACACCCTGACGCTCCTCACGTCAACTGTAGGGGCCTTTGTGGTCAAGAAACCTGGAGGTGGGTGGTTCCGGAATCGGTTAGTTCAGAGGCTCCGTGACGCCATCCAGCATCCTCCGTGTGCTGGCTGTCGCCCTCGGGCTTGGCCACCTCGTGGTCTCAAGGTGGCTGCGAGTTTCAGACGTCACATCTTCACACGACCGCGTGGAGGGGAAGGAGAGGGGACCATCTCCCTGCACAGCTCTTCAATCGAGCAAGCCCTGCTCAGACCCTCCCAGCCGACTTTCTGTCTCCTAGGCCAGACGAGGTCACCTTCTTGTGGAGGACAGCTAGTGCTCACCAGTCCTCTTTCTGGGCACACAGCTAGGCTGCAGGTCCCAGCCTCCTTTGCAGGTACATGTGGCCACATGACTGAGTTCTGGCCAATTGGATGCGAGCAAAATTAATTGCACCATTTTCGGGTCTGACCTATAAAAGCCTCCTGCCCACAGTTCTTGCTCTCGATCTGCCTGCTGAATGGAGAGGACTCTGAGGACAAGGAAGGCAGCATCACAAGACAGAAAGAGTGTCAGTCCCTAAAGAGCTGCCAGAGAAGAGCCCTCCTGCCGCAGCGTCTTGTACTGTGACGTGAGAAAGAACCATCACCTGTGGTGTAAAGCCACTGACATCTTGGAGTTACTTGTTACCGCAGCTAACAAGACGTAACCTAGCCAATACACACCCCCAGCCCTAAACACCAGTCAAGGGGACTGGAGAACCTGGAATGGCTTAGGGGTTGGGGAAGAGGTTCTACCTGAGCATTTTGTACCCCCTCCCCCAATACCAGAACACAGGCAGCTGTAGAGAAGGATGAGGGCAGGAAGGGGAGTGAGCAATGGGCTTGGGGCTTGAGCTGGAGCTAAGGCCACAGGAAGATGGGGCTTAGGGAGACAGCTGTCAGTGTGGTCACCAGTCCCGCTGGCCACCCAGGGCCTTTGTTGGCTCAGCCCCCTGGACCACTCCATGTATCATCCTATGGACAGCAGACAATCGGGCAACACTTGACTCATAACATATGGTGGCTCCCCTCAGGGAATCTGCGGTTCTTAGAAGCATGTGTCCGGAACTCCTAGCACGGGGACTCTGGGAGCCCCGGGCCCTGGGGCCTGCTGGGCAGGCAGGCCCGTTCAGGCTGCGTCTCCCTCCTCTCCTTGGGGAGGGGAATTTGCATGGTCGATAAGAGGCCAGGCTTCAGCATCTCCATTCCACAACTTCCCAGCCTGGCCAGCGGGACAGGTGAGCTCACCTCCCTGCACTGAAGTGTTTCTATCTGCAAAATGGGGAAGGGAAATGAATTCCTTCAACACGGGCGAAGAGGAAGTGAAATAAGCCACATAGAGTGTTAAGCCGAGGACCTGGCACCCAGTGAGGGCTCCTGAAGTGATGGCCGCCTGGTTATCAGTGATGGAGGGGGGACCGCATCTAGATTCTGTCAGCACCCCTATCCATCCCACATCTCCAAGAAGCTGTCCTTCCCTGAGTAGAAGGATTGGACAGAAGTCTGCCCTGCAGGGCGGGTCCGAGCCCTGACTCCTCCCCTTGCCAGCATGCCACCAGTCTGCTCCAAGCCTCAGTTTTTCTACCTGCACAATGAGCACAATTGGTTCCCCCATCTCTACCTCACAGAGTTGTAACAGAATTCAGTCGAAGCGGCAGATCTTTGTGCTTCAGTAGACAGAGTCCACAGCCACCCTGCCCTGGGTTCAAATCTAGCTCCGGCCTCTGCTCATTTTGTGACCTTGATAATGTCATTGAGTTAAGGTTTGGGGCTGTCAAAGGGGATGACACTGGATCCTACTCATAGGAGAGATGAAATGTGACCAGACACGTGACATAATCAGCTCTAAGCCTGCACCTTACAAAGGGCTCACTCAGTTAATAGGAGAATTGTTATTGTCACCAGTAGCCTCAAGATTTCGCAAAGTATAGAGGGCTCTGAGTTGAAAGGTTCCTGGGTCGGTCTCCATGAGATGCCGAAGAGGACAGTTCCATTTCACCCGGAGGCCATTTGGGTTTCCAGATTCTCCCACCCCATATTGATACCCTATTCCTAGAACTGGAGCCACGTGGGAGGCAGTGGGTGCAGGGCTGGGAGTCTAGAGTTTCAAATTCCAGTCCAGCTTCCGCTGCTCTCTGGCTGTGTGACCCTGGGCAAGTGCATCGCCCTTTCTGAGCCTCCTTGACCATCATGTGAGGCGACGGGACCGCAGGCTCTACCCTAAGGACCCATATGCCTGTGACACTCACTGACTCCTTCCTCACATCAGCCAGTGGCCCAGGGGAGAGGGTGTGGCTCCCCCGGGGGCTCAGGGTCAGGGTCACTGCTCTGCGTGGAATCTGGTCTCTGCTGCCCAGAACTGCCTCTCCGGATGCCTGGAATTTCACCATGAGTGACTCATGCCTTTGGGAAATCATTGCCCTCACCCCACTGAGTAATAACAATAACAATCCCTCGTGGCTTCATACCCGAGCCTCACTCGGTCTCATCGCACTGCTGTGAAGCAGGCAGTGGCCGGGAGGACAGTGCGGATCAGGTGCAGAAAGTGGTGTGCCCAACACTGCACAGGAGCGGGTGACCCGCCTGGAGCCGGGGGTCCTGGCTTCTTGGGCAGGGCCTCTCCCTCCAACGACTTCGTTTAAAAATGCCGCCCTGGGTATGCGCACACTCACGTTCACGGCAGCGCAAAGGTGGAAGCAGCCCGTGTCCATGGGTGGATGACAGGATAAGCAACATGCGGTGCTTCTATGTGTACCATGGAATATTACTCAGACCGAAAAGGAAGGGAAGTCTGGCACACGCTACAACATGGATGCGCCTTGAGGACATTGCGCTGAGTGAAATAGGCCGGACGCAAAAGAACAAGTGCCGTGTGATTCCTCTTACGAGGGACCTGGAGCAGCCCCGTCACAGGCACGGGAAGTGGGGGTGCTTGTCAGGGCTGGGGAGGGGCTGCAGAGCTGTTTAATGGCACAGGGTTTCCGTTCAGCAAGATGAAAAGTTCTGCGGATGGATGATGGTGACGGTACACAATGATGTGAATGCCCTAATGCCACTGAACCGCACGTTTGAAAATGTTAAGATGGCAAACTTTATGTTACGTGTATTTTCCCAAAATTAAAAAAAAATTTTAAATGCCACTTTTAAAAGGAAGATGGTAACAAGCTAGGTCATGCTGCTGTAACAAACATCCCCAAAGTCTGGCTCCTGAGCCAAGCAGGTAACCACTGTGCCAAACATCCCCAAAGTCTGACTCCTGAGCCAGGAACATTCTTCTTTGCTGTCCTAAACCTCTGCCTGCTCTGTCTACGCCCCAGACCCAGGATAAGGCAATGAAATCAGTCAGATTCACCCTTGCCTGGCTGTGTGGCCGTGGGCAAGCCACAGTTGATTTATCAACCTCTCTGATCCTCAGTTGATTTATCTGGAAAATGGGGTCAATAACAGAATGTATCTTGAGGGGAGAATTCAAGGAGCATGGAAAACATTAGCATGGCTAAGGCATGGCGTCAAGGCTGTGACATATTTAAGCCTCACGTAGATTTGGCACCCAGGCAAGAATGGGGTAGGCTTTAGTCTCAAGCCAGCAGGCCCTCAGCTTAAAGATATACACACCTTCTGCCCCCAGAGAAGTACCTTCTCCCAGCCAGCCTTGCATCAGGGCCCAGAACGGGTGGGGAGGGACCCAGAGGCTGCAGGGATGGTTGTCTCGAGCCTGAACTACTTTTCTCCCCAATAAACCGTTTTCAATCTCTCATTCTTTTTTTTTAAGGTAAGAGTTCCTTCTTTTTTATTATTAAAAAAATGTTTTTATTGCTTTCAGAGAGAGGAAGGGAGAGTGAGAGAACATTGATCATCTGCCTCCTGCACGCCCCTCACCAAGGATTGAGCCTGCAACCGGGCATGTGCCTCAACCAGGAATTAAACCTTCACCTCCTGGTTCATGGGTCACTGAGCCACACTGGCCAGGCTCAATCTCTCATTCTTTTTCTTTTCTTTTTCATCCATTTTGCCAAGGAACATGCAGGTAAGTGTGTGTCCGCTCCCAGCTCAGCCAACAGCCCACCGTGTGGGAATTTCTGCTTTAAATACTGGGGTACAGGACCCGGCAACCCACCCCTTTGCAGGTGCTGTTTCTCCTCCCGGCCGTGCCACACTAGCTCCCGGGTCTGTTCTGATTCTGCTCAGCAGCTGCCAAGCTCGCCCACAGGCCCTCTCCTGGGGCAGCCCCTCTGATCGCTGCCCCTGCCCAGGTAACACAACCCTGACAGTCTCCCTGGGGTGGGGCGCATGTCTCAAGTTCTTGTTTCCCCCAGTTATTAACACCCTGAGGGCAGGGACAGTGTCACCCATTTCTTTACGAAGTCAGACGCGTCCACCACCACGTCAGCAGGAAGAAGTGATTGTTGTTAACATCCCCATTTTACAGAAGAGAACCTGGAAAGTGCAAGTGAGCCAAGGTCCTTGCTCTCACTGAGCCGCCCTGTGGGCTGAGCGCACAGTAGGTGTGTGCCTCCATGGGCATCAGCAGGGGACGGGGCCAGAGTGGCAGAGACTGGCAGCCCTTCCCTCTGCTTCCTGGACACACAGCTAGTCTGCATTTCCCAGCCTCGCTGGCGAGGGAAGCGGGGCTTTTTGGCAGCCTGAGCACAACAAGAGACAGAGTGGAAGGTGGTTAGCAGGGCCCGGGAGAAGGAGGGGATGGGGCTCTGGTTGGACGGGTACAGACCCTCCGTTTGGGGTGAGGAAGAAGTTCTGGAGATGAGCGTGGTGGTGGTAAGGCGACGTGGGTGGGCTTAATGCCACGGCTCTGTAGAGTTAGACATGGTTAACACGATCAAGTTGATGTTGTGTGTTTACCACCATTAAAAATATCATATGAGCTGCAAATCAAGCCACATATGAATTTAAATTTTTCTAGCAGACACATTTTAAAACGTAAAAAGACACAGGTGGAATTAACTTACAATTATGTAACGGAAGCAATAAAAAATATTATTTTAGCACATCATCAATATGAAAGGTTATTAAGGAGTTATTTTGCTTTTTTCCCACACTAACACAATCGGGTGTGTGTTTCACACTGACAGCTCATCGCAGGTGCTCAGTAGCCACATGTGGCTCCTGGCTTCCGTGTGACATAGAGCAGGCCTCGCACAGGCGTTTGATGAGTGGACTATGCGTTTCTGTTGCAAGCCTGTGTGCTTGTAATGCTGATAGATATCACCAGGTGGCCTTCCACAGGTGCTAATGCCACAGGATCTAAGCCCGCCAGCAATGCCTGAGGGCGAGGACCCGTCCCCTCGCCCTCGCCCATCTCACTGCCCGTGTGAGGGATTACAAAGTGCCTGCTCGCTGTGCATTTGACACAGGTCTTACGAGGAGCGAGCGCCTTCTATATGCTAAAGGCCATTGCGTTTCCTCCTCTGTGAGCCATCGGCTCACCTCACTTGAGGGCTGTGTTTACTATTTCTCTGCACACCTCTCCACGGGCCCCAACCCCACCAGGACCTGGGACTGAGGCCAGATAGTTCAAATCATGCCGGAGTGGGAGCCGGCTGTTCCCAGCAGCGAGGAGGCTGTTGGCCCAAGCCCTGGGAAGCAGGACTTACCTTTGAGGTCATACCTCCCTCTGCTGGCCAGGCTGAGCTTCTCCACTCGGACTTGGTCCAGAAGAGGAGGCTAGACAGCTGGGGACTCAGGGAGGCTGTGGCGTCTGGGTTTAATCTCACTTCTACCACTTACTGCTCTGTGACCTCAGGTAAGTAACTCCACCTCTCTGGGCTCTCCACGCCCTCATCTGTAAAATAAAAATAGTAGCCATTCCTCTCACTCACGGGGTTGCTGGAGGAATAATGAGGACAAGACATGAGGTGCCTAACAGTGGTCGTAGCACAAAACAAGTGCTAAATAAATGGTAGCTGGGGTGTTCTGGACCCAGGGAAGAGAGGGAACGGCTGGCCGGGAGCCTCGCAAAGGAGGCAGCTGGGTTTGCCTGGGTCCACCACTGCCTAGCCAGCTTCAACGTCCTCTTCTGTGGACTAGCCACGCCACCTCACAGCAAGGGACTGGGACGTGCTGCCATGCTAGGACCCTCACACCTGTATGACCCCTGCCTGGCCTGGGCAGGGGCCCCAACCTCTCTCCACAGTGGGCTGGGCACACAAGGGTGTTGAGCGAATCCAGGCTGAATACCCACCGCAGCATTTGGACCCTCCCAGCCCGGACTCTCCCTCCCAGGGGCCTGCAGACACCCTGGCAGGGGCCTTCTGAAGTCATTTCTCCCCAAAGGGCACCCCAATGGAGCGCACCCCTGTGATCACATCACCTGAGCACCAGCTCCGTGGCGGTGCTGGGTGAGGACGGCTTTATCTGAGCCTGCCTGGTACAGGGCCACTGAGCCCTGTCCTCTGATCGACATTCAACTCTTGCTTAATTGACAGTTACGCTCGAATCCTTCCTCTGACCGAAAACCTCCCGTAGCTCCCCAGGGCCTGCCAACTGAGCCCCGGTTTCTCACCCTGGCAGTCAGGACCACCCCTGGCCTGAGAATGGCCTGTCTGTGTCTGTGGGGGGCGCTCCTGGGCTGCGTAAGAAGCACTCACCCAAGTCCTGCCCTTCCTCGGATTGCCCTACCTGCCCCTTCACGCTCTCATCTATCACCTTTCATTTAACACGGTTTATTAAACACATCGTTTATTTGTTAGTACCTATCCGTCCCCCACTATCTGAAGACATTGTCCTAGTCACTGAAGTAGAGACGGTGATCTTAACCACTGCAACTAAAGTGTCTTAATTTGTAGATTTCATAAAACATGTGCCCACGTGATTGCATTGAGAGTCCCGCCAGGTCTTGGACCGGGACGTGCACCTCAGGGCCAGTCCACCTCTGCGCCCAACGTGCAGGCCGGCTCCTCGCAGGAGGCCTTCCTGATGATGCTGGCTTCCTCCTCTGAGCGGCAGGGGCTGACTCCTGGCTCCGCCATAGAAGGTCGTTTTCCCAGGTCTCCCAGATTGTGTTTGTCAAGTGGTAACAATGATTCCCACCCTGACAGACGTATTGCGGGAATTACACTAGAGCAGGTGTAAACGTGCCTGCACGTGTAAGTGCTCCTGGGGGGCAACCCTCATTAGCAGTGGGAGCAGCTGACTCCAATCCTGGCTCCCAGATCCCCGAGGATCTAGACTAGAGGGTCTTCTCTTTTTGCCCACTAGAGGGCACCAGACATCACAAACGACCTCTAGTGCTTTGCCCCCTGGAGAGAAGCAGGCTTCCCAAGGTTCCCAGGGTAAGAATGAGGGGTGGCTGGGACTCAAAAGAGACCCCATCAAGGCAAGCCAAGAGCCTGGTAGGTATCCTTTGTTCCTGGGCCTGGCTGTCAGGGGTGAGGGCAGGCTGCGATGGATAGAAACAGCCAGGTCATCGTGCCAAAGCCCCACTGTTCATCCCTGGGTGCGTCCCACGGCCCGAAAGAGTGAATAAAAGAGCTGACTTCTGGAGCTAGCTCTTTGCATTTCTGTCTGTGTGACCTTGGTAAGTGACTTGACCTCTCTGAGCCTCAGTGGGAAATGTTACTGGTCCCAAAGAAGGGAAAAGCCCTGGGTGCAGGAGGGTGGCCACGATTGCTTGTGTTGCTTTCCATCGCGTGAATATGCTAAAGTGCAATTAGCTTTTTTCTGCTGATCGAAAATGTAACGTACTGATTAGTCAAAATGTGTTGTTGAGCATCTTACCATGAGCCAGACCCTGCACTGGCTTATGAGATTGGCAACCATGAAGCCAGTAGTTTTGTTGGGGGTGGTGGTATTCTGGGTGATAGAATACTTCAGCCCCCCGCCCCCCTTCTCTCTATAATATTGATGCTTTGACTCTACAATAGTAGAAAAGGAACAAATAGAGGAGCATTAATTGGGCACCTACTATGTACCAGATGCATAATTCCATCCTTCCTCTGACCCTGGGCTCCCTGCAAGCAGGGGCCATTGGCTCACTTGCCGCTGTATTCTCCACGCCTGGGACAATGGCTGGCACATAGTAGGTCCTCAATAGATACTTCTGTAGTGATTAAGAATGATTTGTACAAAGTCTACAAATGAGGAACCGAGGTTCAGAGAGACTGTGTGACTTGTCCAAGGTGATCCAGCTGGTGGGATGCAGGACCAGGGGCCTGAGAAAGTTCTTTCTACTCAGTGCTTGTCCCTCCTCCCCACTTTCCCACACCCCCTTGGCCTAAAGCAGCTTATTTTACAAACACATACTTATGTAGTACTTGTTAAGCAGCAACCCTAAGAGGTAGGTGTTAGAACTTCCCCCATTTTACAGATGGGAAGATTGAGGCACCAATCAAGTAACTAACTTGCCCAGATCACACAGACTAAATGGTAGAATCAGGATTCTAATCTGTCTGTCACTAAAAGGCTTGCTGTTGACCAGTATGCCATTCTGCCTCCTCGAGAGGCCACAGGGTGTGAATCTTCTCTTCTCACCCCCTTGGGGGCCCCTGGATGACCTGGGTCATGCCTTCTTTTGAACAGCCCCTGGTGCCCCTGGCACAGAGTTGGGCGTGCTGTGGGTGCTCAGTTCAGGCCTCTGGCTGGGGGTTTGCCCAGCAGATGAGACCCCTTAGTTGCTGTTGCCCCATTTGGAAGTTAGTGGGTGGCCCTGAGGTTTTAGTGCAAGGTCATCCCGGCCCTTTGAGCCTATAGCCACCTGTCCACGCCCCACCCAGTCCTATACACACCTGCCAGCAACCAATGGTGCTTTGAAGGTGCAGGGAAGAGGCAAGAGTTGGACTTTTCCCCTTTATCTGCACCACTTTCCTACATGTATGTTCTAAATGGCCTGTGTGCACATGGGTATATGTCTGCATGTAGTCCATGTGGACACACGTGTTCTCGTGCATGTGTGGAAGTGAGCGGTCCTGTATGTGAGTGCACATATGTGTGTCCAAGGGTGCAGATGTGGACCTGAGTGTAATATATAGCTCTGCACATGTGTGAGTAACATGGAAAGACAGACCACTAAAACAGAAGGGCATCTCCTCACCTAGCCTCAGTTTCCTCATCTGTAAAATGGGGACAATAATAGTATCTTACTGGTGGAACAGTGCCAGACACACACTACGTGCCATAATATTAGCTATTATTATTACTGCCCACCCAGAGGTTGTGTGGAGATTCCATGAAATGATAGCTTTGAGGATTTGGCTCAAGAAAAGTTTCTTCTGTCATCCTTAGATCAATAATTTTCCCTCCTTCCCCTTGGTTTTATCATTGCCAAGGCAACATAACAACAATCCAGAGAATTTGAGACACAGAGGTAGGAAGGATGGGGTATCTGTCACCCCATCCAGACTCCTTCCAGACTTTGTCCATAAGTAAGCTAGCAAGGGCTTAGCACAGGGTGGTGCTCGAAACACAGTTGGGTGGGTTAACAAATATATTTTCTTCACCTTAGATGACTAAACTGAGCATCTTTTTATTCTGCTTTTGTTCCCTTATCATGGGCATTTTCCATGTGACAACCAGTTTATAATTATTAGAGACGTTAGAAGATTGGAAACTTCTCGATGCCCCCAAACTGGGAAATAGTTAATTTGCTTGTGGAAAAGTCACTTTACGAAATGTGAGGTTCTCTTCTTTCTTTGGGACAAATTAATGTTTTCATATTGGGAATTGGGTGTCCCAGCATTTATCTGTTTCTGGATATAAAGTGATTCCATTGAAAAAGATGACATTAGACATCAAGTAAATGCAACTCAAAACTGTAGTGAAATACTCTGCAGACAACCCCCCAAGTGCTGGTGGGGATGTGGAGAAATGGGAGCCCTCATGCTTTGCTGGGGGATGGTAAAGTGGTGCAGAGGCTTTGGGAAACAGTCTGGCAGTTCCTCAAAGGCTAAAATTAGAGTTCCCATGTGATCCAGCAGTTCCACTCCTAGACATAGACCCAAGAAAAACAAAAATATATGTCTATACACAAATGTTCACAGCAGTTTATTCATAAGAGCCAAAAGGTGGAAACAACCCAATGTCCACCAATTGATGAACGAATATATTAAAAGTGGTGTGTCAACACAATGTAATATTACTTGGCAATAAAAAGGGAATAAAGTACTAATTCCTGCCACAACATGGATGGACTTTGAAATCATTTAAAGTGAAACGAGCAGTTACAAACGACTTTGTATGATTTCCGATTTGATTTTATTCCATTCCGTGGATTGTCCAGAATAGGCAAGTCCATAGAGGCAGAAGTGAACAGGCGATCACCATGTGCTGGGCGGGGGAGATCGGTGAGAGGCCAGTGAATGACTACTAATGGGCACAGATGGTTTTGGGGGGATGATGAGAAAGTTCCAAAATTGATAAACCTAGTAATAACTTGTATACTTTAGATGAGGGATTTTCAACCTTTTTCATCTCATGGAACACATAAACTAATTACTAAAATTCTGCAGCACACCAAAAAAATGTATGTTTTGCCGATATGACAAAAGAGTAGGTATAATTTTGATTGATTTATTTTAAAAATAATAATAGTAATTACCTACCCTTTTTGCTCCAAAGTGAGTTTTTAAAAAATCAGGTGCCTAGCCCGGCAAGTATGGCTCAGTGGTTGAGCATTGACCTATGAACCAAGAGGTTGCAGTTCGATTCCCTGTCTGGGCACATGCCCCAGTTGCAGCCTCGATCCCCAGTGGGGGGTGTGCAGGAGGCAGCCAATCCATGATTCTCTCTCATCATTGTTATTTCTATCTTTCTCACCCTCTCTCTTCCTCTCTGAAATCAATTTTTAAAAATCAGGATCCTAAATACTAATATATAAAGGGGTTTTTTTTTTTGGTTCCAAGAATTAACCAATCAGACATAACCTTATTATGCAACATGAGCAATAAGATGCAATTCTAATGTGACCTATATATATGGTTCAAGACAGGGCGTTCACACTGGATGCTATTGTTGTGTTAGCTGTTGTCTTTTTTTAAATTTGACAATCTAAAGGAAAAGAGATCAGTGCCTCTGACTAAATAGTCAGGTATTGCATGTTTTAAAAACTCTTGCAGCACGCCAGTTGAAAAATCATTCTTTAGATCAGTGGTTCTCAACCTTCCTAATGCTGCGACCCTTTAATACAGCTCCTCATGTTGTGGTGACCCACAACCATAAATTTATTTTCATTGCTACTTCATAACTGTAATTTTGCTACTGTTATGAATCATAATGTAAATATCTGATATGCTGGATGTATTTTCATTGTTACAAATTGAACATAATTAAAGCATAGTGATTAATCACAAAAACAATATGTAATTATATATGTGTTTTCTGATGGTCTTAGGTGACCCCTGTGAAAGGGTCATTCAACCCCAACAGGGTCGCGACCCACAGGTTGAGAACCGCTGCTTTAGATGAATAAATCATATGGCATGTGAATTTCTCTCACTGAACTTGTTAGAATAATTTTTTAAAAAGAATAGAGGCCGCCCTAACCGGTTTGGCTCAGTGGATAGAGCATCACCCTGCAGACTGAAAGGTCCCAGGTTCGATTTTGGTCAGGGGCATGTACCTTGGTTGCGGGCACGTCCCCAGTAGGGGGTGTGCAGGAGGCAGCTGATCGATGTTTCTCTCTCATTGATGTTTCTAACTATCCTTCTCCCTTCCTCTCTGTAAAAAGCCAATAAAATATGTTTAAAAAAAAAAGAAAAAGAAAAAAAGAATAGAGGCCTAACTCGTTTGGCTCAGTGGATAGAGCAAATGAAGGGTCCCAGGTTCAATTCTGGTCAAGGGCATGTACCTCGGTTGTAGGTGTGTGTGGGAGGTAACCAATCAATGTGTCCTCTCCTCCCACCCCCGCCCCCCACTTTCTGTAAAAATCAATGGAAAAATATCCTCGGGTGACGACTAACAAAATAATCTACACTAATAAAAGAGAAACATGCTGATTAGCGTACGACCGCTACCCTTCCCATTGGCTAATCAGCATATCCTTATGCAAATTAACTGTCAGCCAAGATGGTGGCTGGCAGCCATGCACTGAAGCGAGCAGGGAGGCTTGCTTGCTCCAGTGACGGCGAACTCCAACGTTCCCCGCCTCACTTGCCGGCCTCTCAGCTGCAACTCTAAGCAACTATGTACTATGTTGCAAATAAGAAGCTAAACAAAACCCCAGAAACCGGCTTTCATTCAGCTGGGCTTCAGCCAGCCAGACCGCAACATTGTATCGATGTTTTCAGCAGCGAGGCCTCAGAGCTAAAGCTGGCCCAGAATAAAAAGAAAAAAAAAGGAGCGGTTGGGAGCTTCAGTCACCCGCTTCCGGAAAACAGCCCTCAGTCCCTCACCCAGACTGGCCAGGCACCCCAGTGGGGACCCCCACCCTGATCCAGGACACCCTTCAGGGCAAACCAGCCAGCCCGTGCACCAGGCCTCTATCCTATATAGTAAAAGGGTAATATGCCTCCCGGCACCGGGATCAGCGGAGCAGCGAGGCTCCCAGCACCGGGATCAGAGTGACAGGGGGCAGCGCCCGGGGGCAGCGCCCCAACCCCCTGATCAGCCCTGCTCTGTGCCTGATAGGGGGGAGCTCCCCAATCCCCTGATTGTCCTGCGGCTCTGTGTTTGACAGGGTGCAGCACACCAACCCCCTGATTGGCCCTGCTCTGTGAGTGACAGGGGGCAGCGCCCCAACCCCCTGATTGGCCCTGCTCTGTGCGTGACAGGGGGTGGCGCCGCAACCTCCCCATTGACCCTGCCTTGAGTGTGACAGGGGGCAGTGCCCCAACCCCCCAATCGGCTGTACCCTGAGCGTGACTGAGGGTGGCATCGCAACCTCCCGATCCGCCCTGCTCTGTGCATGACGGGGCGGCGCCCCAACTCCCCAATCGGCCCTGCTCTGAGCCTGACCAGGGGCTGCACCTAGGGATTGGGCCTGCCCTCTGCCACCCGGGAGCAGGCCTAAGCCAGCAGGTCGTTATCTCCCGAGGGGTCCCAGACTGCGAGAGGGCACAGGCCGGGCTGGGGGACCCCCCCCCCCCCAGTGCACAAATTTTTGTGCACCGGGCCTCTAGTCCTATATAATGAAAGCCTAATATGCTAAGTATCTAGTTGTCCAGTAGTCTGTTCAACCAATCAAAGCCTAATATGCTAATGATATGCTAAGGCCGCTCAACTGCTCACTATGATGTGCACTGACCACCAGGGGGCAGACAGTAAACTAGTCAATCAGTTGCTATGACATGCACTGACCACCAGGGGGCAGACTGAGTGAGAAGGGCCAGACATGCCCTGGAGTCCTCCCGTGGTCCCTCCCCGGCTGGCCAACCTCTCTGGTCCCTCTCCAGTCGTGCACCGGTGGGATCCCTCGGCCTGGCCTCTCTCGCAATCCAGGACCCCTCAGGGGATGTCAGAGAGCTGGTTTTGGCCTGGTCCCACAGGCCAGGCCAAGGGACCCCACTGGTGCATGAATTCGTGCACCAGGCCTCTAGTAATAAAAATAAAATAAAATAAAAATAGAGACCCAAGACAACAATGCAAATACACAACATCATTTATTGGACACATGGGCTTGGGGGCCAAGTACATATTAATCTCACTTGACGTTCACAATAGCCCTGTGAGCTTACTTCCCTATCATATAGATGAGGACACAATTGAGAGGGAACTCAGCTCTGCGCTTCTGCCTGAGAAGTGGAGGGTCTGAGCCCTACATCTGGTACCTCAGGTGCTTTTGCTGCCTCCTTGAAGGGGCCTGAAGCTGGTGGACGGGTCAGCTGGGCAGACCTGTGGGGCCCGGGACCTGGGCTCCTCCCTGCCCTTTATCTGGCTTGGGCGGCCAGAGCTCATGGTCAGGACTCTTTATCGCTCCCTCAGGCCTTCTCCCAGCATCTCCCTGTTGAGGGACCCAGCAGGGGGCTGCCCAGTGATGTTGGTTTTCTATTTTTATAAAAAAAAGAAAAAAGAAGGGGTACCCCAATGGTGAAGGGGTGAACAGCAGAGGAGTGGGGAGGCCATACCTTCTCTTGGGTTCCACAGTTCTTAGAAATGCCCAACAGGCAACCTAAGGCTCCCTCCCCAAGGCACACCTGTGTGCCTGCGGGGCAAGGCTGGCCCTAGTCCTCCTCCTCGATCTCCCTCTTGGGAAAGGGCCCATGTCCTTGATTGCAAAATTCAGCTTAAAAAAAGCACACACAAAAAAACAGGAACCAATTTCCCCTCCCAGACAATCAAATCCTGGAAGAAATGTACTTGCAAAATAATCCCATGATGAGGTCACTGCACCAGGAAGGTCCCTGTGGGAGGGCTGGAGGGAACTCTGAGGTGTGGACGCAGGTTTGAGATGAGAGATGAGCCCTTTCCCTGTGCCTGGGCTGCCTCCTCCCCTCTCATAACCACTCTGACTCCTGAACTCCAGCAGCCACCATGCCTTTCCTGGAGGGCTCAGAAAGCACGCACCCCAACTAAGGAGGCACCCAGACTCCCGCCTGCACACTTTTCTGCAAGTGCAGGATGTTTGTGGACTCCCAGAGGCTCCTCAGGGGCCACAAACCCCTTTTTGGCTCCACTGTCTCATCCACCCAGACCACTACCTGGAACCCATACCAACTTTACCAGGAACAGGGCTTGCCCACCCTTCTCCACAGCTTATGTCCCGCTCACCCACTGGGGGCTGCTGGCTCCCCAGCTGGTACTAGGAGGGACTCTTGGAGACTTGAATTTGCAACCACCCCTCTCCCAACCACTCCCAGCCACGACCTCCCCCACCAGCACCACATCGAGAGGGACAGGAAGATGTCACTGAACTGAAAGGCCTGCGCAGAGAAAGGCGAGGAGGCTGTCTCCTCAGTCTTCAAAGGCTGTTCAGAGCTGTTGGTGCCGAAAGAGAATTCCCGAACCCACAGGGGCCTCGGGCACCGAAGTTCTGAGTTGTCCTGAGGAAGTGATTCCAGCCCTGGCCAGCGTGGCTCGGTTGGTTGAGCTCGGTCCCTTGCACCGAGAGGTCACCAGCTCGATTCCAGGTCAGCACTCGATCCCCAGGAGGGGGTGTGCAGGAGGCAGCCAATCAATGTGACCCCCTCACATAGATGTTCCCCCCCTTCTTCTCTTTCTAAAATCAATAATAAAAACATATTATAAAAAAAAAAAAGAAATGATTCCAGGTGCTTCTACCTCCCAGAAGCACACCCAGGCCTGCATCTCCTAAACTCTAGGGGTCCCCACAAGATGTGCAACCAGGAGCAATGGGCAGCAGCAGCTCGTCCCGGGCTCACCCCCTGAACCTGTCTCCAAGGCCCCCTTTTCTCTGACTTCCCAGTGAGCCAAAGCAGCCCCGCCTCGGCTCTCCTCTGCTGCTTCTGTCCTAACCCTCCCTTGTTTACTGCCCGCAGCTCCAACAAACGTAACTCTCCCAGGAGTGAATCCATGTGCAAGAAATGACAATAACAGCCAACCCTCACACACGTCCACACACTGCCCCGCACTTGAGGCCAAAACATTCTGGACAAAATAATCTCCGTTTAGCACTGGAACTCCTTTGGTGGCCAAAACCTAACTTGAACAGATGTATGAATATTCAGACATTAATCTCTGCATAAATATGAATGAGTCTAGTTACTGGGAGGCTAACCCAGACCCCACTGCTGTTATTTAACACTAGAGGCCCAGTGCACGAAATTCATGCACTTGGGGGGTGGGTCGGCCCTCAGCCCGGCCTGCGCCCTCTTGCAGTCCAGGAGCCCTCAGGGGATGTCCACGGGGAGCAGGCCTAAGCCGGCAGTCGGACATCCGTAGCGTTGTTGCGGAGGCAGGAGAGGCTCCCACCACTGCTGCTGCGTTCGCCAGATGTGAGCCTGGCTTCTGGCTGAGCAGCACGCCCCCTGTGGGAGTGCACTGACCACCAGGGGGCAGCTCCTGCATTGAGCGTCTGCCCCCTGGTGGTCAGTTCGTATCATAGTGACCAGTTGTTCCACTGTTTGGTTGATTTGCATATTAGCCTTTTATTATATAGGCTATGGCATTTGCTTTCTAAAACCCCCAAACTCTCAAAATCCCACAGCTCATGGGGATCCCAAGACATCGGGGTTTTAGGTAAGGGATCATAGCCTGAATATATTCTAAGTGCTTTACATCTGTTAACTCACTCGGTTCTTGCAATAAACCTATGGGGTAGAACTTCTTATTCGTCCTCCCATTTTATAGATAAGGAAACAGAGGCAGAAGGAGGTGAAGTGGGTGTTGGAGCTGGGGTTCAGGCCCAGGCACCTTGCTAAGCGAGGTGGGATGGTAGGGTAGGGGTTAAACAGCACAGAATTATCATTTTAAGCTGCCTTTGCAACACGGACATGCCCAGGAGGGTATGTGAGAAGCCAGCCTGTTGTGACAGGCCCTCTCCTAGGGTGACCAGCCTGGTTTGACGAGAACTATCCTGGTTTTGTGGAAAGGCAGTTAGACAGACATGAGCAGAGCAAGAAAGCCCTGGGTGCCTAGCAAAGGACAATGGTAGGGTGAGACCTCACCCCCAGGGTGCCCTTTCCTCCCCTAGCTGGTCATGGACCCCTAACTTTTCCTCCCTAGAGATAACATCTAGGCCTCAGTAGTATTTCAGCTCCAAGCCCAGAAAAGCAGCAAAACCAGACAAGCAAGCTCAAGGCTGACACGGACCAGCCGCATTGGATAATGACCCCCTGCCCTGGCGCCGGCCAACCAATCAGTGGAGACACACCTGGGAAGTGGCAGAGTATTCTATTAAGATCTTCCCCTGGGCCCTCCCCTAAAATCTCCACCCTAAAAACCCTTAGGACAGAGGGCCCAGCACCTTTCCGTTCCCCTCCTCATCCCCCCAGGGGAGTCACCTTTACCTTCCTCACTTCTAAGCTCCAGGGGCCCTTCCTTGACCTCTGCCACTTGTTTCCTAAGCCCATTTCTTCTATGAATTACTTCTTCCTCTTCTGTGATTTTTTAAATAAAAGTTCTCTTACAGTTTGAGTCTTGGCCCTGAATTCTTTCCCAGCCAGAACTCGAGAACCGAGGTTGCTGAACCCCTGGAGCTGCTCCCGCCGCCCACAAGAGTTTTGGCACAGAAAGTCCTGCACCCCAGCAAGCTCCTCACCCCCACCGCACCGGGATGGCAGGCTGCCTGGAAACGGGACCATGTGCCTCTCCCCGTGAGCATCGTGAGCGCCCAGCCCACTGAGGATTGGGATCCAGGATCTGAAGAAGTACATAGTTCGCACAGCACGGCTTCTCAACGTCAGGATCTCCTGCAGGCACCTGACCAAGACACAGGAGGAGATGCTGGCTGTGTCGCCTTCACCGAGCGGCAGTGTGTCTGTGCCCAACACGGCACCTGCTTAGAGCCAGGCACCTGCTGGAGGGGTTTGCAAGGACAAGAGCAACCAACCCCATGAGGCTTTGCCCTTGCGTGTTGACTTTGGACTCCGTTGTAAACACGGTTGAATAGCCCCGTGCAGGGAAATTGACTCTGATATTCCAAGTTAGAAATGTCTGGCTCTCATCCTCAACTTCAAATTCTAACTCACAAGGCCCCACACGGGAGACCTGACTTCTCAGGAATGATCCTCACCAGGAACTCATATTCACCTGCCACAGGCCTGCCCAGTCCTGTCTGGGTGCAAAGAACCCTGAGGCAGGGCTGGGCCGAGGAGGCGGGAGAGAAACATGCCTGGACTCCCAGAGGGAGACACAGCCCGTGTGCTGAGGGTCCCAGGGGCTCCTGAGCTGGGTGAGGAAGGAGGGGTCAGGATGGGAATGCCCTACAATCCACATAAACGCTGAGGCCCCACCCCCCACCCCCACCGTCAAGAACCCAGGTGGGAGGCTGCTGGTTAAACATGGCCCAAACACACTTATTTATCTCCACTGTTCTCTGAGATTCCAATAAAATGATATAAAGGCATTTTTTAAAATGCACATCTATCTACTGGGACAAAGAGAATATGTGAAGAAATAACAGCATATAAAAGGAGTCAACCAAATTCTGAAAGCTGGAAAGCAGATGGTGAGTGGGGACTGATTTAAAAAAACCCAAGAAATTCAATACCAGACATCAAACTATATTACCAAGCCACGGTTCTCAAAACTACCTGGTACTGGCACAAGAACAGACATATAGACCAATGGAACAGAATAGAGGACCCAGAAATTGACCCAAGCCATTATACTCAATTAATATTTGACAAAGGAGGCAAGAGCATACAATGGAGTCAAAACAGCCTCTTTAATAAATGGTGCTGGGAAATTTGGTCAGATACATGCAAAAAAATGAAACCGGATCACCAACTTACACCATACACAAAAACAAACTCAAAATGGCGTAAAGGACTTGAATGTAAGATGGGAAACCATAAAAACCCTACAAGACTCCATAGGCAGCAAAATTGCAGACATATGTCGTAGCAATATCGTTACAGACACAGATCCTAGGGCAAGAGAGACTAAAGAGAAAATAAACAAATGAGTCTACATCAAAATAAAAAGCTTCTGCACAGCAAAAGAAACCATCAACAAAACAACAAGAAAGCCCACTTCGTGGGAAAACATATTTGCCAATGTTATCTCCGATAAGGGTTTAATCTCCAACATTTACAGGGAACTCACACAACTTAACAAAAGGAAGATAAACAACCCAATACAAAAATGGGCAAAGGACCTAAATAGACACTTTCCGAAAGAGGACATTCAGAAAGCCAAGAGACATATGAAAACATGCTCAAAGTCACTAATTATCCGAGAGATGCAAATCAAAACAACAATGAGGTACCACCTCACAACTGTCAGAATGGCTATCATCAACAAATCAACAAACAACAAGCTCGAGAGGATGCAGAGAAAAAGGAACCCTCCTTCACTGCTGGTGGGAATGCAAATT
>NW_005871138.1:4075757-4086093 GCF_000147115.1 Myotis lucifugus
AGGTCCATGTTCACCCATGGCTCAGCTTCAGGGCCCGGAATAGACAGGTCCTTAGGAAGTTGTTGCTATCATTGTTATATTCAGATGGCATCCTTCTGTCTGTTCTCTTCATTTCTTAGTCAGAAAAGTTATGAGGCAGAAGAAGAGGTGAATGGCAGAGTCTGGCTGCCTGTGACATCCCTCCACCATCCACACACCCTTCTCACAAACCACATCTTCGATGTGGCAGAAATGGCTAGTTGACTTCCAATATCTACTATCCACTTCCTCTATCTAGCTAAAAAAAAAAAAAAAAAAGCTAGCTCCCTTGCTTTCCAGCCTCAAGGCATTTTCCAGTCTCCTTCGTAATTAAGTGTGACCATGTGACTATATAAGTGGAATTTGTTGTGAGGAAATTGGGAAGTATCTTTAAAAGAAAAAAGCTAAAAAGAAGAAGGAGGAGGAGGAGGAGGAGGAGAAGAAAGCTCTTCTTCTTCTACTCTGCTCTCTGGGCAGTTGATGTGATGGCCAGTGCTCCAACAGCCATACTGTGCAGTGAGGGTAAGGAACATATATGAGGGTTGGCAGAGCAGAGAGATGGAAGGAACCATATTTATGGAGTTGCTATACCAGCCATACATTGCCCACCTCTGGACTTCTTTTGCATGACAGAGAAATAAACTTCTTTCTTCTTCTTCTTCTTCTTCTTCTTCTTCTTCTTCTTATTATTATTATTATTATTATTATTTTGCTACTATTATTTTAGGACTAGAGGCCCAGTGCACAAGATTCGTGCACGGGGTGGGGTTGGGGAATGGGATCGGGCCTAAGCCGGCAATCAGACATGCCTCTCATAGTCTGGGGCTATCCCAGTCCGGGACCCCTCACTCCTTACTGCCTGCCTGCAGTGGAGGTGGGAGAGGCCCCCGCCACCGCCACTGCACTGCCAGCCGTGACCCGGGCTTCTGGCTGAGCTGTGCTCACCCTGTGGGAGCGCACTGACCAACAGGGGACAGCTCTTGCTTTGAGCGTCCGCCCCCTGGTGGTCAGTGTGCGTCACAGTTCTGCCATGCGGTCTATTTGTATATTAGGGTTTTATTATATAGGACTAGAGGCCCGGTGCACAAAAATTTGTGCACTTGGGGGGAGGGGTCCCTCAGCCCGGCTTGTGCCCTCTTTCAGACTGGGACCCTCAGGGGATGACCACCTGCTGGCTTAGGCCTGCTCCCCGGGGGATCGGGCCTAAGATGGCAATCAGACATCCCTCTGGCAGCCCGGCAGCCCTGGGGGGATGTCCACTTGCCAGCGGGGAGCAGACCTAAGCTGCAGTCGGACATCCTTAGCGCTGCTGATGAGGCAGGAGAGGCTCCCACCACCACCACTGTACTGGCAGCCATCAGCCTGGCTTGTGGCTGAGCAGAGCTCCCCCTGTGGGAGTGCACTGACCACCAGGGGGAAGCTCCTGCATTGAGCGTCTGCCCCCTGGTGGTCAGTGTGTGTCATAGTGACCAGTCATTCCCAGTCTTTCTGCTGTTAGGGTCAGTTTGCCTATTACCCTTTTATTATATAGGATAGAGGCCTGGTGCATGGGTGGGGGCCGGCTGGTTTGACCTGAAGGGTGTCCCGGATCAGGGTGGGGGTCCCGCTGGGGTGCCTGGCCAGCCTGGGTGAGGGGCTGATGGCTGTTTGCAGCTGGTCACACCCCCTTCAGGGTGGGGGTCCCCACTGGGGTGCCTGGCCAGTCTGGGTGAGGGGCTGAGGGCCGTTTTCAGGCTGGCCGGGACTGAAGCTCCCAGCCTCTCCTTTTTTTCTTTTTTTTTTATTCTGGGATTTATTTACCTTCTATAATTGAAACATTGTTGCCGTCACTGGCGCTCCCAGCTCTGAGGCCGCGGACGGCTGAAAGCAGGTATCTGGGGTTTGTTTAGCTTCTATAATTGAAACTTAGTTGCTTTCAGAGCTCAGAGCCGGGCAGCAGCAGGCGAGGAACCTTGGCTTCCTCCATCACTGGAGCAAGCAAGCCTCCTGCTCGCTTCAGCTGTGTGGCTGCCGGCCGCCATCTTGGTTGGCAGTTAATTTGCATATCACCCTGATTAGCCAATGGGAAGCGTAGCAGAGGTACGGTTAATTACCCTTTTTGTCTTTTATTAGATAGGATTTTGTGTTGTGTGCAACTGATCCTAGGCCTGTCTGATAAATTTGACGTCCCTCCCTTCTACTCAGCTATCCTAGAAGATCAGAATCAGCAGAGACCTTAGTTATTCTGGAGTCCACATGGCCAAGGGCAAAATCTGGACCACATACACCTACATATGTTACCCCATGAGCTAGGTATGGATGTGGGTTATCCCTAAGCTGGGTATATATGTGGGTTATCCTATGAGTTAGGTATATATGTGAATTATCCTATGAATTAGGTATGTCTATGTGTTAACCTATGAGCTTGGTATTATATGTGTTATCCCCACTTAACAGAGGAGGAATTTGAGCTCAGAGAACTTGTCCCAGGTCACAGACTCCAAACTGTCTGCATTCCATGCTTACTCTGTCAGCATTTGCGTTTGCAACCCTTGATTTCCCAACCACTTGCCAGGAGGTTTGCAGAGGAAAACAACAGAACAAGGAGGAAGACATACTTGCTGACCTTTGTCATATTGTAGCACATCGGTGGCGCTGACTCCCCGCTGCACCGGGAGCAAACCAACTGGAGAGCGGGGGTTTCTCCACACCCTGGGTGCCTGGTGCAGGGCCAGCCTAGGGAGCTGTGTGCTGAGTGAATGAAGTGACCCACCTTTAGGTGGTGCAAACTCAGGGGCGCGTGCCTGCCCAGGGCTCTGCCCGCAGACCTGGCCACTGTCCCACCTTCCGTGCTTTCTCCTGGATACTGACAGAGGTCAAGAGCACAGGCGCTGAGGTCTGGCTTATTCACACCCAAATTCCTGCTTCATCTCTCACTAGCCGTGACCACTTAGAGCCTTGGTTTCTTCACCAGCGAATGGGGCTATCATGGTGCCTCACAGGGCTGCTGGGAGGACTAGATGAGAGTATGCAAATCCCTTCTCCTGGCGACCAACTTGAGCAGTAGTAGCTGTTACTGTGACACATGCTCTGTATGCGTGTGTGGGGTGGGGACGGATTAATTTGCCTGTGTCTTAAAATCCTTTTCCTTATGTATCGACTTGCCCTCCCTTGACCCAACGCAGCCTGAGCCCTGCACAGGACTGGACACAGGTTATGCTCAGGTGAAGGCTTCCCATATATCTCAGGAGCTGGGGGCCAATGACCTGAATTGCCCAATGACATCCTTCATCCCAACAACACATAACAAGCTCCTGCTCTCCACCAGGCCTGGGTCAGGACTGGAGATCAGGGATCATCGGACCCTGTCTTATCTTTGAAGACCATCTACCTGACTGGCACAGTTAGACAAGGGACATGACTCTCCGATACACAGAAGATGATGACACTAGATTTTTATTTAGGAAGGATTATGTGAGAGTTAGAATTCCTGTGTTAGAATTTGAGAATGTATCTCTCCCATCTTCACATGTGAATAATACCGTGTGGATGATGCATTGGAAAGTGTTAGGTCGGAGAGAGCCCAGGCATCTCTCTCCATTCCTCCTCCAACTCTGTAGATATTGGCCCACTGTGTACTGGTGTGGAGAAGTTCAAGACCAGCCTGTGTCACCCAGGGTCCTGGCAGGAACCAGGTGACGCACTCAAACTGAGTAATTGAGGAGAGTTGAATAAAGGACTTATTTACAGTTGTCAAATGGATAAGATCTGAGGATCTCACGTACAACATGGTGACTGGTATAGTTGGTTGATAACACTATTGTATAATTAAAATTTGCTAAGAGCAGAACTGAAGTGTTTTTACCCCCTCCCAAAAGAGGTAAATATGTGAGGTGATGGGTGTGTTAACTCAATGGGGAAATCCTTCCGCAATGTACACACATGCCAAGTCATCACATGGTAGTTGAGCTCCATGCAGTTCAATAAGGGGTTCTCCTGCAGGCTTTCGGCGAGGTCAAGAACTGGCTCCTGTCCAAACAGGACCCGCAGGAGGAGGCGGAGCTCTGCAGCTGGATGGAGGGCCTGTCTGTGGGTCCCAACTTCCGGAAGGGTCTGAAGGATGGAATTATCCTATGCACACTCGTGAGTAAGCTCCTGCCCAACTCAGCCCCCACGATCAACCGCTCCATGCAACCTGGCACCAGCTAGTAAATCTCTCCAACTTCATCTAGACCACGGTCAGCTCCGGCACGAACTCCGTGGACCTGTTCAAGCTCAGGACCTTGAGAGTGGAAACGTGAAGCAGGTGCAGGTGTCTCGTCTGGCTCTGCAGAGTGGCGTGGACATCGGCATCAAGTACTCGGGGAAGCAGCGGTGGAACTTCGATGACGCCACCATGAAGGCGGGCCAGTGCGTCACTGGGCTCCAGATGGGCACCAACAGTGTGCCAGCCAGTCAGGAAGACAGCATATGGCACGAGAAGACATCTGCGTGACCCAAGAACCATAGCCTGCCACCCATGGGCCATTCATCCTCAGCCTGCCAATGGGCACCAACAAGTGTGCCAGCAGGTGGGCACAATGGCTCCCAGGACCCAGCGGCACATCTGTGATGCCAAGCTGGGGACCAACAACTGTGACAACTCCTCCTGTCTCTGCAGATGGGCTACATGCAGGGTGCCAACCAGAAGAGCCAGGTCTCTGGCCTGGGCTGGCAGGTATATGACCCCAAGTGCTTCCCACAAGGCCCAGTGCTGACGGAGCCGGCAACTGCCCAAGCCCAGGGAAGGCCCTGGAATACCCCCCTGCAGGCTACTGAGGTCCCCCTTGCAGGGTGTCTCCCCACATCATTGCCCATCTGGGATTTGGGGTTTTCTGTGTTTTCATCTTGTTTCTGTATGTGTTCAAGTGCTTGCAGCTGAGGGTCTGTGAAGGCCAGCCCCAGGCATGTGGGGTAGGAGTCACTGCCACGCACACCCAGGCAGCAGACTTCCCAGCAGCCTCCGGGGGAAGCTGTTTGGGGAAGAGGCCCATGGCGGGAAGGGAACTGGCTCCAAGCTTTCAGTTGCTTCGTCCTCTTTCCTTTTCTCTGCTTATCAGTTTGTGGTTTCTGTACCCACAGAATTTTCAGGCAATTTTAACAAAAGTACAGTAGAACCTCATTTCTCGAACTTAATTCTGTTCGAAAACTGAATAATTTTTTCCCATTAAAATAATGTAAATCGAATGAATCCGTTCCAGGCCCCCGAGTGAATCCATTCCAGGCCCCCTGTTTCAACCTTTCACATATACAGTTCATGCCTATTGTACTGTTTAATCTATAAATAAACATGTAAAAACAAAAAGGACATGAAATGAAAATTTAACAAAAAGGAAAGGAAATGTTCAGTACAAAGTGAAAACTTAACAATAATTATAAGCAGCAGCAAAAGCAAAAAAACACGAAAATATTCACAGCACATATCCTGAGATTTTAGCAGTGGTAAACTGACTCATATTCGCGGTTCTCTCCTTTGTCACCTGAGAGATGGGTGACTGATCATACGGCATCAGCACAAAAGGGTTGTCAGGTTGAGAAGCGAATTGCTCAAGGTGGGAGGCGTTGGAGGAATGAGGTTCCACTGTGATTGGGGCGGGAATGGGGGATATTAACCAGCACTCCTATTATCTACTGCTGCCTAACAGCCTATCCCAAGACTTAATGACTTCAATTAATAGCCGTTCTATTACATTATATCTGCAAGTCAGGAATGTGGGGTGGGGTCAGGCGGCTGCTGTTCTGGTCCAACATGGCTTCGCTAACGTGTGTGTCTGGTCTCTTGGTGGGGGCGGCGGGAAGGCCGCGCTCAGCTGGGCAGTCCAGGGAGGGACTGCATGTGGATTCTCCAGTGGGGACTTCTCACATTGCGACTCAGGGTTCCCAGAGAGAATGTTCGAGAGGCCCCAGTGGAAGCGGCAAGGCTTCTTATGACCTAGACTCAAAGTCCAGAAATGTCAGGTTCACCACAGTCTATCAGGCAAACAAGTTACTCTTCCAGCCCAGGTAGAACAGGAGGAAGATTAGACTCCCTGTCACAGTGGAAGGAATAGCAAAGAACGCGTGTCACCTTGAATGGACCAGCACGTCATCCAGGTTGGCCAGTGTGTGAGGACTGTGCTGAAAAGTGAAGGGACTGATGTTGGAGGGGAACTTGAATGTCATGGCAGGGGCTGGGGAGGCAGCAATAAGGTAGAGAATAAGGTTCTAGGGCAGGGGTGGGCAATCTTTTTGTGAGTGCGTGCCAAAACCAGCAAAATCTCTGACTCAAAATTCTTCTGCGTGCCAACCCTAATTTTTTGAGAACATGTTACGTCTACTTCATATCTCTTAAGGTGTACATATGTGAAGAACCTTGAAGAAATAATAAAATTCATTCGAGCGACAAAAACACAGTATATGATGATGAAAAATACTTTTATTTTTTAATGTATACATGTACACTGATAGTCTGACAGAAAACTTTATGACTCCGTTTGATATTTTCAGTGGGACTTTTGCTGCTGCATCACTGATGACAGAGATTTTACATCAGGTTTATATTTCCTGACCTTCAGAGATATGCATGAGCTACTACTTTCATCCATCAGGCTACTCCTATTACGAGACTTAACAAAATTCATCACTGAGAACAAAGATTCACAAGCATATGTGGATGAAACCAAAACACTGGTCGGATCTAGGAAGGCAGGGAGAGTTAAGGCAGAGGCATAGAAATTGCTCTTCCCCTCTCTCGTCAATCCATGTCTATGGTCTTTAAGATAACTTGTTATGTAAAATTATTTATTTATCTAAGATGCACCTACACTGAATTTATCTGAAAAATAAAAAAGTCGATATTAAGAAAAAAATTGTAAATGGAAGATTATAAGAGAGGTTTTCACGTGCTAGCAAAAGTTACTGGCGTGCCAGGGGTTGCCCACCCCTGTTCTAGAGTCAGGTTCAAATGCAAATCCCAGCTGCCACTTGCAGCACAGGTACCAAGCAGGCTGCTCTTTTCTCGGAGCCTTAGTGTTCTC
Source organism: Myotis lucifugus (assembly GCF_000147115.1). NCBI lineage: Eukaryota > Metazoa > Chordata > Mammalia > Chiroptera > Vespertilionidae > Myotis > Myotis lucifugus. The sequence continues at coordinate 4,082,810 of NW_005871138.1, forward strand.
ACCTGTAAAATGAGATCACTTCCTACTTTCCTACTTCACGATATTGCGGTAAAGATGAAATGGGATGGTGCTTATAAAGCGCTTCTCAGAGTACCTGCTCCAAGCATGTCTCAGTGAGTAGAGCTGTATGGTTTATCCTGAGTAGCACAGAGAGCCAGGAAAGGGTCTTAGCAAAAACACTCTGGTTTCCAGTGTGCCAGAAGAATCGGTTTACAGCCACCCAGTAAAGGCCTATCTTCCCTAACCAAGGACACAGTAGTAAATGGTTACACTTCTCCCCAACCAGAGGCTAAGTAGCTCAAATCAGCCTACTCAGGGAGACAGATAACAGAAATCCGATAAATGCCATTCGTGCCAACCACACCCAAGGACAGATGAAGTTAAGGGAATAAATCTCATTTTGGCACATGGGCATAAAGCTGATGAATATTCTGTTAGATCCTCCCCTAAGATCGCCCCTAAAATCCCCGTCTTTAGAAAACAGATAAGAACCCTCAAGACAAAGACCCAGCGAGGGCTCTCTCTGGAGCACGCCATGCCTTTCTTCATTTTCAGCCATGCACCTTTCCTGTTCTCTCCTACACTCTGAGGGTCCCCAGGAGACTCACAACCAGGGGAGCAAAGGGCAGCGCAGCTCGTCCCGGGCTCACCCCTGAGCCAGTCTCCCAGGCCCCCTTCTCTCTGACTTTTCAATGAGCCAGAGCAGCCTGCCTGGACTCACTTCTTCCCTAGAATGTTTCTAGGGCCAACGCAGGGCACCCCTAGGTTCTCTCCTGCTGCTTCTTCTACCCCAAGCCCTTCCTTTGTTTCACTGTCTCCTCAAAATCCCCTGGACTCGTGTTGTGAAGTGTTTCCCACATGAAGCCAAGAACCCACACGTGCCCAAGGCAGACCCACTCTGGCGGCCCCTTTCCCGTGACACAGCAGCCCAGCCACTTGGGAATCGTGTTAAAAGATAGATTCCAGCTCAGTAGGTGTGGGGAGGGTCTGAGAGTCAGCAGGTGTAGTCAGCTCCCTGGTGACATCGATGCTGATGATTCCCGGCCACACTTTGAGAATATTGTTTCCAAATAAAAGTTTGATCCTGTCTTGCCTCCATTTAAAACCCTCCACAGCACGCTCAGGGGAAAGGCCTCACTCTGTCCCATAGTGACCTAGTTCTCACCGGATTTTCTAGCTGCTTGTCCTCCACTCTCCTGCCCTCTCTTTTCTCCTTATTTGTTATCAGTTTATTTATAATACTAGTGGTCCTGTGTACAAATTTTGTGCATGGGGGCGGGGTGTCCCTCAGCCTGGCCTGCACCCTCTTCAATCTGGGACCCCTTGGGGGATGTCGGGGGATCACGCCTAAACCGGCAGTCGGACATCCCTCTCGCAATCCGGAACTGCTGGCTCCTAACCACTCACCTGCCTGCCTGCCTGATCGCCCCTAACCACTCTGCCTGCCGGCCTGCTCACCCCCAACTGCCCCCCACTGCTGGCCTGTTCTCCCCCAACTGCCCTCCCCTCCTGGCCTGATCGCCCCTAACCGCCTCTGCCTCACCATGGCTTTGTCCAGAAGGATGTCCGGAAGGTCTCCTGGTCTAATTAGCATATTACCCTTTTATTAGTATAGATAATGAAATGAAACGAAACCACCATCCCACCCAAGCACTGGAACATGACCAGTAACCTGAATGTACCTCTATGCGCCTCCCCTCTCCTGAGTTGTGATAACCACTCTTCTTCAGTTTCTTTCTCTCTTTCCCTTGATTTAAAACATTTTCTCCCAAATACATGTGTCTAAACATGCATATTTTTGGTTTTGCTTTTATTATACATTCTATGAGTTACATCACGGCCCATGTAGTTTTGTGCGACTTTTTCACTCCACACTGTTTCTTAGATCTATGTGGTGCTGTTTGCCACTGAAGTTCATTCAGTATCACTGCTGCATTCTATTCCGTGGCGTGAGTATTCCAGAGTTATTTGCCCACTCGCTGTGGACGGGCCTTTGGGTTTCCCATGTTTTTGTCATTACAGCGGGGCACAGTGTGAACACTCTCTGGCTTCCCTCTTCCACTCCACTCCCTTCACCTGGCACACTCCTTCAGGTCCTCAGACAAGCTTCCCCGACCTGCAGGCCACGGGTGGTCCCCATACAGCTCCCTAATTACACACTCGTGTTGTGTGATTACGTGATGAGCGTGGGTCTAGCCCGGGTAGAGGGCAAGCCCCACAAGGTTTGTGATGCTCACAGGCTCCCAGATTCCAGCTCGGGCCTGGCACTCTGGACGCACCCAGGCAGCAGAGCCGCGCCTGGAGGCTGGAGCCTGAGCCCGCAGGTGGCTGCAACCCCAAGTCCCAGGGCCAGTGTTTGGGGGGTGGGGGGGCCCCCGAGGCGCTGAGGGACCCTGTGTTTGTTCCCATTGCTGGGCCTGAATTCCAGGAAAAGCACAGCTGGGGACAGCGAGGCGGGGCGGGGCCTGGAGCGGCCCGGGGCCGGGCCTTTGCCGGGTTGGGGCGGTCCCGGGGCGGGGCGGAACCCGGGCCCCGTTAAGAAGGGCGAGGCGGGCCGCGCTTACAGCGGGGGCCCCGGGGGACCACGAACCGGCCTCCTATTCAGCCCTCGACCGCGGGGATCCAGCGGAGGAAGGAGCAGCGCGGGGCGCACGCTTGGCACCATGACCCAGACACCCGCCTTCGACAAGCCCAAAGTGAGCGCGGGCCGGGGCTCGGGTCCGGGTTCTGGCGCCTTGTCTGGCTGGAGGGCTTAGGGGCTTCCACAGAGCGGGATCAGCGGGCCCCTGCGGGTGCTTTCCTCCCTCAGCTCAGGCCCACCTCCGCCTCTGGGCTAATTAGTGAGAGACAATGAGGAAGTGAGGGTCCTGAACCTGGAGGCATCCCTGGCTGGCCTCCGAGTTCTGCTTCTGCCGCTGACTTGCCTCCTTTGGGTCTCAGTTTTACCATCTGTCAAATGGGCATTCTCTCTGAACCTCATCTGTAAAACGGGGCTTGGGGCGTGCTGTCTACAACCATAGGTGGTGTTGGGTCTGGTGCAATAGCGCTCTGTGAGTGTCAACAGCTTTATACTCAAACACTGATGGTTTTGTCCACTCCAAGGAGTCTGCCTGTGGATGTACCCACGGGAAGAACTGAGCCATGCCAGAGATGGGGGCAGAGGACTCGGGTGGACCTTAGGCTTTGGGCTCTGGTAAGACTCGAGAGCCACTGGCCCCAAAGGATAACTTTCTTGTCCCTCCTCCCACCAGCTGTGGTGTCTTGGGAATGGTGGGGTCAGGGGG
>NW_005871138.1:4087304-4091177 GCF_000147115.1 Myotis lucifugus
TCTACTTTAGACAAGACCTCTGCAGACACCTCAGCACGAGGAGGAACTATATTATCCACGTCTCCCCTCTTTACGCGCGACACCGCGCCCGTAACTACGACCCAGACTACGATCTTTTAATCAACCACGACAATCACAATCTCTACTCCTAGGCCCACCTCGTCCTCACTCTTGCACCAGGATCACCTATTCCGCCACCACTACCACCATTTCTTACACTACGACCCCCACCCCTACCCCAACCTCTATACCTACCACAACCACCACCATCTCGATGACTACCACTCTGCCCATAACCCCCACGTTCTCACCCTTGGCTGCCCACCAGACCCCCTGGGAATCTTTTTAAACTCCTGATTCTGGCCTCATCTCCGGAAATTCCGTTTCTTTGTTACTAATGTTGTGGACCCCCACCATAACAAAGAAACAATTTCCGGAGGATGAAGCCCAGAAATCAGGATTTTAAAAAGATTCCCAGGGGATTCTAATGTGCAGCCAAGGTTGAGAACCACTGGTATAGACGAAGAGGCAGAGGCACAGAGATGAACTAGGTTAGGAAAAGCACATCAGCCGAGCTAGGGGGCCGGCTTCCCAGTCCCATGAAGGAGTCTAGGGTGGGGACCGAGATGCTACACTCTGACAAGCTCCCAGGTGATGCTAGTCCGGATGGTCCACGGACCACACTTTAGGTAGCAAGACCCTAGGCAGCTGCCCACCTGGGTTGATTATGTCATTCCAACAAATGCTTCCTGAGCCACCGTTGGACACTGGAGGAGGTTGGAGGAGGTACAAAGGGGGATGGGGGGTGGCCCTCATCTGTTTCCACAGGGCAAGGCTGGAAAATGCCAGGCACTCGGGAGTTCTTGGTCAGGGAGGGCACTGCTGATCACATGCCTGGTATTTTAATGATAATAACAGCTGTCATTTAAGTGTGAGTTCTGGTACCTTCCATGGTTTATCTCTCAGAATCCTCTGGACAACTTGACAAGGCAGATATTTTCTTCTTCTTTTTGCTGCTTAATGTGGTTTTTATTTACGAGAATTCAGGGGAACAACACCCGAGGAGGAAAGGGGTGATGAGAGAGACTCCTCTCTGGAAGATACCGACCACCCCCCTATTGTGTAATGTTTGGGTCCCACGGACCCGTTGCGGTCAGAGGAAAGGAACATGTCTGTGAGCAAGAGGGCCGGAAGGGACCCATCCACAGCGTCTCCCAAGGCTTTGCAAAACTGGTCGCGTGTTCTGCAAGACGCAGGAAAACACTTTACAGCATCCCTTGCAAATAGTATGAAGGAAAGGTACCACGTCGGGCCTAAGACTGCCAAATGCAGAAGACGAGGGCAAGCCCCTTGTTAAGCCACCAAAAGGCAGAACACAGGTGAGCGCAAATCACAACAGCACCGTGATGGTTACCATCAAACCCAAGGGCTCGAACGTTCTCTGCAGCTGTTCCATTGGTCCCATGAGAAAGGCTCCCAGTGGATGCGGTGTTAACGAAGGTGTAAACCGCGGCAAAGGTCTAGTGCAGCCGTGGGCAAACTTTTTGACTCGAGGGCCACAATGGGTTCTTAAACTGGACCGGAGGGCCGGAACAAAAGCATGGATGGAGTGTTTGTGTGAACTAATATAAATTCAAAGTAAACATCATTACATAAAAGGGTACGGTCTTTTTTTTTTTTTAGTTTCATTCATTTCAAACGGGCCGGATCCGGCCCGCGGGCCGTAGTTTGCCCCACTGGGGTAGGGCAAACTCAATTTACTAAACTCTGTTCTTATCATCCTGCAATGACCCTTGAAGCCCTCATCATGCATCCTACTTAGGATGTCCTATGTACTCATGCTCCCTTTCTCCTCTGAACTTATGGGGTTCCCATACATATGTATGTATTAAATTGATTATTTTCTCTTGTTAGTCTGTCTCATATTTATATGATTATTAGACCAGCCAGAAGAATCTTGAGGGTAGAGGAGAGTTTGTTTCTCCCCCACAATATTATAACTACAGTTAATAATGCTGTATTTAAAATTTGCTAAGAGTAGATTTCAGGTGCTCTCACCACACACACACACACACACACACACACACGCAAGCACACCACTTGGTCATGACGATTAATACAAATGCCCTGTACTTACTATATACTTAATAAATATTTGTAAAATCAGTAAGTTCCAGACTAGCAAAGTCACATCAGATTCTTAGGTGAAATTCCTAAAAATTATTTTCACGACTATACAAAAGATGTCTACCCAGGAACACTAAATATTATTATTAAAAATAGCAGTAGTAATAATAATAGAAACTAACATGTATTAAGGTGTATTAAATGCCAAGCCCTCTGCTAAGGCTCTTAGATATCTTATCTCTACCAACCTTCAGAGCAATCCTATAAAAGGAGTATTAAACTTATCTCAACTTCACAATGGAGAAAACAGAGGTTTAAAGGTTAGTGATCTACTCCACATTACACAGCAAATAACTCTCAAACCTAAGTCTCAAATCCAGAACACTTTCTTCTCAAAGTCCATACTCACTAATTAGAATGCATCTATACTGATGTCAGAAAAATATAGGCATCCCCCAATTATAAAGCCACCTTCTGACTGCTCTACAAATGATGCTAATTAATGCACCAGGGCATACAAGAGAAAAATATTGTATTTCCTCCTACCCTATATAACAGTGGTTCTCAACCTTCCTAATGCCGCGACCCTTTAATACAGTTCCTCATGTGGTGGTGACCCCCAAGCATAAAATTATTTTCGTTGCTACTTCATAACTGTAATTTTGCTACTGTTAGGAATCATAATGTAAATATCTGATATGCAGGATTTTCATTGTTACAAATTGAACATAATTAAAGCATAGCGATTAATCACAAAAACAATATGTAATTATATGTGTGTTTTCCAATAGTCTTAGGCAACCCCTGTGAAAGGGTTGTTCGACCCCCAAAGGGGTCGCGACCCACAGGTTGAGAACCGCTGCTATAATAAAAGGCTAATATGCAAATCGACCAAACTGCGGAATGACCTGTCGCTATGACACACACTGACCACCAGGGGGTAGATGCTCAATGCAGGAGCTGCCCCCGGTGGCCAGTGCGCTCCCACAGGGGGAGCACCACTCAGCCAGAAGTCGGGCTCATGGCTGGCGAGTGCAGCGGCAGTGGCAGGAGCCTCTCCTGCCTCCGCAGCAGAGCTAAGGATGTTTGACTGCAGGCTTAAGGGGAGCAGGCCTAAGCGGGCAGTCAGACATCCCCTGAGGGCTCCCGGCCTTCGAGAGGACCCCCCTCCCCCCCAAGTGCACGAATCTCATGCATCAGGCCTCTACTCTTGATATAAAGAAAGTAATGAGAGAAGAATATAGTTTTAATTTTAGAGTTCACCTAAAATGATAATTACCTCAAATTTTATATGGGATCCCCTGAGAATATGTAGACAGTGAGAAGATATGGCTTAAAACTATGCAATGCTGATGCCAGAGAAAAAGTAAAATTTGCTCTGGTTACCCAAATTAGGAAAGATCCTTAGGCATTGTCTATAATCTGATTTTAAGAGCCCTGATTACTAAAAGAGCTCATGTGAAAGAAGTAAAAATTATATAAATATATTATTGCATGCTTGTTTTTCTTCCTATAGAGTAAACTTGAAGTCAGTAATATTTAGTTTCACAATGCATCTGAACAGCAGAATATCGGAAGAACCACAACAGTCTTAGGAAGAAAAGAAATTGCATGTACCTGATCTATGAGTCGCTTTATTAGAGGTAGCCCTTCTAGCGCTGAACTGTCACAGCCACTGGTCAATACGCGTTCAAATCCCAAGGTTAACAGAGTCTCTAGCGCTGCCATTGGATCGTGAACCATGTC
>NW_005871138.1:4091369-4093396 GCF_000147115.1 Myotis lucifugus
ATGGCAATGCTAGCTGCTAATTGATCATCCATCATCCTCATCATATTATTAACCATTCAGTTCAGATTATACCAGAACTGACTCAGCGCTGATATGCAGGGTGAAGGGGGGTGGTTGTGACTTCCTGGCTGTGCACTCGTTAATCTGTGACCTGAGGCAAATACCTAATCTCTCCAGGCCTCCTTTTCTTGCCTATAAAATGAGGATGACTCTGCTGCATTCCAAGGCTGTGGCCCCAGGGGATGCCCCCCTGGCCAAAGACACACCTTGCCTTCCATGAAACGTCTGGGGAAGCTCACAGGAGCAACGGAGCTCTTTCAGGCTCCCAGTCAGTAGGAGGCACCGAGGGACTGCTCTGCCCCTTCCCCTCTGCACCTCAGAGCTTCAGGAGCCTAGACGGGACTGAGCACAGAGGACATCCTGGAGGAGGTGTCACTGAAACCATGTCAGCCCCAGGGCTGCTCTGTCTCCTCATCTTACCCAAAAGTCAGCTGAGAGGCCGTGGTGGCACTGACCCCCGGCACTGCCCAGCTCATTGCCAAGAGCAGGGCTAGGAAGGGAGGGGGTGTCTGCCCTGCAGTGGGCACCGTGGCTTGTCCAGGTTCTGACTGTAGTGCCAGATTCAGGGGTCTGGTCAGGCAATCCTGGCTACTCTGTCCTGTCGACATTCTCTGCCAGGCCAAGGGGGTAGATCAGCCCCTTCTCCAGGCAGGGAGAGGACACAGCTCTGCTGGCCTAGGACGGGGAGATGAGAAAGCCATCCCTGGTTGTTCAGCACCTGCTGAGCACTGTCTGCTGTGGCCAGCACTGTCCTGGCACCAAGGGTACAGCATGAGGACACAGTCTCTGCTTTCAGGGAACTAATAGTGGGGGAAAGAGACATGGTAAGAGAATTTTAAAATCTGGGATGGGAAACAAAACAGTGATGTGTTTGGGGGCCTGGGAAAGTACAGTGATTGGGGAAGGCCCTGGAGGGACAGCCCAGGAATCCAAGACCTGGGTCCTCATCCTGGCTCTGCCACTGCCACCTCGGCTGAGCCTGGGCAATTGAGTGCACCGCCCCGCGCCTCGCCGGTGTGGCTGGCATTTCCTGAGGGGGCTCGGCATGTTTCCCCAGGGTGCCCGATAGTAAATATTTGTCGGTTACTGAGTATGCTTCCTGCTCAAATCTGGGAGGATTTCCTGCAGTTCTGCTTGTAAGTCAGCCTCGCGGAGAGCAGGTGCAGGGGAAGGGGCATGAGATTCTTCCTCGGGAGGCCTGGCGCAGTGCCAGGGAGGTGGTGTGGCCCTGGTGGGACTTGGGCTTAGAGTTGGAGACTTGGGTTCCAGCCCAGCTCTGCCATCATAGATCGGTGTGACCCTGGGCAGGTCACTGCATTTCTCCAAGTTGAGCTTGGCAAGTCCCGATGGGGCTCCTGTGCACCTCATCCCGAGGGGCTGAGATGAAAGGAGACAAAGGGTGTGCTAATAGGCAGCTGCTGTTATTACTGCTGCGTTGTTTATACTGGAGGCGAGGCCTGTGGGAGCTCAAGACTCAGACCTGGGTTCAAATCCTGATTCCATCACTGACTGACTGTGTCTGTAGAGACTTCTTTGAGCCTCCGTTTCCCCATCTGTAAGATAGGAGTGACGTCCCAACCTTCCTGGTTGTGAGGATGAAGTAAGATCATGCCTGTAGACGGCCCAGCACCTGGCAGATAAGCCAGAAGCCCCTGCTGCCCCTTTTCCCTGAGTGGGCTCAGCAGAGCAGGGTCCCCATTGCAGTCTCGGAGCTTGCACCCCATTGTCATCTGGGTGGGTGACACTTCTCCATGGCGAGTTGCGGTTTTCCAGAAAGTTCAACGGGAGGCCTGCCTGAGCTTGGGCTGCTTGAGGAGGTGGCTTCTGCCTCTGCTTCCCCCACAAGGAGGTGGCACCCGTGGGCACGGTGAGCAGCTGGGCTCTGCCTGCTCTCTCCCAGGGGCATGCTCGCTCCTGCGGCTCTCTGCGACTTCCCGCCACGCACCCTGTGCCGGTAGCTGGTGCTT
>NW_005871138.1:4093928-4170111 GCF_000147115.1 Myotis lucifugus
TCCTGAAGGTATGTATGTCTGTAGGTCAACGCTCAACCACTGAGCCACGCCGGCCGGGCCAGAGGTGTCCATTCTTGCTCATATGACATGCCCATCACAGTCATGCAGGGACAGGCAGATGGGCATGTCCACGCTGTGCGGGAGCCAAGCGGCATGTAAGTGCTTGGGCAGAAGTAGCCTCGCAGGCCCACCCATCCACGAGGAGCAAGGGCCCCGGGGCAATCCCCAGACTCACTGCTGCCCGGACTCAGAGGCGCTCTGGTTTTCGCCTTCTGACCTCTCCTACCTTTTCGAACCTCGTGCAACTCTTTTCTCTCGACTCCAGCCTCCTCCGTCATCGTGTAAACATGCCCACGTCATTTCCGCCTGGAAAAGAAATGCAATTCCTTTGTGTTTCAGTTCGCATCCGCCTACATTGTCTCCATTTCCTTACCTCGGCTTCTTGCTCGCCCTGCTCCAGTGTGGATTCTGCGCACTCGGGCCTCTGGAATGGTTGCTGGAGGGCAGTGTCTCTCCCTTGGCCTTATGTTAAAAAAGCAAACCCCTGTGCCCGGGCCCACCCCAAGGGCGGTGCTGGAATTGACTTGCGTGGTCACAGGCACCTGTAACTTTCCGAAGCCTCTCCGAGCTCCTGAGGGCCAGCAGGGTGGGGAACCCCTCCTCCTGGGCCTGGGCCCTGCATCCTCGGTCCCAGGGACACGTTTCTGCTCTTCTGGGGCCGGGCGGCCCGGCAGCCTCTCCAGTCCCAACCCCCTCCTCCCTCCGCACCCCTACACCACGTTCTCCTCACGGCACCGCCTGTGTGAGGGCTGTTCTCTCTGCCTGAAGTGTTCCCATCTTCCTCTCACTTGGTTCTTCATCCTTAGATCTTAGCCCAAGATCTGCTTTCTCCAGGAAGCCATTGCCAGCCTGCTGGCCGGGCGAGGTTCTTTCTTGTGTTGGCTGTTTCACGGGACTGTGGTTTTGCTTCCCAAGGGGTTGCCATGGCTTTGGTTGGACCTCTATCGATGTGACGCCTCGTGTCTCTCCCTGGCTGGGCTGTACGCGTCACAGGGGCGTCCCTTTGGCTTACCGCTCCCCTCCCACACCCAGCAGGGGAATGAAGGCCTCGTAGCTGAGGATTGTTTAGCGTTTGCTCTGTGCTCAGCGCGCTGCGTGCATTAACATGGTTAACCCGCCCCAAGCAGGAGGGAGGCCTGTTCCCTTCCCTGTTGGGCTGGTGGGGACCCCAGGGCACCAGGGAGCAAGTAGAGGAGCTGGGATTCCAGCTCTAACCACAAGGTGACCCTGCCTCTCTAGCTGGGCCCTCACCATGTGGGAAGGCTTAAGGATAAGAAAATGGGGGTTCAGAGAGGTGGGGTCCCCTGTCCAAAGTCACACAGCTGGTCGGCAGGTGCTGGGGTCCAATCCCAGCTGGTCCAGGGATCCCCAAAGGTGTGGACGGAGTCGGCGAAGAAGGAATGACACGAAGACAGCCTTCAGTTGATCAGCAGCCTAGTCAGGACCTCTAGCCAGGATCTCCAGCCAAAGTTCTGGTCGGAGTTCTGGTTAGGAACTGACGAGGATCTGATGTGGATCTGATGAGGATCTGATGTTTATTGTCTTGTTACATCTGTATTTATACCAGCCGATTTTAATCCTGTCAATTTCTATTACAAAGGTTAGGGCGTTTCTTATCTCCATTCCAGGGAGTAAAGATTATGTAGCTTAACTACCCGCCTGGCACTTAATTAAGGGGTTGTATCCCCTCCCTAACCTCAGGGAAAGATCCCCACCTGGGGAAACAACCTTTCTCAGAGAGGTGACCTTGGTCAAAACACATGGCACTAAGGAGAGCAAACATTAAGAACAGTATGCCATATACGTTAGGTACCTCGAAACACATTCTCTGCAGCAAGGATGGACCGGCTCCCGGCAGGCAGGTCCCTGGACTGGAGGCGTCAGTGCTCCCAGTGCCGAGCATTTTGGGGGAACCCGGTAAGCATTTGGCTGAGTGGGCACTGAGCCCCATTAGTCAGGGAAGCAGCAGCTCAGTGCGCGCTGAGCTGGGTGTGGGTGCCGCTGGGTGACCTCTGAGAGCTCTGATGATCGACATCCACCTGAAAGGCGGGCCTGGCAGCTCTGAGCCCCGGCCTCTGGGCCTGGGCGGGGTTCCTCTGCAGCAGGCAGCTCATGTGTGTGTTTCCAGATGCCCTCCGCCGCCTCCCCAGCCAAGGCAGCCACTTGCTTGTCCACGTCCCTAAGTTCCAGAAAAGGCCCCACCCTGGTGGAGACGTCAGTGAGTTTTCGGATCCCCGGGCGCAGGAACAGTGTCCTCCGGGGCCTGGAACAGCAGATACCAAGGCGCTTTCCCGCTGTCCTCAGCGCTGCTGTGCCGCTGCCCACAGCTCCTGAGACACCCAGAGGCGGGGGCTGCTCCATGGGCCGGGCAGACCCACCGACAGTGTTGTTTTGGGTCCTTACCAGTGGTCGTGGCCAGGGAGGCAGTCACAGCCGCTGAGTGTTGTCTAAGTCACACAGCAGAAGAAGGGGCAGAGCTGGGGTCGAGCCTGAGGCTGTGTCCCAGCCCCTGTCCTTACACTCCTGGCTTCGTGCGCAGAGCGTTGCCCGTGGGGTCACGCGTGTAGGCGCCGATCACCCAGATGGCCGAATAGCTGGTGTCGCTTCCAGAGTCCTGGAAAGACCTGGTGCTGCTTTCATACCGACCCCTGAGAAGCTGTGCTTGAGCAGCACCTGCTTTTGAACATGGAGCCGGATTTCTGAAATGCGTCATGTGGTTCGCTAGTCCAGGAAGTCTGTGGTCAGCCCTTCGTGTGAAAGTTGGAGTTTGCTTAGTGTGTTGTCTGAGAGCAGGACCTGCCTGTGTGGCTGGGCTCGGTGGCTCCTACGGGACCATGGCTGTCCTGATGTGTAGGGATTGGGCTCAGGTTAGAATTCTGGTTCTGTCCCTTAGCTGGCTATGGTAAGCACACAGGCCTGGGTTGGGTTCCTGCTTCCACCACTGGCTTGCTGTGTAGCAGTGGACAAGTTACTGAACCTCTCTGAACCTCCGTGTTCTCGGCATGAAAGAGAGCGAGAAACCCACCGCACAGATGAGGGTTAATCAACATGGCGTGTGTAGACGCTAGTGACCTGTGTGTACGGGTGCGGAGAGTAGTGACTGATGGTCATCGTGGTGAATGTGAGCACTCACTCTGAAGGTCCTCCCGGCATTCATGGGGGTGTGTTCTCTCTCTCTTCCCTTTGCCCCTTGCAGGTAGAATTGCATGTCCACCTGGATGGATCCATTAAGCCAGAAACAATCTTATACTACGGCAGGTAAGTCCACGGATGCGAGGCCTTCCTCCCCAGTCTGAGGACTCTAGAGTATCCCAGGGTCTCCCTGTGGAACCAGCCGGCCCCCAGCCAGAAGGGTCTCTGAGCTGGAGACCCGCAGCCCATGTCTTCTGCCTTCAGTGCCTTTGCTTTTTGTCTTCCTGTTTCCAGGTGAGCCAAGGGGAGCATGTGCCACCTTACACACAGACTCACATGGACACATGGGGACACACACACACACACACACACACACACACGGAAGCAGTTCCCAGGGCTGAACCAGTCACTGTGTTTTGGCAGAGAACAGGGCAGGTGACACCCACCGGGAGGAGGCTATCCTATCCCCATCTCACCGAGGGGAGAGCAGGTTCAGAGAGGTAAAGGCAGTTGCCCAAGGCCACACAGCAAGTAAATGGTAGAGCCAAGAGTTTATGGGGTCAGCTGACCCCCAAAGCTTTTCCCTACATCACCATGGAAATAACCTACAGGGAGACATGAAGTGGCTCCCTCTCTGGTCCCAACTCTCCGCATCTTCCAAGCGAGAACACCACCTCCTGCCGCAGCTCTCCTGGATGCCGGTGGCCGAAGGGTCCCTGTGCCCCCGCCCCTCAGTGAGGGAGGTCTGCCCCTCCCTCCCCACACCTCAAGGGCCCATGGTGGCCCCTCTGTTGGGTCCAGCACCTACGAGCACAGGGACTTTGAAGGCCAGTGGATCTGGAATCAAGTCCAGACACAGTTTCCTCGCTGTGCCCTTGGCCTGTGTGGGGTGAGGGTAAGAACAGGCCTTCCTCAGAGCTGACGTGGGAGATGGGCGCCCCTCTGGCCACCGCCCCTGCCGGGCAGACTGCGTTCTTCACTGTGCGGCCAACACGCCTTTTGTTGGAGCTGGAAGGACTCCGCCGGCCCTCAGTGCTCCACGGAGGAGAGCTGCTGCTCCAGGAGTCAGCCCTGATTCTCAGGGCGTCACTCCTAACTCACCAGCCAGCTCTGTGGGAACGTTCCCCTCCGTCTGCCCCACGTCAGCGATCCTGCTCTAGGGAGCGGCTATTGATCTCGTTATTTAACTGTGTAAGTGTGTTCATTTACTGCCTGCCAACAATGTCCAGATTCCTTAGGACGACTGGTGAAGGGGTTATATTGTCCCTATATTACGGATAGAAAGGAAACCGAGTCATGATAGCTGAAGAAACTTGTCTAGTAAGCACAGCTGTGACCAGGCCTCGCCCCTGCCCAAACCCTGCCACCAGAGGTGTAGGTCAGACACAGCAGGGAACACACTTAGCTCAGGGCTCCAGCAAAGGCCCTTAATGAGGTCTGTGTCATTAATCACAATCAATGGCTCTGCTAATGGGGTCAAGCCCTCGGCTTATCTTTGCCTGTCCTTTGACTGTGTTGAGCACCAGCCCTTGCCACGGGGCCCTGATGAGGCCGTTGGGGTGGGGTATCGGAGGCCAAGATGGGATCTAATCGGGGTGCTCGTTAAGGGGTCATAGAGCACTCAATATCGCAGCCAGGAGGCGAGATGCCAGGGTGGGGTGGAGGGAAAGGAGCCGTTGGTGTTGGGTGACTGGTCAGACTTGCTATTTCCCATGTCGCCCGCTGTCTCGGAGCAGCCTTGGCCCTGGAGAGGGGTGGGGTGCCAGGTGGAGTTTGATCTCGAGGTCAGCAGGCAGGGGGAGCAGGGAGTTGGGCAGGCTCCAGCAGGGGCAGCCCTGGAGGACTCCCTGGTGGGGGTAGGCCAGGGCTGAGAAGAGGAAGAGGTAGAGGAGGGGGTGAGTGCCTGGCCTGTGACCTACCCCCAGGCCAAATCCCATGGCCCCTTTCTGCCTCTGACTGAGGCCTCCATTGATTTTGTTTTCACCCATTTCTTCTTCCTGCGAGTCCATCTCCTGATTCTTTCTCAGGCTCCTTCGAGACCCATCCACTCATTCTCTAAGGCCCAGTCCCAATCTGGCTGTCCTCTCTTCCCTGTCACCACCCTGGTCTGAGCCGCCGCCAGTCCCTCACTTAGACTCTCGCAATGGCCTCAGGACTGGCCTCCAGGGGTCCACTCTGGCCTCACCCCTCTACCATCCTCACAGTACCGTAGTCAGGACAGTTGTCTCACAACATGGTCTGATCAGCTCACTCTCCTGCTCAAACCCTCATGGTCCCTCCCCCCTTGCTCAGGTCAAGCCAGTCTGCTTGGCCCTCACGGTGCTCCAAAGCCGAGGGAGAGCTCTGACCTCTGCTCCTTGGTTATTCCATAGCCGGTTGCTCACACATCCCAGACCAGTGAACACAGGGAGGGGGGTCCCGGGCCCCAGGTCACACAGCCTTCACAGCAGAGCTGGGATGCAAACCCCGGCCATCTGGCTTCAGAGCCTGCGTGATCCCAGGGCACAGGAATAGCCCCGTGTGTGCGTCTCTGTACCTGCAGAGAAAACAGTCTGAGTTTTACTGACAAGGACATGGAAGTCCTCAGAGGGGACAGCCCCTGCCTGGGGTGGTGTGGCACATACAGGGGGGCATGGGCTTCAAACTCCAAAGCTGGGTCCATCCTCCACACTGAGCCAGGCTCCGTGGCCAGGCTCCAGGGAGGTGGGAAGAAGACAAGGGAGATGGAGTTGGGGGGAGGCCCTGCCTCTGGCGTGGTGGTTAGATGGAGGAGCCATACTTGGAAATGTGGAGCCCAGAGTGGGAGGAAAAGGGGGTGGTCAGACACATGAGCCTGTCTCGGTCCATTCACTGCCCAGCAGGCTGTCAGGTGGTGTGGAGAGAGTTGGAAACTGGGGACCTCTGGGTCTTGGGTTGAAATCCACTGCCGGAAGCCAATTCCAGCATGTCAGCAAGGGCTGAATCATCCGGAGTGGCAAGGGCATTTCCCCAAACCTGAAAAGGGATGATTGCTTGCTGCCAGACAGCTCAGGGCATCCTAATCTACATGTTATTGCCTCCTACTGGCCAAACACCTGAACAGCCGTAGGCAAATTCTTCCAACCTGACAATGGACTCTGTACCAAACCCTACCCTTTGAAGCGTATATCTCTACCTCGCCTTAGGACAAATTGTGTTAATAAAAAGCAAGGGGTCCTGAGATGAAAAAAATATTAGTTCCTTTTAGCTAAGCTCCTCTGACCCCCAAATGCCTTTCAACATTGTATTTCGTCTCTGGACTCTTTATTAAGTTACACACAGCCCTTCTCCAGGTTGCTGAACCCTTCTAGATGCTGGATCAAGAACCCCGGCATTAATCCATGACAGGAGAGCTGGAAGAGGATGGTCAGGAGGCAGCGCCCCAACAGGAAGTGGCGGGGTCCAAGGCAAATGTAGCCCCTGCGTCCGCCAACACGGGGGCCAGGGCCTCAGCGCCACCTCCTCTGCCTTCAGCCCACCGGCTCCCAGGAAGAGATCCCAAGCACAGTATTTAACAACTGGTGCAGGCGGCCTGGGTCCTGGGGACGGCTCATGAGGGTGACTTTGGGGCAGGCTGGCCAGCAGGGGCAGAGGCTCAGTGGGAACTGAGCCCCGGACTCGGTGTCAGGACAGCAGCAGAGGTACCGTCTGCCCCGGCATCTTGCAGGGATGCGGGCCAGTGAGGAGACGCGCTGGGCTGGCTGGCGGGCTGGTGGCGGGCACCAGGGTGATACCCACTGGACACACAGAGGGACTGGAGCCGCCCGAAGGGGAGGAGGGCATATTTAGGGGCTTAAGAAACAGGTATTAAGGTAGGAAAATGTGGCGAGCCGGCACGGCCACGGCATACTCAGCCCCTCATGGGGCGCCTTATGTGCCACACCAGCTCAGCCAGGTTCGGTGAGCCTGAGAGGGGGCGGTGAAGGATGGAGAAAAGACAGACAAGAGAAGAAAGCTCGGTCTGGGTGGGACGCTGGCCTCTCTGATGGAGAGCTAGCGACAGCGCCATGGACTGCAAGCCGTGTCTTTTATAGCCAGATTCCACGAGGCAAAGTAAGGGCGCGGTCAAGGTGTTTACAACAGTCTTGTGGGTTTCAATCCTACTCAACTACATGCACCTGAACTCTATCAAGCCCACATCACTCAGGCACATGGGGCCACGTGTTCGGACCATAGGTTCAAGCTTACAACTACAGCTGTTGGCTATCATTGTGCAGGGAGGGCCCTGCCCTCCAGGCTGGGACTTGCACGTGGCCATGAGAGGACTGTGCCCTCTCATCAGTCCAAGGCTTGAACCCGTCCAAACACTAGCCGCTCCCTACAGGAAAACATTTTTTTTTAAATTTCTTTATTGGTTAAAGTATTACAAATGTGTCCTCATCCCCCCAGGAAAACATTTTGATATTTGAATAACAGAAGCCATGAAAGGACGTAAGCATGTTCAGTCAAACTTCCATTTCTTTGGCAATTTCTTCCTCCTATCATCTTGCTTTATGGGTAACTGGATGCTTGAACCTTCTGATTCAATTATCTAATTTTCTTTACCGTTTGCTTTTTTTTTCTTTTTTCTGTTGTTCTTGCTGGAGAATTTTCTCACCTTTATTTTCCATCCCCTTCGTTTCATCCCAGTGGCTGCCGCCATGTTCTTTTCAATGTCCAGCAGCTCTTTCTTACTCTCGAAATGTCCCCTTTTAAAAAGCGACGTTCCTGTTCCAACGATGTTCCGTCCTTTCATCTCCTTGAGGATTTGCATTTTAGGTTCAAGTTTTCTTCATTTTCACTTTCCTCAGAGCTCCTTTTGTCTCTTTTGTCCCTCGTGGTAGAAGCGTTTCTTGAGTGTCTGGTGTTGTCTGTTTTATCTTAAAAGTGGGAAAACTGCCGTCCAGGGTGACCCGTGAGTCGGGTCAGAGCCAGGATGAGCAGAGGGGGTGGTGCATACAGAAGGTGGGGGCCAACCCAGCCCGAACTCCCCCCCCCCCACCACCACCACCCCACCACTACCCTGGCTGGGGAGGCAGAGATGCTGACGAGACAAGGAGGCTCCAGGCTGGAGGCTGTTCTCAGCAAGGCCTTACTGAAGGGTGGCTGTGTCCCCGTGTGGGGGCTGTGGGCTGGGAGAGGAAGGCCTCTGAGGTCGACAGCCAGCCCTCCGGCCCTCCCCCAGCACACTGGGCCCGCAAGCCTCTCTGATAAGTTGGCCTTCCAGGGAGCAGACAAGGGAGGGCCAGTGCTTGCCCTGGCCCCTGCCCTGTAGTTATTGCCCCTGATAACCCCTGAGCTGGCAGAGGGCCAGTTGGCTGTACCCACTCTTGGGCTGAGGCAAAGTTGTGGGCTTGCTGCCCTGGCACCTTCCCTGTCCCCAGGCACTTGTCCATGCACACAGACTTTAACCCCAGGTGCCCCCGCCCCTTGAAATCTGCTGGCTAATCATGGCCTTGGGGACAGGAGGTGCTGGAGGGACTCTGATCCTGGTTCTGTGTGCCCTGGGCCTCAGTTTTCCCATCTGTCCAATGGGTGGAGTTGGGTGGAGAGGATCTCAGGTTTCCAGCTGTGGCCCCTGGGGAGTCGGTCAGGTCCTCCCCAGGGGCAGTCCGTCACCCTCATGTTTTGTCCCCAGGAAGAGGGGGGTCCCCCTCCCTGCTGACACAGTTGAGGAGCTGAAGAACATCATTGGCATGGACAAGCCACTCAGCCTCCCGGGCTTCCTGGCCAAGTTCAACTACTACATGCCTGCCATCGCGTAAGTCCCCCACCCTCGGGCCCTGGTCAGCGTCCATCCTGTGCCCAGGACAGGCTGCCAGCCCCAGGCCTGCCCCTCAGCCCGTGGGGTGGAGACCCCAGCTCTGCTGTTCACCATCGTGTACACTTGCTTGACTGCCTCCATGCCTTTGGGCTTTGGTTTTCCTTTCTGGAAAGTGGGTGTGATGGACTGAAATTCAATAGAGAAGTGACACAGTGTGGGGGTTAGGAACACAGATCCTCCTCTCAGTCTCGTGACATGATGTTGGGCACATTCCCTCTGGCCTCAGGCCCCTCATTCACACCGTGGCCTTGTGATCCCGTCCGCCTCCCAGGGTTGGACACAGGGCTGTCCTCGCACTCCCCCCACGATGGAGCAGCCGCCACCTTCACTGACAGGCACTGGTGCTTGTATGTCACGTTGCATGCCTTCCATTTTCCTCCTAGCAGACTCTCCCATAGATGAACATCATATGTGCACAGCTCACAGAACTAGACTTCCTGTAGTCGTCCGCTAGGTAAACTTACTCATTTTCAGAGTGGGGAATGAAGGCTCAGGGAAGTGAAGGGCTTGCCCAGGACCTCACAGCTGGCAGGGGATAAAGCCCAGAGCCTCGCCTCGGTGCCACCTTGAGCTTCCTGGCAAGAGGCAGAGCTTCCCAAGGCAGGCGAGAGTCAGCTTTGCCAGTTGGTGCTGCAGGAACTCGGGAAGGGAAGAGACGAGGGGGCCTAGAGGAGGAAGTATGGACCTGGCCTTGGGATAGAGAGGGTGTGATATTGTCCAGAGGGCTAGGCCTGAGGAAAGGCTTGGAGGGTGGGCCAAGCACTGGCTGGTGGAGGATCAGCGAAGGTGTGTGAGGCAGGACAGAAGCACTGGCTGGGTACGTGGCCAAACAGGTACGAGCAGTCCCAGGGAGGGAAGATGGGTGGCGAGGTGGCCGGCTCCTTGCGGGAAGCCTTTGGGCTCAGCCCGGAAGGCACTGACTGCCCCAGTCCTCGCCTCTGGTGAGCAGACACATACCACCGCCCCGAGGCACCTGCTGCCACCCCAGAACGTATGAGCAGGCCTGGGCACCTCCCCGGTGCCACCGAGGCAGCTCCTCTCTCTCTGGCCAGCTCCCTGACGGCCCAGCCCACTCAGGCTGCTAGACAGCACCTCCTGCAGAGCTGCCTGGCTGTTTGGGGCCATGGCCCCAGAGACTCTGACTTTCCACCCCCTTGCAGCACGCACAGGGGTCAGACGGAAGCCCTCAGCGCCTGCCACTCGCCGCTTGGCTCCCTGTCTCCAGCCACATTGGCTCCGGTGGCACCTCGGGCAGACCTCACCCCGGACCTCAGGTCCCCGCCATTGCTGTTCCCTCTGCCTGGAACACTGTTCCTTAGCTGCCCCGGCACTCACTTCCTCGCCTCCTTCACGTCTCTGCTCATGTCACTCTCTCAGTGAGGCCTTCCCTGATCAACTACTGAAAACTGCAGTCCATGCCCCTGCCCCTGCTTTATGTGTACCCATAAAACTTTCCACCGTCTCACCTAGGATATATTTTATATTTTACTTCTTTCCTTCCCTGTCCCTCTTGCTAGGCTGTGGGCTCTGTGAGGGCAGGGATTTTGTCTACCTGGTTTGCTGTATCCCCTGCCCTCGGGGCAGTGTGGAAGGAGCCCCCAGCCATGGGGGGGAGAAGGACCCTCTCCCTGGGAGGCCGGCTCCCTCCCCGGGGCTGGCCCTGCCCCCTCCCCTGGCTGTCCCCGCCCCCAGGGATTTCCCACAGCAGCTGCCCATCCTCATCCTGGCTCTCCGAAGCGCAGGTCCTTCCATGCCCCTCCCCTGGAAGCGGCCCATTTCCCCAGGACCGCTCTCACAGTCTGCTTTCTAGTACCCACTCCCTTTCATGCTTCCTGGTGAGAACTCCCGGCTAAGGCCAGGTCCCATCACCTGATCACACTCACAGTGGCCCTGGCAGGTTAGCTTGCGCCTTGCTTCTGGAGCCCACATTCAGAAATAACAGCTAAAACACTGAGCATTTGTCTGTTCTGTTCCACGCACTGGCTCAGGTGAGTTTTAACTCCTGTGTCCTCACAATAACCCTCTGATGGATGTGTCAGAGAAGGTGACTGACTGGGGTCACACAGCTCGTAAGTGTGGGAACCAGGGTTCAAGTCTGAGTCCCAGGCATCTCCCTCATCCCAGAGTTCCCTCCAGATGTGTCCATCTGTGTCCTTCTCTCTCTCTTTCTTTTTTAGAATATACTTTTACTGATTTCAGAGAGGAAAGGAAAGGGAGAGCTAGAAACATCAGTGATGAAAGGGAATCATTGATTGGCTGCCTCCTGCACACCCCACACTGGGGACTGAGCCCACAGCCTAGGCATGTGCCCTGACCGGGAATCAATCCATGACCTCCTGGTTCATAGACTGACACTCAACCCCTGAGCCACGCCAGCCGGGCTACAGAATTTCTTTATGTTTTTTGGCTGTTAGTCCCTTAGCAGGTTTCTGGTTGGCACACCCTTTCCCCCATTCCGTAGCTTCTCTTTTCCCTGCTGAGTTCCGTCTGCGGGGCAGCTTTCAGTGTGATGCAATCCCACTTGTCTATTTTTGCTCTTGTGGCCTGTGTGTGTCCTTCTCTCTTATTTCTCTTCCCTGCTGGCCTACCTCCATCACTCAGCAAACATCGAGTGGCCTCTATGTCCTAGGCTCTGTCCTCGGCTGAGGGATCATAGCAGTGTCGAGACAGATGGAGGAGTCCTTGCCCATGGCGACTGCATTCTAGTAGGGGAGATGGAAACTGGCTAAGAAGCCATGGGAGAATGTAATGTCGGTGGTAATAAGGGCCATGGAGAAAGGAAAGTTCAGGGGAAGGGGCGGAGAATGCCAGGGGGCCGGTTTAAGATGAGGTGGTCGGGGAGGCCTCTCTGAGGAGGTGAGACTGGGGCTGGGGCCTGAGTGGAGAGGGGGAGCGAGCACAGGAGGATGTGGTGAAAGACCATGGAGGCTGGGAGCTGCAGACGCGAAGGCCCAGATGTGGGAACAAGCTGGCGGGGGGCGGGGGATTTCATCCCACACGACGGGAGCCCTTGGGTGCAGAGCAGAGGAGGGACATGCTTTGATCTGTAGGAGATCCACTCTGTCTGCTGTGAGGAAAGGCACAGGGCGTGTGGAGACCAGTTAGACGCGGTGAGACCAGGGTGAAGGGGACGAGAACTGGCAGTTTGGAAGCTGAGCTGACAGGACTGGCCGTGCTTCCAGGACCTTCTCCAGCGGAGGCCCAGGGCTTGGCACTGGAGGATAAGGACCGGGCCAGAAGTGGGTCTGATCGGCCAAGGGTTGGGGCCAGTCTTGTTCCTGGAGCTCTGAAGGGACACTGGAGAGGGTTGTCCCTTCCCTTCCAGGGGCTGCCGGGAGGCCATCAAAAGGATCGCCTATGAGTTCGTTGAGACGAAGGCCAAGGAGGGCGTGGTGTACGTGGAGGTGCGTTACAGCCCACACCTGCTGGCCAACTATAAGGTGGAGCCGATGCCCTGGAACCAGCCCAAGTGAGTGACCGCGCGGAGGGGCTGGGGCAGGGCAGGGGCAGGGCGGCGCAACCTGGGGCCCGAGGGACACACTGTTGGGAGGCCCTGGCCCAACGAGACTTTGATCTTGGCCCCCCCGACCCCCCCACCTGGTCTGCGGCCTTGGAAAGAGGGGCTCAACTCTGTCCTGAGAGACAGGGTTCCCATTCCCTCCCCTGGGCTCATGCTTTAACTTTGAGAGAAAGCGTTTGGCATCTTGTCACCCCTAATCCTAGACACAGGCCTGCAGTCACTACTTACCCAGTGACTTCCAGGTCCTGCTCTGACCCCGTAACTGAAGCGAGTGTGGCCCATTCCTGCCCCTTGCCTGGACCCAGGGCTCTAGAAGTGCTATCACCCAACCACCCTGCCCCTTCTAGCCATGACCCTGACACAAGTGAACAAGTGGGACTCAGACCGGTGAGCTCAGCACTGCTCCCCATCTGGGGGCAGGGCTGTGAGTGTCTGAGCCCCCCCTAAGCCCCCCCCCACACACACACACACACACGCCCGCGCGCTCCAGGTCTGGAAGTGCCCGGCAGTTCCAGGGAAGCCGGAGGGGGGTGTGCTGGGCTTGGGCCGGCTCCCTCAGTGTTTCCTCAGAGGCAGTGGGCTGGTGAGGAGGGGACTTCTCCTGGAAGATTCCTCCTCCCTCCCTTCCCCCATCCCTCCCCATCCCTCCCCCCTCCTCTGACCCAGTCCCAGGGCTGTCTCTTCAGACCTTCCTTTGCCCCAGACCCATCCCTATTCCTCTCTCCACACAGAGGGGACATCACCCCAGATGAGGTGGTGTACCTAGTGAACCAGGGCCTGCAGGAGGGAGAGCGAGACTTCGGGGTGAAGGTGCGGTCCATCCTCTGCTGCATGCGCCACGAGCCCAGTGAGTGTGACCTCGGCCCTGCCCTGGGCTGCGCATCTTACAGCCCCAACCTCCCGGCCGGTGCTGGGGCCGCACTGGTCTCTGCGCCCCTGCCACCTGGTATCCCCTTGGGCCCAGCAGCTGCACTGTAGGGCTTCCTGAAGCCGTCAGAGTCCTGGGCAGGCTCCGGGCTCCTGGCAGCAGACTCTTCTCCCTGGGGAGACCAGGCACACAGCCACCTGACCTGCAGGTGGTTCAAAACCAAGGAGCCTGAACAACAGAAAACAATCTAAGCCAGGCTCTGATCAGCCCATGGTTCGCCCTTGAGACCGTGTGGGCCAGGCCTCTTGTGGTCCAGGCCACGGGACCTGTGAGTAGGTCTGACCTCTGGGACCTGAGGGGTCTCCCTCGTGACTGACGCTGATCAAACCTCCAGGAACTTCCAAGGTGCCGAGCCCCACGGTCTGACCTTGGGCAAGTCCCATCACCTCCCTGGCCTCGGGCGCACACTGTCCACTGAGCAGTAGTGAGGACCACAGCAACGTTAATGGCGGCCTGCCGGGCCCACCCACACATAGCGACTTACCTGTATTTCCTCCAGTCCCCGCAGCAGCCTGTGAGAACTGCCACTGTTTATCCCATTTGACAGATGAGGAAACTGAGACAGAGAGGGGAAGCCTCTTGCTCTTCAATCAGGAAGGCAAAAAGCTCCCATTTGAACCCAGGGCCACCTGGTTCCTAAGCCTGTGATTTTTCATTCATTTTAAAACGCTTAATGATGAGTTTGCCGGTTAAGAGTCCACAGTTCCTTAGCAATATGGTTAGTAAAGCCAGCCGGTCATGTGTTAGATTCAAACGTTAAACCGTGTGGACTCCCTCTCCTCGTCTAAGTGGGGATGAGCCCACCTTGAGGGCTGTTGTGGGGACAAATGAGAGAACGGCCATTGGTCGTGTACTGAGCCCCGGCCCTGCCCTCAGTGCTACACACAGCATCTCGGCACAGCCTTGCAGTCGAGACCTGTGCCATCGCTGGTGGTGTCCCCCTGAGAGGAGACTGAGGCACTGGGTGGAGCAGTTTGCTGGGGCCATGTGGTTAGCTGTGGCAGTCAGGATCTGAAGACGGGACCCTGGGCCCTCTGTCATGTGCTGGCCTCGGGTGGAGGGTGAGTGGGATGGGGAGCAAGCAGGCGTTCTGGAAGGATCGCTCCCCAGTGGCGGCTGTGACAGAGCCCGGTGGGCATCTTGCCCACAGGCTGGTCCTCCGAGGTGGTGGAGCTGTGTAAGAAGTACCGGCATCAGACCGTGGTGGGCATCGATCTGGCTGGGGATGAGACCATCGATGGCAGCAGCCTCTTCCCTGGACATGTGAAGGCCTACGAGGTGGGTCCCGGGGGAGGGAGGGGGAGACTGGCCTGGAGGCTCTGGGAGAAGCAGCTGGGCTCTGCCCACAGTAGGGCGACATCACATGGGTTCCCAAGCGTCTTAGTTGGGCCTGGGGGCTCTGGGGTGTGAATTTGGTGTAAAGACAAGATCCCACTTGCTGTTGGGCGTCTTTCTGCCTGTGATTTGCTGTGACCTTGGGCGAGACGGTCTCTCCGCTGGGCCTGTCTGGGGCAGACGGCTCAGCCTCCTGTGGAAGGAGTGAGGTGCAGGGTTGCGAGCGGGGCTCCGGACAATCACTGCCCGGGTTCAGAGCCTGGCTTCCCACGTCCCAGCTGTCTGACCTTGGTCGTGTTCCTTACTTTCCTGAGCCTGCGGGGGGCTTTCCCAGGGCCCTGCCCAAAGCACCCATGACCTGGCTCTTGTCCTTCCAGGAGGCTGTGAAGAACGGCATTCACCGCACTGTCCACGCCGGGGAGGCTGGCACTGCAGAGAGGGTGAAAGAGGTGAGGCAGCCGGCGGCTGCGGGCCCTCCCCCTGCGCCCGCCTCCCCTCACTGGACTCCCATCTGCTTCCCTGCAGGCTGTGGACAATCTCAAGACAGAGAGGGTGGGCCATGGCTACCACACCGTGGAGGATGAGGCCCTTTACAAAAGGCTGCTAGAGAACAACATGCACTTTGAGGTGCCTGGGGTTGGGGGGTGCAGAGGTGGGGAGCTAGGAGGGGCCTGGGAGCCAAAGGAGTGGGCACTCAAGCTGACAGGTGGTGGAGGAAGACTGGGACCGACAGCTCATGGGAGTCAGCAACAGGGAGGCCAGTGTGACCATGGCCGGAATAGGTGGCTCCAGGCCCTGGGCGTGGGGGCCTAGGCTGAGCGGCCTGGGATGTCTATGCCAGCCGCACGCCTGCTTGCTCTTCCAGGTCTGCCCCTGGTCCAGCTACCTCACGGGCTCCTGGAACCCGGACACGGAGCATGCAGTTGTTCGGTGAGGCTCGATCCCTTGGGGCTGGTTCAGTCTTGCACCAGGAGAGCTCAGGGTGGCAGAAATGCAGGGACTGGGCACTGGCTGTGCTGGGTGTCCTGATACAAAATCTGTCTGAATCCTTGGGAAGCAGGTTTACCATCCTTGTCTTACAAATGACTCCAAAACTCAATGTGCTGTAACCTGACTATCGAGCAGAGCTGGGGCCCTGTAGCCCATTGAGCTATACCAGGATGTCCTGCTGCCCCATGAGAAACTGGCACTCGAGACCCTGCCTCGAGGGGTTGGGAGGATGAGTGCCTCCTTTTCACATGGGCTCTCTTGGCCCCTCTGGGCATCCCCACAAGCACCATCCTGAAGCTTCCCTGAGGCCTGCCCCATCCTACACTGCTTCCACCCCACAGCCGTGGCCGTCTGCAGGCTGTCCTTTGACTAAGCCCTGGGGGTGGCATCAGGCCTTGGGAGGGCAAAGCCACCTGCCCTGACCCAGGATGAGGACGGCAAGAACTCGGGGTGATCACGGTCAGGCCAGCAGCGGTCTGTCTGCCAAGCTTTTGCGAAGGGAAGGAGCGTGGGCCCCGATGTTGATTACAAGGGGGTGCTGAGCTTGGCTTTAGGGAAGAGGAGTGTGCACCTCCTGTGGCTCATCCGGGGAGGCTCTTGGAGGCACATGGGAAAAATTCCAGAGCCATCTACCCAGACAAGGGGGTTGAAGGGAGAAGTGATGGCCTACGGAGATGGGGAGGAAGAGGGCCTGAGAGAGACCCCAGGAGGGACAGTTATGGGACAGGCAGGAGGAAAGCCAACGTGTGCTGAGAACTCGAGGGAAAAGGTTCCATGAACAGTCAACAGTGTAGAATTCTGCACAAGCCGCGTGCAGTAAGAGCTGAAAGTCCACTGGGCTTAGGGAGACTGTGGGCAGGGACCGTGCCATGAAGTTCCTTGAGAAGCAGAGCCCAGGAGGATTGAGGACGCGTAGGGTTAGGCTAGGGATAGGGCACTGACAGCTCTCCCAGAACGCTGGCTGTGAAGGGTGGTAGCTGGAGGGGGGTGCTGTGTGTCTCCCCAACCCACCATTCTAGCTGGCCCGCTCTTCTGCTGTTGCCTGGCTCTGGCTTGATCAGATGGCTTGTCTTGAGTTCCTAGTTATGTGGCCTTGCACAAGTCACCCACTTTCTCTGAATTGGTTTCTTCCTCTGCCTGAGACCTTCCAGGTGTGTTTAAAGATGAAGTGAGGCTCAAGGAGGGTGTCAAGTCGATATGCAGTGACTGTTTACAGGAGAGTAAAGGGAGGCTCTTCCCCCACATCTAGATTCAAAAGGGACCAGGCTAACTACTCGCTAAACACGGATGACCCGCTCATCTTCAAGTCTACCCTGGACACCGATTACCAGATGACCAAACAGAAGATGGGCTTTACCGAAGAGGAGTTTAAGAGACTGGTGAGTGGGTGTGGGCCCGGTCGGCCTTGACTCTGGGCCCCGGGACTGTGAGGCCTGCAGGGCTTGGAACCTCTGAGGATGAGGAGTGGGTTTACCTCAATAGGCCAAGCCAAGCCAGACCTAGAGTTAGATGCCTTCCACTGAGTGACGTATTGACCTGGGACCAGGTGTTTTATTCTTTGCTTGCCCTCGAAGACTCTGATGAAAGCCATCCACCCTCTCCCCAAAAATGTGTGGTCAGCTATAAAATTCTGCACTTTCAAGCCATTCATAGATCCCAGGGTTGAGCTCTTGATTTTAGATGTTACAATTTCCCAAACCTGTCTCTGCATGACTATCTCTTTGGTCCCCTACATCCCACCCTGCCTCTCAAAGTTTCTCCAACTTCGTTCTCACATTACTGTATCATGGAGTGCCACTTTTAAAAATTTTTTTAAAATATATTTTTATTGATTTTAGAGAAGAAAGGAGAGGGAGAGAAACATCAGTGATATGAGAGAATCATTAATTGGTTGCCTCCTGCATGTCCCACACTGGGGATTGAGCCTACAATCTAGGCATGTGCCCTGACCAGGAATCCAGCCATGACCTCCTGGTTCATAGGTTGATGCTCAACCACTGAGCCACGCCGGCTGGGCTGGAGCGCCACTTTGAGATCACAGAACCACACGGTTTCTGCTCTGGCAGTGACTGACCTGACCTGGGACAAGTCCCTTCCTCTCCGAGCTTAACTAACCACCCTCATTCAGTGAAGAGCGTGGACTGTCACTAGATTACCACGGGATCCCTTCCACATTCGCTGGTTCATGCTGTCTGCCATTCGGACTCTTCCAGAATATCAATGCGGCAAAGTCCAGTTTCCTCCCAGAAGATGAAAAGAGGGAGCTACTGGCCCTGCTCTATAAAGCCTACGGGATGCCACCTGCGGCCTCTGGAGGTATGCTCCTGTCTGCGCTTCTGGGCCACGGACCTGCCTGGCTCGTTTAGCTTTCTGTGGGGCTCCCGGCGAGTCGTCCTCTCTTGGGTAGCACCAAGGACTTGTAATGGCGCCTGGGCACAGGCCCTGGCTGGGGCAGCCTTTCACCACCCGGCCTATCTTCTGTGTAATGCTGTCCTGAGGCTGGCCTGAGGGGGAGACTTTCTGAAGGCCTTAGCTCTGTTCTCCTTCCCGTGTGGCCTTGGCAAGGCGTTTTCTGGCTCTAAGTCTCCACAGGGGACTCCTGTGGCTCTAATGCTCTGTGATTCTTTATGCCCTGGGTACTGGGACTTGCCTAATCTTTCTGCTTCTCTGACCCGGCCAGCAGGGCAGCAACCATGAAGGCATCGCGGCCACTGCTCCGAGCCACACCCTGTGGATGGAGATTTCATAGCTCTGGGGGGTCGAGCGACACCCACCTTTACTCCCCTGGGAAGACCATGATTTCCATAGTCAGCTACTGATGCGACTTGAAGCCTGTGCCCCTGCATGGTCAACCCCCTCCTCTGGTGATGAAACCCTCCTCCTCTGGTGATTTATGCTGAAAAGCTGGTGCTCAATAAAGAAGCCAACGGCTGGTGTCGTGCAGCACGTGATGCATGGTCTTGGGCAGGACGACTGGGTGGGGTGAGAGAGAAAGGAGCGTCTAGGGCAGCCTGCCCAGTGGCAGGGCCCAAGAGCCCAGCAGGGGCTGTGACTGGGAAGCCAGAGCTCCCATGCTGGGGGGAGGGGCCCACACCTGCCCTCCCGAAGCATCCAGGCTTCTCTCGGGGAGTTGTCTGCTTACAGGCTCCCTGAACTCTCAGCCCCTCCCGTTCTAGGTTTTAAGGGAAAACCTTCCCTTTGGGTTCCTGAAGCTGGACGGGTGAGAGAGGGCGAGGGAAGAAGATTCCTCGGCCACCAGCATCTGCTCAGTGTTTTCTTTCTGTGGGAGCTGGGGCAGCAACGGATCGTGGCCAGTGTGGACGTGGCCTCGCTCCTGCTTGTGCTGTTTAACGGAGAAATAATCATCGTAAACCAGCCACACAAATCACCAGCATTTATTTCCTGGGTCCCAGGTGTTGTTCATCTTGGTAGAAAGGAAGGACAGAGTTGATCTGAGCACAGAAATCCCTTCCCTAAAACTGGATCTGTAAAGCTCCAGGAGGGAACCGCAGACGCGTGGAATTTGGATTAAAACGGCTTTCACAAAAAAGTAGATTGATTGTCAGCTCCTTCCCTCTCTGCTGAAAAAGGTTTATAATTTTTTAAAAGTGTTTTTTAAAAAGGGATCAGATCAGAAGGTCCGGACCTGGACGGTTGGTTTGGAGAAGAGGGGGCAGAAGTGGGACATGGTCGCTGCCCAGGCCGCCTGGGAGAGGAGCGGCCTTGGGTGGGCTGCCCCCAGGTGAGCAGGACCCAGCCCCTGAGTCTCAGTGCCCCATGAATAAATAATATCCTGTGGTCGGAGTGTCTTAAAAGTGTACCTGGGCACGGTGAGGAGGTGGTAGCGTGGAGCCTGTGGGTGTGGGCAGAGGGCCTGCCCAGGGTGAGGGCCTCTGGGGGTGCCTCAGTCTGACCTTGCTTGCCTGGAACACGGGGCTCAGAAGAGGCTGTCAGGCCAGCGCCAGGACTCCCTGCCCCGGGGGGACAGCAGGTCTCTCTTCCAGCCTCCTTGGACAAGGTCAGACTCAAGATGAAGTGGTCCCGTCACTGCTCTCAGGCTGGTTGCTAGCCTCCTTGTCTGGGGCACCTGCCTCCGCCTGTCCTTCTGGAGAGAAGGGGAAGAGGAACATACACACAAACGTAAAGCACAGGTGATAGGGGAGGACCCAGCCAAAACGGGAACAGTGGATGAGCCTGGGTGCAGGGTAGGAGCTGGCTGAGAGGTGGTGGCAGCCAAAGGGGACTGGAGCCTTGTCTCTAACATTTCGGTGCTTACAAAGAAAATGCCTGTGACATTACTAGCATCATTAAATCAATCAAAGGCCAGGATCACGGATGGATGCTAAAAGCAACAGGTGAAGGGCTGTTGAGGGTCAAGGGTTGTGCAGGTTCTCCAGGAGGAGAGGGCAAATGAGAGGTCCCAGCAAGTAACAGGTGCTCAGCGAATGGTAGTTCTTAGAAGACAGAAAAGGGCATTAGAAAAAGGCATCAGACTAGGCCAGCTCAGGAGAGTACCAGGGTATGGCCTGCATCAGGGTAAGGGGTGGAGCCTATGACTGTTCCATTCTGCGGTGTCCTCACCAGACCAGCCGAACCTCCCTCTCTGGCCTCTGTCTTTGCATCCTCAGGCTAAGCCTTTCCCATGACTAAGAACCACCACCCTGTGCCGAGCTCCATGCAACCCACCCAGCAGCCTGGGGTGTGATTAGGGGCTTGATACAGGTGAGAAACAGGCTCAGAGAGGTGAACTGATTTGCCTGAGATCAAGTGATGGAGGGAGCCAGTGTCCCTTCCAGGAAATTCACCTCCTGCCAACAGCATCGCTGGGGTTTGTAAAGGCCTGTCACCATCGACATTGCCTCACTGTGCCCTTGCAGGAGTCTTGGGAAGCAGGTGTTAGTAGGAGCAAGTGGTGCAGGCAGAATGTGGACATCTGTCTCTGCCAGGCTACCTCCTATCCTGGTGGTGCTCATAGCAAAGGCTTGGTCCCGGAGGGCCCTTCTGCCCCCTCCAGAGGCCTGACAATTTAGATGGCACTTTGGGCAAATTTCCCAGCTCGCGATGCCTTATTTGGCCCTGAGCCTCCTGCCCCAGCAGGTAGAAAGCATCTTGTTAGATTCCATGGTAATCTCTGCTCTGCCATTTCCTTGCTGTGGAATCATGAACAACATTTAATCTCTCTGGGCCTCTGCTTCCTGATCATAAAGTGAGGATGATGACACCTCTCCCTGTCATGAAGGGGAGTGCTGGGCCTGCAGGTGACCATTTGACACAGGGGAATGTCTCAGCCAATGGCAACGCTTCCTCTGTGCCAGTCCCGGCTCTCCTGGCACGTTCCGCTCCAACCAGCACCCTCGGGACTCTGGGGCCCATCTCAGAGCACCATTTGAAGATGCGTCACCGTTACCCACTGCCAGGCAGTGTACTCGTCTCCTCAGGCCTTGTCTGTTGTTTCTCATTGTAAGGCCAAGGAAGGGAAGGTTTGTGCTCCTCACGTAAGGAAATACCAGGGAAGACAGGTCTGCACGCAGCCTGCTGTGCATCAGTCTCCTGGAAGCTTTAAGCAAACATCTGAGCAGCGGGATCAGATTCTCTGGATTGCCACTCCCTCGGTAAGTGCTGGACAGCACGGAGGGCCTGCCTGCGAACCTGCTCTGAGCAGGGCTCCTCGCCAGTCTGGCCCGCACTCCACCATGAGTGCTTCACTTCCTTGAAGTGAGCACTATTCCTCTCTCGGGTCCTTTTTAATGCCAGTCACCCTGGAAGGAAAAGGCGCCCGCTGGGAGACACTTCAGAGAGTTTGGATTGGATGGGAAACAGGTTGTAGAAGGGACTGGGCCCATGACGAGTGGCTGCAACTGCGGAGGTAGAGGGAGGCTGAAACTGCTCACCAGAGCTGAGGATACAGAAGCCCTGGCAGCGTGCCCAGGCGGCAGCTGGTCAATAGCTGGACACTGAACAGCCACTGACTAGGCACCTCCACCATGTTCCAAATGTTGCCAGGCACCGAGGGCACAAGACAAAGATCTTGTGTGGGAGAAGCTCACAGCCTGGAGAAGGGGCACTGTGCTGCACGCAATTACAGAGGCAGAGAGAGGATGTGCCTTCCCCTGCCTCAGAGGGGGTGCGGTCAGGGAAGGCCTCAGCAGGGCAGCTGGGTTTCTGAGAAAGAGGAGAAAAGCCAGGGCAGGGGAGGCAGGGAGGACTGGACAGAGGAAGCATGGTGTTCAGCCCATAAGGGGCTTTTAAGAAACAGAGTACGTTCCTCTGGCTGGACCAGAAGCGCCAAGGGAGAAGGATGAGCTGAGGCGAGCGGGGTGAGACGGGTGGAGCTCATTGCCTGGGTAGGAGTGTGGGCCACATAAGGGGGGGCTGACAGAACAGAAGGGGTGTGGGTGCTGGGGGAAACCAGGTTCTCATTCTGTGAACTTGCTGGTGACCCTGAGCAAGCTACCCACTTCTCTGCACATATTTGTCCAGATTAAACAACATGGCAGGGTTGGTCCATGCCCCCACAAAGTCTTCTCTGTTCTATACTCATAAGGGAAGGAGGAGGGGAAGTAGGGGGGAGGAAGGGAGGGAGATGGTGGGGAGGAGCATCACAGAGGGGATAGCAGATGCGGTTTCCTCCACTTATTCATTCAGCCTGTGGTTGCCAAACACCTGCTCTTGCCAGCGGAACAGAGGCCCTTGCTCTCCTGGAGCTCATATTTAAACCCAGGAGACCTCGTCAGAGTGCTGAGGAGTCATGTGACCAGGGAGGGCCAATGAGAGCTGTCAGAGAAAGCCCCTTTGAGCACCTGGTATCTGAGCTTGGGCATGAGGTGGCAGTCACAGGGCTGGGTGGCGGCTGTCTAGCAGCGGAAACAGGGAGACGTGCAAAAGTGCCGGAAGGTTCTGACCTGCCCCCTCCAGTGCCAGCTCGCCCATGTCTCCAGCCAGCTTCCTCACGCTCACGGCCTCCGAGTCTCCCTGGATGTCAGGGACTGCATTCCGACGGCCTGTCCGGTCACAGGAGATGAAGTCCGAGTAGGAGGACTCGACCTCCATCATGCCTGTCGCATTGTTCTTCAGGCCTGTGGGGACAAGGGCAGGAGGGCAGTGAGTCCGGGTGCATCTGCAGGGAGACACAGCTCGGGCCGCCAACACCAATGTCTTGACAAAAATGTAGTTTGGAGGGTGAATCAACAGGACACGGTGTTTGATTGATGGGGAAGAGAGCTTTCTGAGATGAGAAAGCAGGTGGACAGAAGTGTGGTTTCCTGAGAGGAGGAGTACTTTGGGGAGTGACGGCGGGTGAAGATTCAGAGTTCTATTTGACCGTATTAACTCCGAGATGCTTGTGAGCCCTTCAAGGGGAAAGGCAGAGTAGGTCAAAGAGAGATGGTGTACGGCATGGAGAGGAAAGGTAGGAGATTAGAAGGGAAGGCCACAGAGATGGTGGCTAACCCCCTGGTGGTTAGTTATATAGCCCAGAGAGAGAGGAGAACCATACATATAAAGAGCCATATACATTTGGAAAATTATGTGGGGATCATACTATACATTGTATTTTATAGCCTACTCTTTGGAACACGTCATTGTACCATGATTTGATCTGTCCCCTAGAAAAGAACATGGAGGTACTTTCCAATTTCACACCATTCAGACACTACTAGGTCTTTATGTAAATCCTTAGAGTTTATTCCTAGAATGGCTGGGCTAAATGGAAGGATGAAATAATTTTAAAACATTGCTTTGACACATTTCCAAGTTGCCTTCCCGAACGTACAGTGGACAGTTAGGGGTGCCAACTGTCCGTGCAGTCAACAGTCCACATATAACTTAAGTCAGCCTCTGCATAGTCAGATCCCAACTGCCAGCTGACCCTGAACAATGCAGGTCTGAAATGTGTGGGTCAATTGAAAAAAATCCGCGTGTAAATGGACCCACACAGTTCAAACCCACATTGTTCAAGAATCAACTGGTAATGACAAAAACAAGGGGGGGGACCTTATAAATTCATTACTGTTCCTATTTATATTCCCACTAGCAGCACATCAGATTGTCCATTTATCTGCACCCTTACCAACAAGTATCGCTACCATGTGAAAAATGCCCATGTTCTGTAGGGTGAGGGTGTTTACCGCATGTGGTCAGTAATGGCGAACCTTGGGGGCCACCTGAATGTGCAGCAGGAAGCTAGCATTACATGACTTATAAAGTATTCATAAAAAGAAACGCACCAGATGGACCAGTACTGACATAACAGCTTATCTCAGAACCCTTGCTAACTGCAAAATGTAGGTTGCAAAACAACACCTAAAATAAAACCCAGTTTCTGTGGGGAAAGATAGCGATACGAGCAGAAAAAAACACCAAAAAAACGTGTCAAGTGTGATTGTTTGGGACTAAGGGAACTTTCTCGTCTAAGACAATATTTGGGTAAAGGTGGAAGCTTTTATCCGTTCAGTTATTGTGTAATGCTTTCAGAAGGCAAGTGATACTGGCAGATGTGCCCCCAAGTGCCCAGGGTGGGGCTCGGTAAGTGCTTTGGGGAATGTGTGTGTGTGTGTGTGTGTGTGTGTGTGTGTGTGTGTGTGTGTGGCAGAAGGGGAGAGAAGGTAAAGGGAGGAGGACAGAGGGAGAGAGGAAAGAGGAGAGAGGAGGGCTGGCTAGAACCACATCGCAATACCCAGTTCAGAAGAGACACCTGCATAAATTGGGGGCACTCGAAGATTAGGCATGGGAGACAAGGAGGTGTCCAGTAGTAGGAAGAAGAGTGACCCTGTGCTGTGAACCTGGTTCTGCCTGTTACCGCATCTGCTAAAGGCCGGCTGCATTCTGTCTAAGGTAATCCCCCCAAGCTCCAGCAGAGGGCGCGCCCAGCCTGGCCTTGGCTGCCTGGAGAGAGATTGCCCTAGTAGTGCTTTGGCTCCTCCTCAGCAAGAAACAGACAAGGAAAACCTCTCCGAAGTCCCAGGGGTGGTTCCTTCCGCAGGTCACAAGTTTCAGTCCTGCACTCTCCCTCTGGGTAAACTGCCCAAAGCTTCACAACAGGGGAATGGCCTGTTGCACAGCAGTAATAACAGAATGAAGATGATAATTCTAACAATAAGTAAAGGTAATATTTACCCAGTCGTTCTGTTTCCCATACCTCACTTAACTGTCCCAACAGCTCCCTGAGGTCAGTGAGGTAAATGTGTGACCACGACTCGGAAAGATCCCAGTTGGGCCCCTCTGACTTGTAGGCCCAGCCTCTTCCTCCACGACATGCCTGTTGCCTACAGGAAGGAACAGACCCTGAGCAGCCACACCATCTCCCCACGCCCTGTAGTCTGAGCTCTTTCCTCCAACTAGAGTGCTGGCTCCCGGAGAATGAGGATTTTCATTTGGATTTTCACCACGCCAGACTGAAAAGCCTCATCCTGGCAGCTAAGTCACAGGCTCTGGCTGCTCCATCCTCGGATTCTCGACCAGCACAAAACTGATGTTCAATAATACTCCTCAAATTAAATGTGAACCGGTCTGTCTGCCTTCCCACTACCCCTCTTTTCCTATCTGTGGGGACGGGACGATAAGGCGACTCCTCCGGACTATGGCCAAAGGCTCTGTGCACTGCAGGCGGCTGTGCTGATGTTCTTGCCTGGTACCGCTAGGAACCGACACTGGATGGAGGTACAGGCTCCAGCTAAAAGGAACAGATGCCCTGGGGTCTGGCTGCCGCCTCTGCCTGGCTGACCGGTGCAGGAAGCTGACCCTCCTGGCTGGAGAGGGAAGTGTGCCAAGGTCAAAGCCCAGTCCTGGAAACACCACCCAAGCCGACAAGCTCTGGCTGCCCCACTGCATCCCCTGGGAACAGCGGTTCCAAAGATGGGTCTGGGCTTTGTGTCTGGGGGCGCTCTGACCCGCAGTGCAAGCACATTGTTTGGTTTCTCTTCAACATTTGTATTCTTGCCTCACTCTGTTCTTTAAAGTCAGCAGCAAATGTGGAAGTAAAGAATCCTCTGAGTTGGTCATTCTCAGCCTGTTCGTAGGAGTGTAAACTGTCAGGACTTCTCAGGCAGTGACTTGACAAAAGGCATCAAGAAATCTCGACTTTTTCCCAGATCCTTGAGCCACGAGGTCAGTGTGTTTCCTAAGTCAGCTTCTAATAATTTATGGTGGCTTCTCACAGGCACCCTCCCCAGGCACCCTCCCTCTGCAATACACACGGTCCCTCACTCCCCCCTCCCTCCCTTCCTTCCCTTTTCCTTATTTAAAACAGAAAATTGCTTTCCATCTTGCTTTTTTCATTTACAAATACATCCTGAAAACAATTCCAGATCACCTTGAAGCCTCCGGGCACTGATCATATCAATCAATAAAGCAAGAGAATGGTCCATTTTTGTTGGTGATATCAGTAAAACTCCTTTGTTTTTACTGTTTAATGGTACATAGAAGGCCAAACCTATATACTTCCTTCTTTTGTGCTTTATGGTGCTGAGTGGTGACTTGGCTGGCATGTGCGCCGCTATATCTGAGAGGCCTAGCACATAGTTGAAGCTCAATGAATATTTGATGAATGAGTGATATTCTAGATTCCAGGGTAGAAAGGGCCACAGGGTGTGCAGCCCTGCATCATAATGGTGGCCAAGGTCTGGCTCATTCTCCATGCAGGAGGGTGACTCCTGTGGAGTCCCTTCCTCTCTCCCAGCTTCCAGTTTGAGATATAATCTCTAAGTCTCTTTAGTCCTGACATGCCATTCATTCATTCATTCATTCACTGTTTTCTGGGCACCTTCTATATGCCCTGCAGGCACTGTGCCAGGTATGGAATATACATTAAAGCCTAAAGAGACATTTATAATTTGAAAAGAGAAAATGTCACTGACCAGGGAAATGAATCTACTGTCACAGATTGTGGTAAGTGCTAGGAAGAAGAGAACAGTGTTCTCTGTGTGTGGAAGGTTCAGTTAAAGATCATATGGCCAGGGGAGGCCTCCTTGGGGGGCGGTGACCCTGGGCTGAAATCTACAATAAAGTTGGATGGAGGGTGATCCAGGCAGAGCTAACGACAATCTGGCCTACAGTGATCCAAGATCTATCTTAGCTCGAGCCCTAACGGGTGCTAAGAGTGATCCCCCTTCCCTCCTCCTCGCCCCCGGGTGTTGGTGCCTTCCTGGGGTCTGGATGCTTGTGAGGCATTTGACTGACCCTGACTGCCCCCGTCAAAAGAGAGGAGCCTTCTACTCAGGTTCCCAGACTCTCCCTCATGGCCCAGGGCCAGAAGCTGTGGCTCCGAAAGGTGCTTGCTCTGGTGGAGGTTTCCCCAAAGGAAGCCACCTTCTCCCTTGGTTTTTCGTTCTCCCCCAGCTTTGTAAACTGAAGAGGCTCCAGACTCTGCCAAAAGCTACCCAGTCTGTTCCAAGTCTGCAGCTCTGAGTCCTCAGTGCACAGCAGATTCCATTACAGCTCCAAATTGTTTTCCAAATATACCACAAAGGTCATTTCCTGTTTTCTTTTTCTTTTTAAAAATTAAATATTTGCAGAGACTATACAAAAAGAAAGCAGACGTTTCGTGGAGGACGCAGAGCGCAGAGTGGGACTTGGTCCCGTGGGAGAGGCCTCCTGGGGGTGGGGCAAATGCTCTCCGAAGTTTCTCCAAGGGAAGGACTGTGCAAAGCTGATGGAAACACCAGGGCCCACGGAGCTGGCATTCCTCAGACTCAAAGGGAAGCGGCCTCTCTCTGTGAAGGGCAGCCAGAACCAGAGGGGCACTGAGGCGAACAGAAAAGGGCCCCAAACCAAGCACATTCCGAGAACCTGGCAAAGGGCAGGGCATGCAGCTAGTGCCTTAGGGGCACATCCAGCTTGGAGTCACCAGAGAGGAGCTGTCCTGCCAGGACAGTGCCTACTGCCCCTTCCAAGCGCAGCCCCTTGGTGAGGTTTCCTTTGGAGGCAGGCAGGCAGGGCCTTGACCTCTGGAGGGCCAGCCCAACAGCCCCAGGGCAGGCAGTGGAGAGACAGGTGGTGGGAGCCCTCTCGGTGAGGGGAGGGCAGGGTGCTGGAAGGTCCCCCACTCTGTCCTCCAGGGGCTTCGGGACACCACATCCTCTGGGCCTCCACTCAAGTGCCTCCTCCATTAGGGACCTTTGTGTTAGAGGCCCTGGGACCAGGCCTGGGTCCTCTGCTCTGTTTATTTACTCCCTGGGGTTCTTAACTTTTCCCTAAATAGCATGTGTTGACATCCCCAAATAGCCCCCAGCCTGTTTTAAGAGCTCAAGATTCCTAAATCTAACTGCCTAGTTAGCATGTTCTCCACTATCTCACCAGCATCTCAAACTTCACACGGCAAGTCACAGCCTGCTCCGCCCAGCTTCCCCCGCTCTGTGAGGGCACATCTGTCCACACTGCTCACGCTGGAAACCTGGAGCCATCCTGGATTCCTCCTCCTCCTCCACTGTGTACAGCCTGTCACCGGGTCCCGTCTCTTTCACCCCACACAGAGCCTGAGTCTGCCCACCTCTCCACTCCACGTGCACCTCCTGGTCCCACCGTCTCCCACCAGCACCCTCGTCGAGTCCCTGTTTCCCACTTGGTCTTCACCCAAGGTCTACTCTCTCCACAAGCAGCCAGGGTGATGTCCTCAGATCAGGCACCAGGTCCTGCGATTCCCCTGCTTCATTCAACCTTTGATGCTCTTTCATGCCACATCTGGCAAAAGCCAACCTCTACACCAGCCCCTGAAACTGCATGGATCTGGCCCTGCCTTCCTCTGGGACCTTTTGTCTCATCTCCACTCTCTTCTGGCCCATTTTGCTCTGACCACACTGGCCTCTGTCTAATTCCTCAAACCAGCTGACTCTTTTTGACCTCAGGTTCTCCATGAGACTGTTCTTTCTGCCTGGAACATTCTCTGTCACTCTGCTCTTTTCAGAGCCTCCTAAGTGGATTCCAGGCCCCGACGTTCCAAACTTTCCTGCTCTAGGACCCAGACACGAGGCCCTGCAGGGAATGAAGGCTCCCGAGTCCCTCTGCCCACCACTACTGCATGTCGAGGCCTGGCTGGCCTCTTGCGTGGTGTAGCGGACACAGAAAGGACTGTGGGGTCACCTCAGCTTCTGACCCCACAGCTGAGTGACACCCTACCGCATGTTCCTCTTCTATAACATGGGGGTGTTACAACTGCCCTGAAAGGTGGTTGGCATTGACCAGAGCCAGCGTGTATGGAGCCCTTACTGCATGCCAGACTGTGCTAAGCATCTTGGAGGCATTATCCCATTTAATTTTGCCGCGACTCTAAGAAGAGGAATAATTATTCGTGTTCTACAGAAGAGGAAGCTGATGTTAAGTAGCTTGCCCAAGGTCATACATCCACGGAGTGTGGACAGGGTGGAGCCTGTACTATAGGCTTGGAGGCATGGAGATGAGTTCATCATACTTGCTACATAGTAAGGGTCTTTTAAAAGTGTCTACTGCCTTTTCTCCCCTTCGTTCTTCTCTATCCCCAACCTCATAATAAGGCATTTCTGAAGGAAGAGCAAGAAAGCAATGCAAGTCCCAGGAAA
The DNA here is from genome assembly GCF_000147115.1 of Myotis lucifugus. Classification (NCBI taxonomy): domain Eukaryota; kingdom Metazoa; phylum Chordata; class Mammalia; order Chiroptera; family Vespertilionidae; genus Myotis; species Myotis lucifugus. The sequence goes on from NW_005871138.1 coordinate 4,123,244, forward strand.
ACATTCGATAATGCTGGTGGAAACATACACCCAGGTGCATTTTACCCTGGCTTAAGCAAAATTCTGTTCAGAATGTTCAGCCAGAGGCAAAAACCTTCAGAACCTTTTTAGTGACGTTGGGTTGATGATTCTCTGAATTCTGCCACCATTCTAATTTCTGTTATCTAACTTCACAGCAATGGTAAAATTATTTTCAGGTACAAACTGTACAACTCTTACCATCCTGGCAGCTACATTTCACCCTGGGCAGGCCTGGGGGTTGGGACAGTGATACTAACTCTTCAATCCCTGAAAGTCTGTGCTTCTCTGGAAAGAGGCAGAAGGGTCCAGCTGAATTATTGCTTGGAGACCATGCTGGGTCTCCCTGGTCTCCCGCTGTTTACATATCAAACTTGGTTCCCAATCACTGGCAGTTCCCATCCCAGTGTGGAGGGAGGGCAGGAAGGGAAAGTCAGGTCATTTCCAAGCAGGCCAGCCAGAGTCCGGGACTGGACTGACCCCAGCTCTGCTCATGCCAGGCTGGCCCCTCTGGCGAGGTTCTTCCCTCAGGCCTCGGGGGTTCGAGTGTGGAACGCAGGGGGAAACGGGCATCTCTATGGTTGCTCTGAAACATGTCTCAAATTCTTTGACATTCCTCCTATCAAGAGGTGACTCTGAATGAGCTGGCCGTGGTGACTGCTTCTAAGAGAATGCAACAGAAGTGACGTCGTGTGACTTCCAAGATGAGGTTAGAAATGGTGACACAGCTTCCATCTGGCTCTCTCTTGGGACACTTCTCGTTGGAGCTCTGAGCTGCACCTAAGAAATCTGAGGCTGCCATGCTGTGAGGAAGCCCAAACCAACCCCACGAGGGGACCACTTCGAGAGTCCTGAGAGAGCACAGAGAGCCGAGGCTAGCAGCCCCGAGCTGGGCTGGCCCCTGGCTGGTCCAGCACCACCACCGTCTAACTGCGACTGCATGAGCGCCAAGCCAGGATTGTCCAGCCAAGCTGTTGCCAAATTCCTGCCCACAGAAACCATGAGAGATGATAAATGACTGCTGTTGTTTTAGACCACTAGGCACGGAAAGTGACGTGCTCCGTGGGAATGGAGAACAGAGTGATCTCTAATGGTACGTCCAGGGCTGCGTGGCCTCTCGTTTCTCCAGAGCGCCATAGAAAGCATGCCCCACACCTACTGTGGAGGATGAAAGATCTTATATCTCCATAGGGCTAATGAATTCCTCCATTCATTCAGGCAACAAAATTTCACTGATCACTGTGTGTACTGGGCTTGGGACTAGATGCCATGGATATGAAAATGGCAAAGCACCAATGTGCCCTTGAGGGGAAGTTCCTGGTGTAGTTAGGGAGCCCACATTAACACACTGTATACAAGATTCCCAGCCCCTGGGTTCGGTATTCCAGTCCTCCACCCGTCACCTCCAGGCACTGAGTCCTCATGGGCCTGCCAGCCCCCAGCCCAAGTATCCTATGTAACTCCTATGGCCCAGCGCAGAGATCCCTCAGCCTGAACCCCTTCTTCTCTGACCCAGAAGAGATAAGACCTCCTTGTTCTGCCACTTGCAGCACTTTGACTTCTCCTTCCTAATCCTCACTGCACTTGTAACTCACTCAGTAGTCAGCAAATGCATACTGAAGTGTCCCATGAGCCAGGCATGACCCAGGTACTGAGGCATTTGTTCACATCAGCTGGGCCCGGCTGGTTCCAAGAAGAGCAGGTACCCTGTTTCTCCTTATTTGTCCCTGTATCCCCAGCACAGTTCCTGACACAGAAGATGTAGAATAAATAAATTCATATGAACGAATTAATGAACAAATAAACAGACAAAATAAGAACTTAAGAACATTCACCCTCTAAAGCCAGTGGTTAAAATAACTATCTGAGTCCTGGCTCCTGACAAAAAAAAATAACAATGATAATTAACAAAATAAAAACGGATGCCATTTAGGGGTTGTATAGACTGTGCATCAGACATGGTAACAAGTGTTTTCCATATATCGTCTTAGTTATGCTTCAAGTAGCCCAGCGTCATTAAATCCCTTTACACGTAACTAGGACATACTGGACCCTGGATTCACATCCAAGACTGGCTGGCTCCTAGGTTCAAGGCCTCAAAGGTGGCACCTCTCTTTGGCTCAGGGAAGCAGAGGATGTGGGACCCCTAGAAAAAGGTGAGCTTAAAGGGGCTAAAGTGGCAGGAGGGGACTGACTGGGAGAAGCAGGGAGGTTTCTCCTTTGTTCTCATTCACATCTGTCTCCTACTAGTCATCTGAGCTGCTAGCATTTACTCTGGCACTGAGGCTTACAGCATGTTCCTTCATTACTTCAGTCATTCATTCAGTCCTTACAAGTACGACTCTTCCCAGCAATGACACTGACGGTGTTTTTAGAGGCACTGCATTACTGAACCCTCCCAACAGAGAGTCCATGGCTCAGAGAAGTGGCGTGAGTCACCCAAGGTTCTCCTAGTGACTGAATCAGGACTTGAATCTGCATCTCCTCCTTCCTGATTCAGTGCACATTCTTTAGGATGGCACATTCCGGTGATGGCTCTGCCCTGATGTGGATGATACAGAAGCTGTCTCATCCCCATCAGAGAACTGTTCTGTTATCAAACTCCCTGCCTCTGGCTTTTCTCATCTCAAATGGCAATCCCCACCTGGGTCAAAGAAGGTCACATCCTATATAATAAAAACCTAATATGCAAATTGCCCCCTTGGGCAGTCATTTGACCGGGAGTTCGACCGCTTGCTATGACGTGCGCTGACCACCAGGGTGTGGCGCGGAACATGGCAGGCGTTGGTGACATGCTGCAACCTCTCGCTGGCTACCTGGGGATGGGGGAGGGGGGGGGACGGGGATGGAGGTGCAGTGAGAATGCTGGGTGTCTGCCCGAGCTCACTCTCACTCCCCCTGCTACCCTCCCCCGGGATGCCAGGGCTTGAATGCCAGGGAAGCCCCCCCCCCCACACACTCAGGTGCCGGATGCCTGCGAGGAGCCCACCCACACCGTCACGGTGTCTTCCAGGTGAGCTGGGCTGTAGCCAATGGGACTGCAGGGGCCAGTCGGGCTCCCTGTGGGTTTGTGCAGGAGCTGGTCTGCAAAGCCGGCCGGGAGAGAGCCCGCTGCCCACCCAACTTCCTTGCTACGCCGCTGGGCGGCCCAGAGGCCAACGCTGCACCCCGGCCCGCAGTGTCCAGCTGCGCTCACCGCATCTCCGCCATGACTTGGGTGCCATGACTCAGGCGGAGGAGGGCGTGTGGGGGCTCACGGCCCCAGGTGCTGCCCAGGGCCTAGGGGTTAGCGAGGACCTGCCTTTCCACGTTAGATGCTCGCGCTTCTATCGCTGGCCAGGCCTAGGGACCACACCTGTGCACGAATTTTGTGCACCAGGCCTCTAGTACTATAATAATGGGGAAGGTGGACTTTCAGAGTGATTTACTCAGCACCTACCACAGTGCTTGCTGCACAGACCTAATAAATACTTCTCAAAAGAATGAACGAATAAATGAGTCAAGAGAGATATACACAGAATCTGCCACCATGAAACAGCTCAAGACAGTGTGCTGACAGGATTGTGTGTGTGCTGCCTCCTGAATTTCAGAGTGACATGCATCTACATGAGTGCCCTTCTCATCAACAACTATAGCAAGGCAGAGAGAAACCAAGCCTGTGATTCAGATAACAAAAAAGATCCTGTGCTGAACCACCACTGGTTCAGAGGCCAATGGAGAAATGTGTGCCCACAAAGCCATCACCCTTTTACAGATAGGCACTGAGAAAAGCCTATTTGACAGGTGAGGCTGGTAAGTGGAATTACTCAGAAAAAAAACTTGTCTCTTGCCTACATCAACCCCAAATTTGAGCTTGTAGCTTCTTAGCTAATAAAACCATTTATAAGACATTGAGTCAAATTTCATTTGTGTAATTAATCTTTAGGGAATGACTCACTCCAGATCACCAAGATTCCCACACTGTTACTCTTTTAAGAATCAAATGTTATATGGAGAAAAGTAGATTAGTGGTTGAGTAGGACTGGGAAGAATTGGGGGGCTGAGAGGGTGATGAGTAAAGGGTGTGGGGTTTCTCTTTGGGGTAATGAAAGTGTTCTTACATTGATTACGGTAATGGATGCAGAACTCTGTGAATATACTGAAGGCCACTGAATTGTACACTTTAAATGGATGAATTGTGTGGTATGTGAATTATATCATAATAAAGCTATAAAAACTCATTTGAATTATAATGGATAGAAATTCTTCTCATGTATTGCACTAATGCATTAAGGTACTACTTGCTAACATTTTCTTTTTTCTATTGTATTAATTGGGGTGACATTGGTTAATGAAATTATACAGGTTTCAAGTGTACAGCTCTATAATACATCATCTGTATATTGCATCGTGTGTTCACCACCCAATGTCAAGTCTCCTTCTATCACCATTTATCCTCCCTTTGGCCCTCTTTTACCTCCCCCTAATCTTTTCTTAATGATTTAAGATCACTGCTGAGAGCATAGTTTTTAAAACCTGGTATAACACAGCAATGCTTTCAGTATTATAACATACAGGGCTGTTTGTCCTACACTGAACAGCCCCATGTTTTGTCTGCTTATTTATTTTCTTCTAACAAGGCCTTTTAATTTTAGTTTAAGCTTGGTGGTTAAATTCATGTGCTCTGGTCATGTATCACTTACTGAAGTCAGTGTGATCACTTATTGGCTGTGTGATCTCTGCAAAATTACTAGATCTCTCTATGCCTCAGTTTCTCCATATGTAAAATAACAGAACCAATCTCAGTGGAGGGCTGTGAGGATTACATAAGATGATGTGCATAAAGCATTTAATTCTGTCTTTGGAAATGGTAACCCAGATTGAATTTTAGCTACTAATACTTTTCTTGATGTTGTCAGTTAGGTGCCTTGTGAGCTATGGACCCTAAGCCTGAAAATCCACACAGCATGTTCAGTATACTCAGTGTGTTCGGTGAAATAAAACAGGGGCTGGGGGTACAATTTCATGACTGGACTTTGGAACATCCATGGGGTGGCTCTGAGTTTTAGTAATACTAGGTAATTTGTCCCAGTTCACCCTAAAGAGAAAAGCCTAAAGGCCTGGTTAGGTCTCACATGACCCTGATATCTGACAGGCTGGTGCCCAAGGATACACAGTGGCCCACAACACTTCATGATCTCTCTAGACCAGGGGTCCTCAAACTTTTTAAACAGGGGGCCAGTTCACTGTCCCTCAGACCGTTGGAGGGCCGGACTATAGTTTTAAAAAAAACTATGAACAAATTCCTATGCACACTGCACATATCTTATTTTGAAGTAAAAAAACAAAACGGGAACAAATACAATATTTGTATTTGCATGTGGCCCACGGGCCGTAGTTTGAGGACCCCTGCTCTAGACCAATGGTTCTTAAAATTCAGAGGTCACAGACACACCTGAGAATCTGAGGAAAGCAATGGACATTCTGCTCAGAAAAGGGTGTGTGTGTGTGTGTGTGTGTGTGTGTGTGTGTGCATGTGTGCACGTATGGGTACATACAAAGTTGTACCCAAGGTTACAAGGGGCTCCAAATCCCAGAAGCCAACCAGAAAGCCCTGGTTAAAAAGCCCGGCTCTAGACTTCATACAACCCAAGCACTCTCAAGGTTAGGTGGCTCTAGCCTCTGACGTTCCCACAGCAGCTGAAACAGCAGGCCCTTTGCAGGCTTGCCCTCCTAAACCAGCCCTGGCCAGATAAAGTCCTGGGACAGACTGCCACATCCTAATTACCACAAACATCTGCATCCAGGGGATTCCCAGGGGCACTGAGTCAGAACAGGACGCAAGCCTGGTGGTTTGGAAAGCTACTGTATGGCCAGGCCCAGAAGCCTTGCTGATAAGTAGCTGGGGAGTTCCAGCTCCAGGGCAGCTGCCAGCCGGAGAAGGGGACTCTTGGGAGAGGTGAGGGAGGATGGCTAGGCCATGAAGGGGAATTCAAAGGAGCTGGAAATCCCCCAAACTCCCGGGACTACTAGGATTTGAACAGAGAAACAAAGGCTGGAGATTCTCCCCTAACTGCAAGGAGATGGCGCTGAAAGGGGGTGGGCAGGTAGGGGTGTAGGGGAGGTGGATGAAGCATGGGTCACAAGCTGGTAAAAAACTATTAACCTACGCCAGAAATGTTTAGATGCCAATATAAACACTGACCCGAGGTGGCCATACTTCAGGCCACTCTGTTCTATGAATTGCATTTTGCTTCCAACTGGAGGGCACCTGAGCCATCTCCCTTCAACAGTCCAGCGGGCAGTGCTCGTTTCTTTGGGCTGGGTTTTGCTTGCTTTTGCTCCTCTATCACAGCATTAAAATCACCATAGTGTGCCCTTGTCTTTGTGAAAATAGCTTCACAGCAAACAACTGGTAGACAGGAAAGTTGACATCATACCCATATTGGTAAAAACTCCTGTGTATGATTCCATCTGCTTAAGCAGATGGCTAAAGAAACCATTTTCTTTTAAGCCATCAGAGGCAATTGCTCTTCCTGATGCTATACAGAAACTGTCTGTAAATGGAATCATCACTGTGAAATTGCAGTGTGATGTCATATAACTTTTGAAAAGGGCCATACTGCCTTTTCTTCATGGGGCCAAAATTCCTGCCTAATTTCATTTGGAGCTTCCATCTTCTCTTTCTTCAAACAGAAATAAAGGTTTTTAGGCAAACACTCGTGGTGCCACAGTAGAGTGATGTGAACAATGTGACTACCCACCTGGTTTAGTTTCTTCTTCCTGCTTGCATCTCTTCAGATTTTCCAATGTTGACAAATCAGTGTGGAAATTCTAAGGAACCAGAAGAAAAAAAATAATTAGAGCCCGTCATACTCCAGGGTTGTAAACGGAAAGAATCTTTTGGGAAGACAAGCGAACAATATCTAACAACATGTTAAATATGCACACCCTTTGGGTCAGTCAAACACCTGGGAATTTATACTATAGAGAGGGTCACATGAATGAAAATATGTGCAGTAAAACATAATATGGAAAAGCAAAAAAAGAGGAAACAACGTAAATGTTAATAAGAAAAGAGTTAAATAATGACATAGCCATACAATGAGAAACTATAAAGCCATTCCAAAGAGTGAGGGAGATTTTGTTGTACTGACACGGAAAGAAGTACATGCTGTCTTGTTAAAAAGTAGTATAAGATGGTATACATTATTGCTCTTTAATAAAAGTATGAACATGACTATGCTTTAAAAAAAGTACAGCATTTGTGTACATGCACTTTTTTTTGTATCTACATAGAAAAAAGCGAAGAGCAAACTATAAACGGTAGTTCTCTCTGAGACTCAGAAACTGGGGGGAAAGAATGAAAGACTTTCACTTTTTACATTAATTTCTGTTTTGACTGAAAACTTTAAAAGAGGCATGCACAACTTTCATGACCATTATACATGCAGACTATCCACAATTTAAAAATAGCAAGAGTGAAGGCAAAAGACATTTCTAGACAAAGACTGAGCAAGTTTACCATTCAGAGACTCAAGAACATTCTCCAACAGAAAGAAACTGAACACAAAATAAGTGAGATTTTAGAAACAATAGTGAGCAAAGAAATTAGTAATTGTATTGGTAAATTGAAGGAAGTACTGATTAAATGCAGCTAATGAGGAGATAAAACAAATTTGACAATATTTGACAGTAGTACATATTTTATAGGAATAACACTGAAGATGAAGAGGAGAATTAAAACTTTATAAGGTTCTTGATTATACAGGACAAACACAGAAATACTGTTTTACTTTAGACAAAATATTCATGATGCCTACTGAGATTTTAAAGGTAAAATAACAAAATATACAAATAGGATAAATATATTCCAAACCAGCTAGCATGCTTCTGGATAGAAAAGGCTAATTATTAAAAAATGTCAATCCTTCCAAAATTACGGCATAAAGTTAATTAAATTTCAATAACAATATTAATGGGGGTTTTTGGAATTAACGGGGAGGGAATGGATAAAATTACTTTGAAGTTCATATGGGAATAATAAATATCCAAGAAAAATTAGCCAAGAAGTAGGAAATAAAATTATAAAAAATAAATATTTAGGGGATTTTTTATGAGAAAATAAAAATTTACTATAAAAACATTATAATAAAAAGACATGGTATTAACATAAGAACAGGTAAAAACATCTGTGAACCAAACTAGCAATTCCAGAAATAGACACAATAAAGGATGGGATTTCGATGCAAAAGAGAAGAGATGGTTTATTTAATAAATGATATTGGCATATCCAGGACAAAGCTTAACTGCTACTTCTCACTATGTATAAACATAAATTCTAAAGGTATTAAAGGTTCAGAATTAAATTAAAACCATATAAGTATTAGAAGGACATTTAGGAAAATATTTATATAACTTTAAGGTGTAGAAACTACTCTTAAACAAGGTGAAAAATCTAGACACTATGAAGAGAAAAATCAAAAATAGATATTTTACAAAAAAGTTAAAATTTTCTATAAATTTAGTGAAAAAAATTAATCAACATAATAGATTAGGAAAAAATATTTGCAACACACATAGAATCCTTGATATATAAATATATAAACAACTCCTACAACTTGAGAAAACAGCAAACAATTCCCAGGAAAAATGGGATGAAGGAAACTCAGAAGAAAGTGAAATGGCCAATTAACATGAAGCAAGGTTAAATCTCACTAGTAGTAAGGAATATACAAAGTAAAAATCTATAAGACACCATCCCCTGCCACCCCCATCAGCTTGGTCACAAAATAAAACAATAGAGATGGAGGGAGGGAAGGAAGGAGGAGGGTGGGAGAGAAGAAGGGAACGAATATCTAATATTGGTAAAGATTTAGGAAACAGCCTGGCCAGTGTTGCTCAGTGATTGAGGTTCGACCTATGAACCAGGAGGTCAATGTTTGATTCTGGTCAGGGCACATGCCTGGGTTATGGGCTTGGTCCCCAGTAGGGGACGTACAGGAGGCAGCTGATCAATGATTCTCTCTCATCATTGATATTTCTATCTCTCCCTCTACCTTCCTCTCTGAAATCAATAATAATATATTTTAAAAAGAGATTTAGGGAAATGGAAGTACTACTCATATATTTCTGGGGAGAATGTAAATTAAGACCTCTTTGTAAAGGAGGATAGTATTATCTATTAAAATATTAAAACATATACCCTTTGATCCAGAAATATTATTTTTGAAAATGTAACCTGTAAAAATAAAAGCATGAGTAGAGGATTTGTATGTGAAGACATTTAATGAAACAATATTCTAGTAGGAAAAAAAAATAATGGACAACAACTTGAATATCTGTCCAAGATGAATGGCTGAATATATTGTAATACCTCCAGATCTATAGCCCTGAATAATTACAAGAGTGAGTTGGAGTTATACCTACCTGTAATGTATTAGTTACTGGGACAAATAAATTGCAAAATAATAAAAGTATGATCCCATTCTGACAAACAAATACACACAGACACACCCTATATCCACTTATATAGGAGCTTGAAGAAGGTATGGACTGATAAACACCAGATTGATGACACTGGTTATTTCAAACAATGGAAATGGGGACTAGAGGGAGGAGAGAGAATAACTCTTTCTTTACACATCTTCCAGTTGCTTGATTAGTTACAATGAGCACATTCATTACTTTAGGAGAAAATAATGAAGAAAATAAAAATAATTAAAAAGAAACATATGAGAGCAGAGAAAGAACACTGGTAAACTATGTTATACACTATCCATTTATCTTTTTTTTCTTTTGATTTTTTTTTATTTTCAAGAAAAACAATTTTAAATATAATGTTACATGCAATAAACCAGTCTCTATGCGGTCTCCACTTTCGGTCCTCAGCTGTCAGGGTTCTCTCCTGCAAGTTTCCCGTTGATTATTCAGGAAGTTTTTCTGTATTTTACTAGTAGTTGTAATACCAGTTCGTTCCTAGGAGCATGTCCGTGCAGCATCCACTTACTCTGCCGCCATTTTTAATCCTCTCCCATTTATCTTTACATGGAATAGTTAACTGTACTTATTATCACTTTTTTTTTTTTGGTCAAAATAGAACAATTAAAAAAAAAAACTCTATGGGGGGGGGGGGAGTGTACTTTATTTCCTAAGCATTTATGCCTCTTATTTTAAAAGGAAAATATTTAAAGAAAAAGAATTTGTCCCTTTAACATCCAAAAGCAAGCCCTGGCCAGTAGCTCAGTTGGTCAGCGTGTCATCCCACTACTCCAAGATTGCAGGTTCTATCCCCAGTCAGGGCACATACAAGAATCAACCACTGAATGCATAAATAAGTGGAACAATAAAAAAACTGACTTTTCTCTCTCTCTCTCTCTAAAATCAATAAATACATTTTAAAAATCTGTGCTTGTATAAAACCACTTTTTTTTTTTAATCCAAAAGAAAGCCTAAAACTTTGGCCTTGAAACTGCCCTGTGTAGGCAGTGTGTGGGCTGGTTCTGTGCTGGTGACTGTTTTCAGTGGCTCAGTGTCCTTGATTGCCTTCTTCCCCCAAACCCAATTAAATACACTCCTGGGAGTGTACAGTCTGCTGGGAACCAAAGCCCTGAAAACTGCAGCAACTCTGCTCAAAAGGCTCCATATCAGATGGGTCCTGGAATTTAGAGAAGTGAAATGGACTGTTTTGCAAACCATTTTTGATGGAAGGAGGAAGGAGAGGAAATGGTTTAGCCCAGTAGATGAAATGCAAGAAAAAAGAAGAATAGCATTTATAACAAGCTCTTGAAGGAGAGCTAGCTACCTATGCTGAATCTGCCGTTTCAGTTATCTGGAAGGTACACTCTGCCTTCCCTGGTAGAATGCTCTGCTTTTAACTTGTTATTTGATGTCAATTGTAATAAATATTTCCTTGAACAAATAAAGATACCTCACATTTCTAAAGCACTTCATGACTTACAAAGCACTTTAAGATATCCTACTTGATCTTTACAACGACCCTGGGATCAGATCAGTTTCATTCCCATATACAGGTGAAAATGAGGCCCAGACAAGTTATGGATCTTTTGGGCACACAGCAGTTGTAACAAAGCTGCAATACAAATTCAGGTCTCCAAACCCCAAGTCCAGCAGGAAGCTCAAGTTTGACGTGACAGACAGAAGGAGGAACCTCAGGCAAGCCAATGAATAAAAACAGGATCTTGGGAGGGACAGATTCTTCCTGCCCCTGTACTCGAACGCGTTGTAGCTCCATGTTAGAGGGAACCCTTGCTTATACACTGGAATACAGCTGCTGAATAAGGGAAGGAAAAGCCCCGGCATCACCAGGCCCCCTTCCCAAATCTCTTAACCTTCTCCTAACCTTCCCCTTCACCCATTGCTACCTTCTCTTTCCCTCGATGCGTTAGCCTCCTTTCAGTTTCCCCAACATCCCACATGCTTTCCTGCCTTGGACCCTTTCGCATGTGGACCTCTCTGCCTGGATTATTCTTTCCCACTCTATAGCTCCCCTCTTCCCCCCACTGCCTGCCTTAGCTCTTGGCATAACTTACTCCTCGTCTTGGTTTAAACACCACCTCTTCAAGCCAGCCTGCCCTGACTACACTCTCCTCCTCATCCATCACTCACGCCGTTCATTTCATAACACCGCTGCCCGTCCTTGTGAGCTTCATGTGAGGAAGGACCAGGCCTGTTTTATGTAACACTGTCTACTTATCAACTTGCCCAGTGCCTGGCAGATATTAGATGCTCAACAGATACTGGATAAATATATGAAAATTTATTGAAGAGAGTTGAAGGTTCATCTCAAATGCTATCGTCCCTCTACCTTCTCAGGCACAGCACTGTCCCTCTGTTGGGGGAGGGACATCCTATACAATAAAAGCCTAATATGCTAAGTCTCCATCCAACCAATCAAAGCGTAATATGCTAAGTCTGCTCAACCGCTTGCTTTGATGTGCACTGACCACCAGGGGGCAGATGCTTTGACCAGTAGGTTAGCTTGCTGCTGGGGTCCAGCTGATGGGGACTGAGCGAGATGGGCCAGACATGCCCTGGGGCCCTCCCATGGTCCCTCCCCAGCCCCTGATCGTGCACTGGTGGGGTCCCTCGGCCTGGCCTGCACCCTCTCACAATCCAGGACCCCTCGGGGGATGTCGGAGGGCCAGTTTCAGCTCAATCCTGCAGGCCTCTAGTAATCACATGTGTTAGAGTTATCCAAGACTTCTTTACCTATTGGCCTCTGAGCTACTTATAAGTCTTACTTACATAGGTATTCCCCAGAGCACCTTGCATAATGCCTAACACAAATGTGAATGAGTTCATGTATATACAGGAAAGTACACATGAAGGCTGCAACCTCTAACTAACCATAGACACTGGTTCCTCCTACCCAAGGGTCTGAGCACCTAAAAACGTTGAGCACCTTAGAGACAGGCAAACAGACTCTGCCCAGGAAGAAATTAAAATCAGAACTAAACTTGATAAACAGTGGTAGTGTGTGGGTGAGAGGAGGGGAGGGGAAAGCATGCTAATGGGAGCGTATATAGGTAGAAGCTTTCTGGTGCCAACTGGAAATTGGTATCAGATCTAAAGAAGTCCATGTCCTCTGACCTCGCCACAACTCATTAAAACCAGGGAAGAGAGCCCTGGCCGGTGCGCCAAGTGGTGACAGCATCAGCCCACGTCCTGAAGGGTTCAGTTCCCAGTCAAGGGCACGACATAACTGGAGGAGTTGCTGGGAGGCAACCAGTCAATGTATCTCTCTCACATCAATGTCTCTTTCTCTCTCCTCTCACTCTCCTCCCCCCGCCCCCCACTCCCTTCCACATTCTCTGAAAAGCAATGGAAGAAATATCCTCAGGTGAAGATTAACAAAACAAAAAAACAAAAAATCAGAGAGGTGAAATCAGTGGGTGATGATTTAGGTGTTTTTCTGAACTGTCTAGCTTTCCTTCCATGAACATGTTCTAATTTTGTAATCTGAAAAAGCAAACCCACACAATAAATGCTATAAAAGGAACCAACAGAAAATCCAGTGGTGATTTTAGACTACAAAATCACCACCCGTTTCCTCGCTAAACTTGGGACTGCAGATTTAGGGTTCTCAGTGTGTGTGGGGCGGGGGTGGGGGGAGGGGAGACAGCATTTTGTGAATACTGCCTTTCTCTGTCTGAAGCTTTGTGGGACAGGAAGGTGCCTGGAGTAAAAGCTGCAGCAGGGGCAGCTCTCATTTCTCTCTAATGCAATGCTGGCAAAGCTCCGAGAGTCAGGAAATGGAGGGAAAGCTTGGGAGTAATCAACCCAGCTCGAGGCCAGGACCTCCATCCTGCAATGATTCATTCACCTGCCCATATTCCCTGATGCACTAAGAGCTCCACGAGAACAGAGGCTGTCTCCTAGTCAGCCTGTTGCTCTGGCTTCGTGCTTAGTACTGGCTGGCCCTCAGTACAGTTTATTGAATGTCAGAGACCACATCTATGAAGTTCTAAACACAATGGTGAGGCGTTAGATGGGATCAGGCAGTTTAGGGTAATGGCCCTGGCGGGGAAGGAAGATGGTGGATGAGGAGGAAATAAACCAGATGGTCAGGATGTGAGCGACATAGGCGGAATGTACCAGTCAACCTGTAGAGCTGCCCTTCCCCCTGAACCCAAGGGTGGTAACTAAAAGCGAGAGAGAAGGGCAAAAGGAGATTGGCTGGTGTGTTTTTTGAAAGAGCCAACAGAAGGCAAGGGCAGGAAATTTAAATCCCTAGACGAGTGAGCTTCTGCGGCCACTCTTCTTGGGCCCCCTCTCTGAGAGCTTTGTTACTTCCGATCTTGGAAGATTAAAGGGACGCCTTTCAAATAAAGTTAGGAATGCTGGCTTCCTCCAGTAAGAGCGGATGCACTTAAGTGTGCAACTGGGAATCACTCCGCATCCCAGCTGACTGCAGCTTCCAAAGAAGCCTCTCCCCGAAGGAGCAGACACTCAAGTCTTCCTAAGGCGTGTGCGACTTCCAGGAGGCAGTGAGCTCAGCTTTGAGTCATGATTGGTGACTTGTTTCCAAGAACTTTGGATTGTCCATGTCTGTCTCCACTTAGGAATCACCTCTGGCCCCTCGTCAAAACAGCAGAATTAATTGAGCGGCTTGGCTTCTGTCACACTCCGAAAGTAACACCTGCCACCAGCTTCTTCCTTAAGAGGCTGGGCCAGGTCGCCTGGTCCTAGGACAGCACCCACTTCTGCGCTTGGCTCAGCACCTGACTGGGTGACAGGAAGTAGTGCTGAAGCTAGGTTTGAAAGGCCAAAGTGGCAGCTCCAGGGCCCATCACAGGGGGTTTCAGCAACGCTGAGGTCGAAGATGACTGCAAATTCCTCAGACAAATGCCATCCTATGACAGAGGGGACAGGTGCCTGTATACACTGGCTAACACTCTCTCTGGAAACCATAGAGCAGCTAATCCCGAGCGTGTATCTGTGTACCAATTAAGTTCATACTAGCTCTATCCTATTTCATCCTCAGGGTACCCTTTGAGACAGGTATATGGTGACCCCCACTTCACAGAAGAGAAGCAGGCTCTGTGAGGAGAGGTAATCTGTTTAAGAGGTCTCAGTGAGGAGGGGGTGAGGGTAGAGCTCTCACTGCTACCCTCGCCAGTTTCTCCTTGAACCATAAGTTGTCTAAAGTGACAGGAACTGTGGACACCAACCAGTCCAGGGGTGGAAAAGGCGAATGCCCATGGGGGCCAAGGGACAGGCTGGAGACCAGAGAGTGCAATAGATTGGGCAAGGGAATGGCACAGATGGTAATAAATGAGAGAACACACTCACCTAAGACATTCAAATTCAAATAAAAATAAAAACCCAAACCACTCTGACTTCTGACTCTGCTTCACGCTTCATTTCACGATGGAGAAGCTGAGATTCGGAAGGTGATATAGGAAAGCCAGCGCAGTGCAGTGGGAATCCAGGCCTCAGGGAGGGCCAGCTTTCCTGGGAAATGCAGCTATTTATTATCTGTTCGCTGTTAGCTGAGAGACCCAGGGCAAGTGACTTCACCTCTGTGACTCTTCTATGTGTAAAATGAAAATAACCTCTGCTTCACATCATTGCTGTGAAGACTGAAAGGAATCGAAACACAGGGTGGGGCAAAGTAGATTTACAGTTGTTAATATGTGAAACACAGAGCTTATTCTTGTGTTATTATTTATTAATTATTGTAGCCCTGGCCAGGCAGCTCAGTTGGTGAGAGCATCCTCCCGATACCCCAAGGTTTCGGGTTCAATCCTAGATCAGGGCACATACAATAATCAACCACTGAATGCGTGTGAATATGTGGAACAACAAATAGATGCTTCTCTCCCTCTCTCCCACCCTTTCTCTTTCTAATAAAAAAGATTGTATTACTTTCCACATGAACAACTGTAAATCTACTTTTGCCCCACCCTGTTTGCAAGATGCCCAGCCCTGTGTATGACACGTATTTCAGGGAGATATGAAAGCCAAGCAAGAACTTGGGACATAATAGTCTCTTCCACAACGTACCTCCTCTCCTGAGATGCCCTACACGTTCTGTGGGCAGGTGGACTCTCTGAGGATGAGCACACGAAGACAGGGCTGACAGCACAGAACAAGAAACTAAAGCCACCTCATCCGGAAGTCCTGGAGCGCGGGGTGTGAGGCATCCCACCACACTTCCACTCCCCCACCCCAGGCAGGAACCACAAGGACCACGTGGGCACTTACTTCCAGAGAACTATCTCCTCATCACCTCCTTAGGAGGAGAGGTTACTTTATAAATTATCCAAAGGCTTGAGATCCTGGGGGGCTGGAGGGAGGTGGAAGGAGGTCCTGGCCTTCCCACTGCCCATGCCCCTGGGGAGTTCCATGGCAGCAACAGTCCACTTTCAAGGGCTGAGGGGCTTTGAGAATCCTACTGGAAACCCAGATCTTAACTAATGCAAACAGTTTTTAAATGCCACGCCTTCCTGAGGGTTAGGGTCTATGATGGCCTTAAACATAAAAATCCCTGAATCACCAAGACCTGGAACCTTTCTGTTGGGCACACAGCAGTTGTAACAATCTGCTTTTGCTTGTCTTTCTTTGTGACATCTGCCTTTGCTTGTCTTTGTGCTTTGCTCCCACTGTCCTGTCCCGGCAGCGGTAGAGGCTGTGCTGAGGTGAAATGAAGGGAAGGGAGCAAGTAAAGGATCCCTCCCCTCCCCCCATCCCCCCCCCCCCCCCCCCCGGGTTCCCTCCTTCTCTCTTGCCAAGCTAGGACTTAGAGCGTGGGCTTTTAGTTAAAATTCGGTCGCTGTCTCCCCTGTACCTATGTGCCAGGCTCTCCACCAGGCAGTGGGGTGCAGAAACATAGTCTCTTCTGTAACCTAGAGAGAGGGTGCATACAGTCTAGCAGAAACACAGTGACCTGAAGTCACGCCAGTGATTCTGTAAGCACAGTGCAGGTCAACACTTGGAAGGAGTTCAGGATAATATGGGAACATACAGTGGAGACACCACAGTCAGTAGAGTCAGGGAATGATCTGACCACCTACGTGATGGAGGGATGACCCTAACATGGAGCGTGGCACTTAGGGGTTGCTCCATCATGTTAAGTCCCTCTCCTCCCCCCGTGTGTGAGCATACGCATGCATCCACGCACTGAAACTTTCTCTTTCTTCAGGAACACCAAACCTGACAAAACCATAAAAACTCGGAAATAACTTAATGTTGCCTGTTTTGTGTCCTCTTTTTAACTCTCCCAGAGGCACCAGTGTGTGGGCACTCTGGGACCCGGACAACCAAGGGCACTCTGCCTCTCAAGCCCTAAGGGCTCTCCTCAAAGGGGAAAGGAACATTGATGGCTCATTTCAAGCTGAATTTGGGACTACAGCGATCATCTAGATTCGCCCCCTCATTTACATACAAACGAGGAAACTGAAGCCTGGGACACACTTGCCCAGGGTCACACAGTTCCCTCGGTGGCCCTTCTAATAGAGGGTGGCTCTTTGTTTTCTCCTTAACTGCGATTTTACTTGCAAGCAGGGGAGGTGGTGACACACAGCAGCTACAAGCCATGCGAGAACCCTCCACTCAGGCACCCTCCGGGTTCATTAAAATCCTGAAAACACACTGGACAAATAAAATGCCCCTGGGCTTACAAGTTCTGTTTCTTTTCTAGGCATAAACAGCAAATTTCTAAAAGGAAGCAATAGAGAGATCACAAAGCCAAAGTTAAAGATTTCCAAAGCTTATTCCCATCTTGGCATTGCCCACGCAGCCAAGGCAGCACTGGGGTATATGTGATGAGATAACTTCACAAAATCTAATCAGACCTGTATCTTAAATTTAAAATATCCATCTTATGTCTAAGGGTAAGTCTCCACTATATGAGGAAAACACTGTAGGAAATTTTCACTTTGAGAGACATTTCTCTCTGGACTGTTTAAAAAGTTTTGTACTATCCTTGTAATCAGAAAAAAAATATAAAAGTTTTACAAACCCCAATTTCTAAGGGAGGATTTCTTCACCCATAATTTGACGCAAGGAGCTGCTCTTAAAGCTCTAGATACTCTGCCAACGTTCTTGGGTAAAAAGTAACACAGCATTTGAATGGAGCCCATCTGTGAGACCTGAGGCTCAGACTTGAGCCAGAGGTTCTCAACCTGTGGGTCGCGACCCCTTTGGCGGTCGAATGACCCTTTCACAGGGGTCGCCTAAGACCATCCTGCATATCAGATATTTACATCACGATTCATAACAGTAGCAACATTACAGTTATGAAGTAGCAACGAAAATAATTTTATGGTTGGGTCACAACATGAGGAAATGTATTTAAAGGGCCAGAAGGTTGAGAACCACTAGGTTGAGTCTAGTCCTAAGCAGTTTCAGACAAAGCCATAATTTTCAGAGCAATAATATATCATAATATAAAAATAGACACTTTGTGACCAACGAAAGCAAGCTCTCCAGAGAGCTCTGCCTGCAAGCTCTGCTTCTCCCGGGGGTGGAGAACCAAGTTCTACTCACGAGAGCAAAGAGTTTCTTCAAAGTCCGGGGATCCTCAGTCAGAGGTGCAGGTAGAATTTAAGAAACCAGGATTCAAAACGCCTCCCTTTTGAGGATAAACCTCCCTTGTGAGCAGACCAGGTGGGATTCTCTCTTACCCTTTCACTCTTCCCTGTGTCTGCTAAATAAAAGGCACTTCGAGGTTTTAGTGGGTGTTTCCCACGTCTCCGGCCAAGTAAGTCCCCATTTGTTGTAATTCAATGCTCAGCCTGATGATGTCAACCGCTCAGCTCCCCAGCTCAGTTTCCACCTCTCCGTCCACAAGAGAGATCCATTTCCTTTGGACAATGAGCCAGGGGGCTGTAACTACATCCCCAGCCTTCGTCACATTTGCCTAACATCCTTCCTTCAATTTTCAACACTGTAGCCGTACTGACAAAAGGCTTCCTATCCACTCCCTGCAGGGCTCCCGGCAAATCCCTTTGCCTCAGTCACTGTGGGCCACCTAGTTTGCTCGGCAGTATTTTAACTGATGTCTTTGGTATATAATACACCAGGTTAGGGTGGAGAGCTGCTTCTCAGCCCACCCCCATCTCTTTTTTCCTGCTCAATTTTTCAAGTTGCTTAATTTCCCCAAAGTTTTCTAGGTGCATGCTGGGCACAGTGCGTGCGTGCGCTTTTCCTTCACTTCGGGGAACGACACGTGCCCACATCCAAAGCTTGAGAGCGCTGGTCTTAACTTGAGGAACTGGATTCTGATCTTAGTCACCCACCCAACTGAATGAACAGCCTTAAGTCAGTCACCCCTCTCTCTGGAACTCCGTTTCCCCATCAATAAAACGGCGTTGATGTCTTCCCCTTCTGCAATTCAGTGACTGAGGAGCTTAACAAGTGCAAAGGAATTTTACCACAAGCTGCCTGACTCCACGCTCGAGGGAGGGAAGAACCCGGGATAGTCACAGGACACTGCTCAGAGGTCAGGCTCAGCCTGGCTCCCAAACCCCCTTTATTTAGCAGAACTGTTTCTCTGGGAGAAAACCCGAAAGAATTCACTAAACAAATCCCGGGGGACACTGAAAGAGGCAGCACAAACTGGAAGATAAGATAAAGAAGCAAGAGAATTTAACTATCCTTAGGGACTGACACGGAACAGTAGTGGCTACAAGAGATAATTGCTTGCATTTGTAGAGTGCTTGGTGGGAAGACATATAAGCCTCTCTGCTTTAGTGTGCAGTGGAAAGCAATGACATGTATAGTGATTATCAGCATCAATTTAGGAGCCAGAGACATGGATCTGAGTCCTGTGCGACTACTTCAGGGTGGTTTTTGTTTTTTGTTTTTACTGTAAAATGGAATGCTAGGGCCTCCATTTTAGGACTGTGAGAATTAAATAACATGTAATGGAACTGTAAGTTTTTGACACATACTAAGTGTTGACAGATGGTAGCGCTCATTGCTGTAGTACATAACCTCATTTGATTCTCATTTGATGAGAATGAGGTACCCAGCGGCTACACTATTCATCCCCTTTTCCTGAACAGGAAAATGACACACAGAGAAGTGACATGCCCGAGGTCACACAGCTCAAGATGAAAGGGCCAGACTTGGAAAATGAGTCTTCATGAGGCCAGCACACATGCCAATGCTACTTCTCAGAATGGTTATTTCACCGAGTCTGGCCCTTATTTCTAACTGGGATCATCTCTTCTTAGAAAAATGAGTGAGGCTTATTAAAACACATGGGCAAGGTTGGGAGGGAGAGTTTTCCTGGGGTCAACCAGGCCAGGGATGGGAGAGCTGGGCAATCTTTTGCTTAAAGAAAACACTTGGGGCCACTAAGTAAGAGGTGGTGCTTACTTGTTTTACTACCAAAATACTGTGTGGCCTGGAAGCAAGACTGGGCTTCAATCGCCTCTCCCCCAAAGAGGCAGATCTGATTTGTCTTAAAGCTACTTGGATGGGAAGTTGGGGTTGGAGCTCTATTGGTAAAGAAGAAGCTATTTATAGGTGTGGGTAAGGCTGTGGTCGTTTGTAACTTAACCAGAATTTTAATTAGTTCTCAGAAAATTTTGATGCTCATCAAAAAAAGGCCAGGCCAGCAGGCTACATATAGGGTGGGGCAAAAGTAAGTTTACAGTCCTTTGAATGGAAAATAATACAGTAATTAATAAATAATACAGGAGTAAACTATTTCATGTATTCACAACTGTAAACCTACTTTGCCCCACCTTGGAGTTTGCCAACCTGAAGGCTTTCCCACAGCTGGTATGAGACTGCAGTGGAATAAAAAGAGGACCAGCCTGGTCCCCAGGGAAGCAGCAGGTAATGGCTCAGAGACCTGGGCTTCCTGTTCCTCGCTGTGTAAGGCCTTGACCTAGCTGTGTATGTGCCTTGGTTTCCCACTGTAAAACAAGAATTAAAATGACACTTACCCTGAAAAATTCTTAAGTGGATAAGTGCCTGACACATACTACAAGTTAAAAAATACTTGCAAAAAGAAGCTGTAGCATCTTAAATTGTAAAGACATTATTTTCTAATTCTGACTCAGTTTCACCATCCTCTGCCCTGAGGATGATGTGACAATAAATGAATCAGGTCAAGAATGCTGGGAAGCCAGAAAAAGGGCCCAGTGTTTCTTAGAACATCAGGATGAGCACGGAACGAAAAGCCTGCCGAGAGCAGCTGGAATGCTCTCAGCAGCAGCACTCAGCTGGGAGGGCCTGGAGGCCGGGCCAGTCTTTGGCTGTGCCGTTAGTCCAGAAGCCCGAGTGGTGTCAGGAAATGAGGATGGGCTCTTCACAGGTCAGTTTACTGACATCACCCTCAGTGCTTTGAAGCAGGTTTTGTTACCTGAATGAATATAATAGTAAGGAGCCCATTCATAAAAACAAAGATACAGTTTCTTTCTGTAACATGTATTTGGTAACACTTTCCTTACAGAGGCGCTGTACACCTGTGACAGAACCCATGGAGAGGACCGTGACACCAGCAGCACACTCATTTTGTCTCTGACAGCGGCAGATGTACTTTGGGGCCATGCCTGGTGCTGAGCTCTCTATAAATACCACTTTATGTCATCCTCCCCACAATCAGGTGCAGGAGGTATTATTAATATTCTCATCTTACAAATGTGGAAACTGACGTGTGCAGAGACTGACCAGCCTACAAAGGTTCACTGGGTAAGTGACAGAGCCCATGCTGTATTTTTAAGTCCCTGACTCACAGCCAGCACTATTGGCTCCACTGGAGGACAAAGGAAACTTTGGCTGCTTCATAGCACAGAGCTGCCCTAATTCTCACCCCCTCACCCCTTGTCTGGAAGGAGTTTCTCCCTCCTCTGAATTTCCTTAGTACTTTATCTGTTTCTTAAGAAACTTTTCCTCTTCTCTTTTGAGACATATTTATTTCTGGGCAGATCTTATTCCTCTGCTATAATTTGAGCTTCTTAAGGAAAAGATCCATGTCTAATTTATGAGCATTTTGTACATACTATGAGACACTTATTAAAATAAAAAAATCCATAAACAAAAACTTTTATCAAATGTTTACCGTATGCCAGATAATACTCTAATATAATCATAATTGATTATAAAAAATAGCAAAATATAGAAGAACAGAAAAAAGGGAGGAAAATCACCCACCATCCTACCACTCAGAAATAACCAGTTATTCTCCTGGGGTACCGACACAGCAAGAATCACACCTACACTCAAAACAATGTTTTGAAATCAGGCACTTAAGTCATTTGGGGCGCGGGGGGGAGTAGTCATCCCCACAAAAGGTGACAAAGAAACGTTCCATTTGGTTGGTTGGTTTGGGAGAACCCTGGCTACTTTCTGCAGGGTTCCACGTTTGGAGGCTCCACTTCCTTGTCCCCCTCAGGTTACTGCTGAAGTCGGATGACCAGCTGGCAGGAGAAGGGAAGCCTGATCATGCATCTCAATGGGGAGGGGTTTGCAGGATTCCACACTGCCCCTCCCTGCGCTTCCCACCAGCTAAAGACAGGTTTCTGATTGGGGCAGTTCTGGGACAGATGGATCTTCGCTCTTGAGTAAATTTTAAACAATCTTAGCCTTGTTATGTTTAAAACTGAGAAGGGCATGTGATCACCTCCTGTTCATGACGAGGAATGCCAAGTCCAGAGAAGGCAGACTTCCCGACTCTGCAGAGCCTGGTGCTCTAACAGGAGGAAGTCCTTCTATCCATCCCAGGCTCTCCCTTGCCACTGTGCTTAGAAATCCTACTCAGCCATCAGATGTCAGATTAAATGTCACTTCCTTCTGAGCCAAGTTAGCTCCCGCTTCTGTATCGGTCCTACGGCACTCTCTATTTCTGCTCTCATAACCCTTAACACGTTATTGTAAGTATATGTTATCTGTTTTTCCTGCCAAACGGTAAACTCCGTGAGATCAACAACATGTCTCCCTTGTCCACTGGTACAGAAAAGGAAACTCAATAAATATTTTCTAAGTGCACACACACACACACACACACACACACCCAGTCTTGGGTAGTCCAGGCTTGAGGTAAAGGGAGCAATAACATGAATTAAAAAAGTATCATGTGCCCTGGCCAGGTGGCTCAGTTGGTTGGTTGGTCCATCGTCCTGTGCACTAAAAGGTTATGGGTTCAACTACCGGTAGGGGCATGTATAGGAGGCAACCGAGGAAAACAATAAAGAGAAAATGGTCCCTATAATGAAAAAGGAAATTCGGACAAATGAGAAGCTTAAAAAAAATTCTTATGTCTTCAGAGAGATTCTGAAGATACTGTGTCCATAAAAAATGAAATAAACTGATAATACTGGGCTCTTGGAAATTAATAATATGAATACTGAAATGAACAATTCAGTATAAGGACTAGAAAATAAGGAAGGAAATCTTTCAAAAGATAGAGAAAATATTCACAGAATAAAAAAGGATCTCTCTATAGAACAATAATCCAGGAAGTTCACCATCAGACTAAATAGGAATTCCAGAAAAAGAATAGAAAGGGGAAAAAGTACAATAGGAAATTATCTAAGAAATCATGAGGAAAAATTCTCAAAGCTGAAGGAAGATTGCATCTTCCAACTGAACAGTTTAAAGAGTGTTGAGAAAGATGAACAGAGACCATAGCTAGACACAGTCTCCTAATCGTCTAGAATTTAAAATGGAAAAAATCCTAAAAGTTTCTAGAGAAGCAAACAGACTGTTTCAAAAGAAAAGAATCAGATGCTCTCAAACTGCTTACCAGCAACACTGGGTGCCTGAGCTCAAGGAGCAATGCTTTCTGGGGAAAGGGTCTAAAGCAGTGGTTCTCAACCTTCCTAATTAATATAGTTCCTCATGTTGTGGTGACCCCCAACCATAAAATTATTTTCGTTGCTACTTCATAACTGTAATTTTGCTACTGTTATCAATCATAATGTAAATATCCAATATGCAGGATGTATTTTCATTGTTACAAATTGAACATAACTAAAGCATAGTGATTAATCACAAAACAATATGTAATTATATATGTGTTTTCCGATGGTCTTAGGCGACCCCTGTGAAAGGGTCGTTCGACCCCCAAAGGGGTCGCGACTCACAGGTTGAGAACCACTGGTCTAAAGGAAAACCATTTGGAACCTAGAATTTATACTCAGCTAGGCAATAAAGGCATTTTCAGACATGCAAGGACTTAGAAAATTTTTTCTCATTCACTCTTTTCTCAGCAAACTCCTGGAGAACATACTTTGCCTAAATGAGGGTTTAAACTAAGGAGATTGGAAAAACAGGGATCTAACAAGTGAGGTGAAAGGAATGTCAAGGATGATGATGAGGGCAGCTCTGGACCTTGGCTGACTCACAGGCCTAGAGAGCGCCAGTCTGACCACAGGAGGAAGGTGGGAGGCTCCAGGGAAACAGAACTGATGGACTGCTTGATCGGTTTTCTGAAAACTGTATTGAAAGTCTACAGGAAAGTATGGAAAGCCTTAGCAATAAGGAACAAAAAATCCTTATTATGAAGTCCAGGAAACGTAGTCAAACAGAAAGGAAAAATAATTAGAATGTTACTGGCTCAGTCGTAAATAATATTTGCCATCCCATAACACAGATTTTAATTCCAAATGTGACACTGGGAGAAAAGGGTAAGGAGAAGTAGCATGAGAAGTATGTATGAGCCCTGTGGTGGTTATAGGAAAGCTAAAGCCTCGCGTGCTGGTCAACAGGTAACATCTAAAACTGGTGAATAAAGGAAGAGCAGTATGGTGGTGGTGGTCCTGGTTTGGATCTGATTTGAACAACAACAAAAAAATACTTAAGAGTTAATTAGAGATCTTTGCTAATAATAAGGGATTATTAATTATGTGATAGGTGATTATGGCAGCGTGTGTGTGTGTGTGTGTGTGTGTGTGCGCGCGCTCGCGCCCTTATTCTCTGAGATACCTGCTAAAGTAGTTATTGATAAAATGACATGATATCAGTAATAGGGGGAGAATGGCTGTAGTCATAAATGAAATAAAACTGGTCGTGATTCTTGGAGCTGGGTAATGAGTGGTTCATGAAGGTTCATTATACTATTCTCTTTAATTTTTTATGTGTTTGAAAATTTCCTCAATAAAATATGTTTTAAAAAGATATAGCTATATAAGCATATATTTAGGATATGTTAAAAATACTAGAACAAACAGCTAATAGAATCAAAAGTATATGCTCTTGGGAACAGAACAGGAGAGAGGGGAATAGAGGGGTGAGGGTAGGGGATAGCTGATTTTTAGTGTAAGTTTTTAATGATATTTGATTTTTAAAAGAATGAAGCAAAACTATGTGCATGTACCATTTGGACAAAAAAGAGAATTAATTTTTAAAAAGAAATGGAGGTAATTTAAATGGAGGTAACCACCAAAAGAATTAAAAGCAAAAAAAAATTAGCCCTAGCCAGTTTGGCCCAGTGAATAGAGTGTCGACCTGCGGACTGAAGGGTCCTGGGTTAATTCCGGTCAAGAGCAAGTACCTAGGTTGCAGGTTTGATCCCAAGCCCTAGTCGGGGCGAATGCAGGAGGCAACCAATCGATGTGTCTCTCTCACATTAATATTTTTTCTCTCTGTCTCTTCCCCTCCCTTATAACTCTCCCTAAAAATCAATGGAAAAACATCCTCAGGTGAGGATTAACAAACAAAAAAATTAAAATGGCTCCCTCAGGGTAAGGGGTTAAGCAGAATAATGATGCATATCTGGACTTTAAATGATGTGCATGCATTACTTTTACTTTTTAAAAATATTATCTATTATCATCAGTTATTGCTGTCAGTGTTTAGCAGGGTCTTTTGCTAATCCTGACACCTACAAACTGAACCAGTTTCTCCAGGTGAAGAATCCTAAACTACCCAGTGTGAATATCTCCACATTAAATGTAATAATAACTATTATTGCCACTTAACTATGTCTACCATTTGTCATGCTTTTACGTTTGTTATTTCTAATCTTTGTAACACTCCTGCAAGACAGGTATTGCTATTCCCATTTCACAGATGAAAAGATTGAGGCTGAGAGACATTAGCCATTTGCTTAAGGTCACCAAGTAGGCCAGGCTTAGGAGACTCTTTCCACCACCTTACCTCTCCTTACATCCCACTGGTTGGGGAAGTCCAGATGTGTACTTTTACATCAACTTCCTCATCAACTCCACGAAACAGGAGAGACAAGATTATCCTCACTTAACATATGAAAAAACTAAAGCTAAGAAAAGTTAAATAATGTGCCTAAGAATCCAGTAGTACTTTCTTCATCCTTTATCATCTATCCCCTTGAGAATAAAATGTCAAGTTATTCATCCTCCTCATGGACATTTGACGTAAAAGTCACTAAATGAATGCTGCCAAAGCAAGAGTTTTGTATTTCCTCCAAAGGAATAGAGTAATAACCCATGGAATGTCCTCAGTTGCTCAAATGTCAGCTGCCTGCCTGGCATAATGCAGATCAGCAGAACCAGTGCCGCTCTTCTTGGCTCCAAAAGAAAGGAATGAGCCGGGGGTGCTTCTGCCCCGAAGAGAGAATGTCTATCTCCTAAATCTACTTCAGTCAAGGCCACGTGGCCCAAGGCTTTTTATAGCTGACAGGAATCTTAGATCAGTGTGCCTCTAGAGCAGAGGCAAGTTTGTAAAGCTGTAGAACAGACTGTAGGCGTGAAGCCAAAAGTGGGGAACTGAAGCGCCTGGGTCCTCTCAAGCTGACGGGTAAGCTAACGGCTCTGCCTGGCAGAGAAGCAGCGCCAGAGCTGGGCACAAGCGCCATGAGCCTGGTGTGAGATGCTGCTCCCGGGCTCTTCTGGCAGCGGAACAATGGCCAAGCGGCAACTGGGGGAAGAAGCTGTTTACTTAAGTTCAAACTATTTCCAGCACCAGCAATCTGCACATATTTGGATGACAATCTCTGAGCTTCAAGTGAGCAGTGCTTTGCTCCTGGACACTCACCAAACACCGCCTCCCCACACCACCCCCAGACCCACTCCCTAACACTTGTTGCCCTCAGGGTGCTTAATTTAAGTTGATGAATTTTAAAAGATTATAAAAAGAAACGACATTTTAAGAGGAACTAACTTTTGTTTTTAAATCCTCACTCAAGGATATGTTTTTATTAATTTTAGAGAGAGAGGAAGGGAGAGAGAGTGGGAAACACCAATGTGAGAGAAACATCAATTGGTTGCCTCCTGTATCCACCCTGACTGGGGGTCCAACCCGAAACACCTAGGTATGTGCCCTGACCAGGAATCGAACCCACAACCTTTCCAACCAAGCTATCTGGCCAGGGCAAGAACAACTGACTTTAATTCATTCGACTATAAATTTAAACTACATAGTATCATTTTCTTTAAGGCGTGAATCAGATATTAAATTCTAATACATGTGTATTCTATAAAAAAAATACAACTGAAATGCAAAAAGCACCTGAATGAGGTCTATATTTTAACATGTAGTACCCTGTTGGTATGACACTGAGCCCTGCTCAAGACTTACAAAGAGAATGTTTCTTATGACACGGTTTACATAGGATGATAAAAAGGTTTAAGAGCAGACCCACAAACAATATATAATTGCATACACATTCCAAACAAATAAAAGATGTCTTATTACCGACCAATTCTGGGGCAGAAGCAGTTGTAGTGTTCCATGATCAGCAATGCCGCCCCCGCCCCCCCCCCCCACACCCCCCCGCCCCGCATTCCCAACAGGAGAGGTTTGCCTGTAAGGAAAAGATGTGCAGAGCCTTCTGCACAGTTGTAACTCGAAGAAGGTGTTACATATACCTTTGCCAACAAATGTGTTTGGAAAAAACAGCCTATCTCTAAAAGCTGCCTTGTTTTTACAGCAAAAGCAATGCTGATCAGCCATCTCCCCTGAGCCAGGCATTAATTCCAAAGGGGAAAACTGATTGTTAATCATCATTGGCTAAATTGTTGGCGGCTTTCAGTCCTGTCACACAACGCAGACAGGTACCAGCATAGAGAAAAAGGGCAGTAAGTGAGAAGAAAGGTTTACAGTGTGAAGGGTGATGCTGGACGGTTAATTTAGGAAGAGGGAACAGAAGGGACTAACTTGTTTCTTTCCCCTCTGCTAAGGAAGCCTATCAGAAGACAAACAAAAGGTCTCTAAGATAAGCTTTCAGTAGGCACTTTCAGGAGGAAAGTGCTAGTGAGGGTAAAGAAAGGAAACACGTCTATACACAGTGGAAATGTAAATTATTTTAGAAAAATTTTGCAGGTCAACTTGTCAATACTATATTAACCATAGTTTTGGTTTTTACATTTTTTTAAATTGATTTCAGAGAGAGGAAGGGAGAGGAAGAGATAGAAACGTCAATGATGAGAAAGAATCATTGATCGGCTGCCTCCTGCACCCCCCAACCGCCTTACTTGGGGATGGAGCCTGCAAACTGGGCATGTGCCCTGAACGGGAATTGAACTCTGACCTCCTAGTTCATAGGTCGACACTCAACCACTGAGCACACAGGCCGGGTAATTAATCATATATACATATTTTTAAGTGTCTGTGTGTGTGTGTTTAAATATATTTTTATTGATTTCAGAGAGAAAGGAAGAGGGAGAGAGAGAGAGAAACATCAATGATGAGAGAGAATCATTGATCGGCTGCCTCCTGCAAGCCCCCCACTGGGGATTGAGCCCGCAACCTGGGCGGCACGTGCCCTTGACCGGAATCAAACCTGGGACACCTCAGTT
This sequence comes from Myotis lucifugus, assembly GCF_000147115.1. NCBI lineage: Eukaryota > Metazoa > Chordata > Mammalia > Chiroptera > Vespertilionidae > Myotis > Myotis lucifugus. The sequence continues at coordinate 4,151,437 of NW_005871138.1, forward strand.
CGCAGGCTGACGCTCCATCCACTGAGCCAAACCAGCCAGGGCTTAATCATAATTTTTTAAAAAATAATTCTTTATTGTTGACAGTATCACATATGTCCCCTTTTCCCCCCATTGGCCCCCTCCAGCCCCCCACCCCACCCTGGCCCTCCAGCCTGGTCCTCTAGTCTGTGTAAAAATATCTCAAACAAATCAAAACAAAAACCAGAGCTCTTTTCTTTAATAAACCGTAACCATGGATTTTCTTTTATGCTACTTTAAGAAAAAGGAATTAAAAAACTAAAAGGATGGTCTTAAAAAAACTTCTAATGCTAACAGGAACCTGCAATCCACATTGCTGGTTTGCATTGTTAGATCAGCAAATATTTATTGAGCTATGAAATGATAACAATGTCTGCTACTTGCATTGTATGGGGCTCTTTCCCATAGATTGTCTCATTTCTTCTGCAGTACATTTTCTCTTTGTAAGTGCTTACACTACCATTTCATTAAAAAAAAGTGGAAGGTAAGAAGGGCAGTGACTTGCCTAGGGTCATTTATAGCCTGTAAGTCCTGCAGCCAAAAATCAGAATACAGACAGACCTACCTTTTCCTAAATTCACAGGGAAAACATCAGTAATGAGAAACTGGAAGGCTAAGAGATAGTAGCACAGATACAAAGTGGAGAGACTATGTTAATATGGCTCTGTTAAAGCATGGTGTGAATGCAGATGGACTTAAGGACAAATCCTGGCTCCATCTCCCACTTACCAGCTGTGTGATCTTAGGCAAATCACTTAACCTCTCTGAATTCTGGTATTTCATTTGTAAACTAAAGAAAATAATAGTGTCCATTGCATTTAAATGCAGGGAGGTAGAAGGAAAAGTGGAGAGGTGCTAATTTCTTCATCTTTTACAGAGTTACAAAGTGAGTGGATTAAGACTGCTATTTCAGCCAACAGATGGACTAAATTTCCCAAAACCCTTCTCCTCAAATCCCTCAAATGATAAGAAATAGTAATGAGATGAGTAACATAAATATAAATTTCAGAAGAAAGGAAATCCAGTCTTATGATGATGAGAATAGGAATTCTGCTTTAAATGTGCCTTAACAGAGATTTCTTTGTAATGATAATACCCAGTGTTATGGAGATATGGAAAAATGTAGGTGAAAATGGAAAATGCCTCAACATTCCTATAAGGCAATTTGATAATTCATATTGAAATCTTTTTATTTACTTTTGTTAACCCTCACCGGATGATATTTTTTTCATTGATTTTTAGAGAGTGGTAGGGAGTAGGAGAGAAAGAGAGAGAAACATTGCTATGAAAGAGATACATCGATTGGTTGCTTCCCACATGCCCTCCCCCCAACAGGGTTAGGGATTAAGCCTGCAACTGAGGTAAGTGCCCTTGACTGAAATCGAACCCACAACCCTAGGCCCTCTGGCCAACGCTCTATCCACTGAGCCAAACCAACTAGGGCAATATTGAAATCTTTTCTAAAAACATACACAGTGTGTATATGGAAACTCTCTGCTCCATTTTGCTTGAACTTAAAACTGGTCTAAAAAGTAGTTTACTAATTTAAACAAGTGTACACACCCTTCGATCCAGTCCTTTCACCTCTAAGAAGTTATTCTAGAGAAATCATTACAGATGGATGCAAAGACTTGACTCAAGGTTGTTCACCTCAGCACTGCTAAGAATAGTGAAAAACTAAAAACAATCTTACAAGTCCACAGTTAGGAAGTGGCTAAGTAAACTTTGATATATCTATAGAATTGAATATTATATAGTCACAATAAGTGATGCTACAGAAGAGTATCTAATTGTTAGACATGTGCAGAGCAAGGACAATGGGTCAGATACAGAAACTCACCAGGGCAGAAAGCCCGGATGCCTAACAAGGGGCAAACCTGGGAAAACAAGAACCTAGTCCCCAGGTTCCTCCCCTAGTTCAGTGGTTCTCAACCTTGGTTGCACATTAGAATCACCTGGGAATCTTTTTAAAATCCTGATTTCTGGGCCTCATCCTCCGGAAATTCTGTGTCTTTGTTACTAATGTTGTGACCCCACCCCATAACAAAGAAACAGAATTTCTGGAGGATGAGGCCCAGAAATCAGGATTTTAAAGAGATTCCTAGATGATTCTAATGTGCAGCCAAGGTTGAGAACCACTGCCCTAGCTAGTCATACAGTTTAGACGCCCTGATCTTTTCCTCCCTAAAGATAACAACTGGGCCTCGGGTATATGTCAGCTCCGGGCTCAGAAAAGCAGCAAAATCAGACAAGTGACACAGTGGCTACCTCAGGACCAGTTACGTTGACTAATGACCCCAAGCTATTTTTAAGTTCCTTTGGATGATATATACCAAGTGCCACAAATATGTATACACGCTGACTTATAAGTGAGAGAGATATTTATAGCAGTGATTTATAACGGTGAAAAAATGAAAACATTCAAAATGTCAAACACATTGTCTGGCCATTGAAAACAGTGGAGAGAGACATGACCAACACTCTGCCCTCTGAGCATAGTCTCCAGGGCCCTGCACCTGCCCTCTACTCCCCAGGCCTGGCCCAGGAGGTGTGTTGCCAGTTTGTGCCTGACACGGGGTGGGCACTGGGACCTTTCCCACTGTAGAAGGCACACCTGAAAGTGGGAGGAAATGAAGTCCCTAAGTTCTGTTCAGGCACCGCAAACATATTCAAGCTATCCGATGACAGCACTGATCAGGAAAAGCATAAGAATACTAGAGGCCTGGTGCACAAAAATTTGTGGACTCGGTGTGGGGGGGGGCCCTCAGCCCGGCCTGTGCACTCTCCCAGTCTGGGACCCCTCAGGGGATGTCCACCTGTTGGCTTAGGCCTGCTCCCCCGGGGGTTGGGCCTAAGCTAGCAGTCAGACATGCCTCTGGCAGCCCAGGAGCTCTCGGAGGATGTCCACTTGCCAGCCGGGAGCAGGCCTAAGCTGCAATCGGACATCCCTAGCACTGCTGAGGAGGCGGGAGAGGCTCCCACCACCAATGCTGTGCTGGCAGCCGTCAGGCTGGCTTGTGGCTGAGCAGAGCTCCCCCCTGTGAGAGCGCACTGACCACCAGGGGGCAGCTCCTGCAGTGAGCATCTGCCTCCTGGTGGTCAGTGTGTGTCATAGTGACCAGTCAATCCCAGTCGTTCTGCTGTTAGGGTCAATTTGCATATTACCCTTTTATTATATAGGACTAGAGGCCCGGTGCACAAAAATTTGTGCACTCGGGAGGGGGGTCCCCCAGCCCAGCCTGTGCCCTCTCGCAGTCTGGGACCCCTTGGGAGATAACAACCTGCTGGCTTAGGCCTGCTCCCGGGTGGCAGAGGGCAGGCCCAATCCCTAAGTGCAGCCCCTGGTCGGGCTCAGAGCAGGGCTGATTGGGGAGTTGGGGCACCGCCCCCTGTCATGCACAGAGCAGGGCGGATCGGGAGGTTGTGATGCCACCCTCAGTAACGCTCAGGGTAGGGCCGATTGGGAGGTTGGGGCACCGCCCCCTGTCATACTCAAGGCAGGGTTGATGGGGAGGTTGCGGCGCCACCCCGTCACGCACAAAGCAGGGCCCATCAGGGGGTTGGGGTGCTGCCCCCTGTCACTCACAGAGCAGGGCCGATCAGGGGGGTTGGGGCTCCGTACCCTGTCACACACAGAGCAGGGTCGATCAGGGGGTTGGGGAGCTCCCCCGTGTCACGCACAGAGCAGGGCCCATCAGGGGGTTGAGGAGCTCCCCGCTGTCACTCACAGAGTAGGGCCGATAGGGGAGTTGGGGCACCACCCCATCACACACAGAGCAGGGCGGATCAGGAGGTTGGGGCGCTGCACCCTGTCACACTCAGGGCAGGGCCAATGGGGAGGTTATGGCTCTCCCCCGTCACACACAGAGCAAGGCCTGTGGAGGGGGGTTGGGGCGCCACCCTCTATCACCCACAGAGCAGGGCCGATCAGGGAGTTGGGGCGCCGCCACTGTCACACTCAGGGCAGGGCCGATGGAGAGGTTATGGCTCTACCCCGTCACACACAGAGCAGGGCCCGTGGTGGTGGGGGGCTTGGGGCGCCGCACCCTGTCACACACAGAGCAAGGCCTGTGGAGGGGGGTTGGGGCGCCACCCTCTATCACCCACAGAGCAGGGCTGATCAGGGGGTTGGGGCGCCTTCCCCTGTCACACACAGAGCACGGCCAATCAGGGGGTTGGGGCGCCGCACCCTGTCACACACAGAGCCGCAGGGTGATCAGGGGGTTGGGGAGCTCCCCCTATCAGGCACAGAGCAGGGCTGAGCAGGGGGTTGGGGCGCCTTCCCGTCACACACAGAGCAGGGCCGATCAGGGTGTTGGGACGCCGCACCCTGTCACACACAGAACCGCAGGGCGATCAGGGGGTTTGGGCGCTGCTCCCTGCCACTCTGATCCCGGTGTCGGGAGGCCTCGCGGCTCTGCTGATCCCGGTGCTGGGAGGCATTTTACCCTTTTACTATATAGAATAGAGGCCTGGTGCACGGGTGGGGGCCGGCTGGTTTGCCCTGAAGGGTGTCCTGGATCAGGGTGGGGGTCCCCACTGGGGTGCCTGGCCAGGCTGGCTGAGGGGCTGAGGGCCTTTTGCCGGCTGGAGGGTGACTGAAGCTCCCAACAGCTCCTTTTATTTATTTATTTTTTTTATTCTGGGCCAGCTTTAGCTCTGAGGCCTCGCTGATGAAAACATTGATACAATGTTGCGGTCAGGCTGGCTGAAGCCCAGCTGACTGAAAGCCGGTTTCTGGGGTTTTGTTTAGCTTCTATATTTGCAACATAGTTGCTTAGAGTTGCAGCTGAGAGGCCGGCAAGACAGGCGGGGAACGTCGGAGTCCGCAGTCACTGGAGCAAGCAAGCCTCCCTGTTCGCTTCAGTGCATGGCTGCCGGTCACCATCTTGGCTGGCAGTTAATTTGCATAAGGATATGCTGATTAGCCAATGGGAAGGGTAGCGGTCGTATGCTAATTACCATGTTTCTCTTTTATTAGTGTAGATAGAGGCCTGGTGCATGGGTGGGGGCCGGCTGGTTTGCCCTGAAGGGTGTCCTGGATCAAGGTGGGGGTCCTGCTGGGGTTCCTGGCCAGCCTGGATGAGGAGCTGAGGGCCGTTTTCAGGCTGGCCACACTCCCTTCAGGGTAGGGGTTCCCACTGGGGTGCCTGGCCAGCCTGGGTGAGGGATTGATAGCTGTTTGCAGGCTGGCCAAGCCCTCCAGCGGGAACCCTCACCCCATGGGTGTGTGGCCAGCCTGGGTGAGGGGCTGATGGCCGTTTTCAGGCTGGCCACGCCCCCCGGTGACCCAAGCTCCCAGCCTCTCCTTTTTTTCCTGAGATTTATTTATCTTCTATAATTGAAACTTTGCAGCCTTGAGCAGAGCTGAGGGACAGCCAGGGCAGGCAGGAAGCTTGGCTTCCTCCATTGCCCAGGGCAACCCAAGCCTCCTGCTCACTTCAGCTTCCTGGCCTCCGCCATCTTAGTTGGGTTAATTTGCATCCTCGCTCCTGATTGACTGGTGGGCGTGGCTGGTGGGTGTGGCTTGAGTGTAGCAGAGGGACGGTTAATTTGCATGTTTCTCTTTTATTATACAGGATGTGGGGAAACGTAAGACTTTGTTGGAAAGCTTGTAAGGAGGACATTCTGAGAAAAGGGAAGTGTGTGGAAGGCCGCCTGTCCTGTTTATCAGAATTCCGACTTAGGTGAGACTTAGGGGAGTGTGGAAGGCAGTGCTCCTAATTATTCCTTGACCTTTCCAAACAAGCCTGTGCATGTGCAGACCCCCGGATGTTTACTGGAATCCTCATGCTTAATCCCTGGATGCCCCTGCCTAGAGGACAATGTAAACACGTGTGTCCTCCCAAGATGACTCACCCTACTGTTTGTATCTAAAAGATAAACTTTATCTCAAACTGCTGCTACAATAAAAGGCTAACCACGCAGGCAGTTCTCTTTCACAGTGAAACTGTGTCAGAGTAATCTGTTCATCCATTGTTCAGGGGCTGCTGGTCAGCCCCAGCAAGAATAATGAAAGACAGGAGAGAAGCAGATCCCAGGAAAAGAAAAGGAAATAAAATGGAAGAAAAAGGAAGCTTTTTAGAAAGGCCAGATGGAAACCTGGGAGGATGAAGCAGGACCCTCCGGTCAGAGGGAAGTGCCCGGACAGCCTCCAAGCTCTTAGACAGAGCCTCTTTCAAAAGCTTTGAGGAGACAATCACAGTAAAAGGACCCCAGAGCTTCCTTCTCATTTCCCATGACTGATCATATTGCTCCTGGCAGCTTGATGGTAATTATACATCCAGTGGATTTTAGTACAATGAAAGATTAAATCAAGAATAAGGCCATGAGCCCATAGTCCAAAGGTAACTTCAAACTAATGTGCAACCATGCAACCATGCCATGATTTATAATAAACAGACTGTTATGAAAGCTGTGAAGAGGCTACTGTGTCCACAGAGAAAAATTCTTAGCCAGGAACAAATTCCAGGCCTGAGGCAGACCAGTCTTTAAGAGAGCTGACTTGCAAAAGATTAAAGGGGACCCTTCCCTCCCCCACTGGCGGACAAAGGCTGCTGGCAGTGAGATAAGAAAACTGTAGGTACTTAATGTTTCTATAAGTCTTTAAAAGTACCAAGTAGGAGAACAAAAAGAAAGATGACATACTTGAAGATAAATGTAAACAAACTAGAAAGAGAACAAAAGCAGGAACTAGAGGAAGCTGACCAACAAGCTCAGTGTGAATGTGAAAAAAAGAAAATCCTGAGGAACAATGACACTGTGACTTCTCTATCCCTCAGATCCCCTGGTAGGAGAACCAGGCTACTGCCTTGTATGATGGGGAATAAGACCAGATGACTTCAGTTTGGATTGAGTATATTACATAGGTTCAAACAAGAGAAGAACAAAGTTACACCTGAACTATGGTCCCTATAATGCTTATGCACCCAACCAGGGACTTCATTATTTGCAAATATCAGCAAGGATGATTCTGATTTAATCACCTTACAGGACAGACTCATCTTCTAAGTACTCCTCAACAGCCATTAGTTTCTGGCCATTTCTCAAGATTATCCATACATTATGGCAGAGAGCTTACTAGACTTCTAATAATAGAATCTTCTATGACATGGAGACACCATCTGAAGCTGAGGACTAGAAGGGACATTTTAAGAGAGTAAAAAGCAAAAAAAAAAAAAAAAAATTTAATTACAGAAACAGAGCCAATAGGCTCTTCGAACTCTAACAATCAAGACAGGCTCAGAGCACTGAATATAGTTATAAGCGCTGGCACACCAGTTGAGGTTTTTGACTGGAATGTCCCAAAGGAACTTCGATGAGGACATGATATTATTCAGGGAGTTGCAAGACGTCCAGAATGAACATATGAACACTGACTGCCTGTCCTAGTCTCTTAGGACCCATACACAGAGAATAGCTCACTGAACAAGTAACTGATTCTTCTTTTCTCTTTTGCTTTGTTACTCCTCACCAGAGGATATTTTTTCCATTGATTTTCAAAGAGTATGAGGGAGGAAGGGAGAAGAAAGAGAGAGAGGGAGGGGGAGAGAGAGAGAGGAAAAGAGAGGGGGAGAGAGAGAGAGAGAGAGAGAGAGAGAGGTGAGAGAGACACATCGACTGGTTGCCTCCGCACACTCTAACCACGGAGCCATACCAGCCAGGGCAATAATTGATTATCTTAAAGAACTAATACAGCAGGTAGCTCCTCTTACAACTGTTCAACCCTATAGCTATAGTGCAAGAGCAGCCATAGAAATAGTGCAAATAAATTAACGTGGCTGTGTTACAATAAATTTACAAAAACAAGTTGCAGGCCATATTTGGCCTGCAGGCCATGGTTTCGCAATCCCCTGCATTAGAGGATTGGATGCTAGCAGTCAAAGGCATGCAGTGTTAAGAGTTTTAAAAATAATCATCTATGGTCATCTGAAGCAAAGTCCATACTGAAGGCAAAGCTACTGCAAACTCAGTGGTTGCTGTGCAGACCAATGAAGGACACGAGGAACGTAAAGGTCATGAATTGGGCTACCTGCACCTAACCGCCCTGGAGACCGTAAAGAAAATTACAAGCTCACGCTATAGGGCTGTGTTAGGGCATTAATTTCTGATGTCAAATATCAAATGTCATTTGTGCTGAAGAAGTGTCAAGGCTGCAGTGGTGTTTTCTCTAAAACAGTCCCCCTAGTGTGGCTGGGCACTTCTCATGGAACATGGTCCCTGATTGCTTTTTTTTCCATTTGTGTAACATTCAAGCCCAGATCCATCAACTTCCTGGAGACTCTATAAGCTACCTTTTCTGCTTATACAGCTAGAATGGATTTTGTCATTTGCTACTAAGAATTCTGACCAATACCTAGTAAGCACCTCAATTATAGTTCTCAGCACAGCACATTATGAATACTTGTTATATTTCTGTCCATATGGAGAATGTATATTCTTTATTCAACTTTGTAGCCCAGCACCTAGCACAATGCCTAGCAAATAGGACGCACCCAAAAATAAGACGAATATACAGAATAGAAAAAAAACACAAACACATGAAAACTCTTGCTTTAGTTAAAATGATGAGACAAGTAGCTTTACAATGATGTTTTAATATATGTTCTTGAGTTTCTAGGTCAAAGTTAATATCATTCACCCAAGACCAATTAGCATAGTAGGGACCACAAGTTCTAATAAAGAAAAATGCTTGCTGATTCTGTTTCCATTGATAAGATTGAACGGAGTTTCAAAGCTTTTAAGTTTTGTATGTTTATGTCCAGAACAATGATAGGAATGTGAAGTCATGATAAGAAAGGTGTGTTTCCTCCTGTGCTCACAACCTATCTTATAATACAACTAGGGGCCCAGTGCATGAATTCGTGCAGCTTGAAAGAAACTGTGGGCTGCGAGGCTGCGGTGGGCACAGGATTGGGTCTCAGACCATTCTCCACACCCCTGCCCGGCTCCTCCCACCATGGCCCCCGGTCCCTTGTTTGCCGGCAGCCCCGCTCCTGCAGCCGCCGGGACCCCTCAGGGGATGTCGGACTGCCGGTTTCGGCCTATAGCTTGCATATAAGATCTTTGGTTAATCTCTTCCCTCCCTCCCCCCTCTCCCTTTCCCTCTGAGATTCATCAGTCTGTTCCATGTTTCCATGCCTGTGCATTGAATGTCTGCCCCCTGGTGGTCAGTGTGTGTCATAGCTACTGGTGGAACAGTTCCTTAGGCTTTTATATATATAGATAAATAGATGGGGAGTCACAGAAAGTTAAAAAAAAAAGATCACTGGCCCTGTTTGGCTCAGTGGACTGAAGGGTCCCAAGTTCAATTTCAGTCAAGGGCATGTACCTTGGTTGCAGGCTCGATCTCTGGCTCCAGGACAGGGCATGTGTGGGAGGCAATCAATTGATGTGTCTCTCTCACATCGATGTTCCTCTCTCTCTGTTTCTCCCCATTCCTTCCACTCTCTCTAAAAATGTCAACGGAAAAAATATCATTGGGTGAGGATTAATCAAAAAACAAAAATAAATAAGTAAGATTACTTGATGAGGTGGCCTTGGGATCAGGCAAACAAAACCAAAAAGGTGAGCCTTCTGAAACTGATGATCATAAAATTCATTATAACTCATGCTACATCACAATTTAGATAGAGCTTATAAATGAAATGAAGGTGTGCCCTTTCATGATATCAGAAATTAGCAACTTCAAAATGGGACAAAAATGAGATCAAAATCCTAACACATCATGAGGCCTATGTTACTGCAGTAATAGTAGGTCTGGGGAAATGAAAAGGAATATTGAAAAAGAACTCAGTTTAAAACTGACATTTTCCCCACCTGCTGTGTGTGGGGAAGAGGGAGCTTTGACTTCAGGTTCTTATTCCAGTTACTTTGATATAAGAGATTCCATCCCCTAAAAGATAGATGATCAAGACTCTGCCAGATTTTTCTTTCCCACAGTCAAAATTAATCTCTCCATCTAGCTGAGAAGGTAAGGTTAGTAAGTAGAGTCAAATCTCACAGTGAAAATAACCCCTGGTGGATCTATAAATTTAAATGCAAAAAAATCAAGCCATATAAGTACTAGAAAAATTCAGAGTACAACATTTTATAACTTCATAATGGGGGAGGCCTTTACAAATATGATATAAAATACAGAAGTCATTGAAGAAAATACTGATAAACTTGACAATGTGTAAATAAAATTATTTTGCATGGCAAAAATAATGATCAGCAAAGTAAAAATAAAATGTCAAATTTGGGGGAAAAATGTATTTCATATGATGAATAACCTATTCCTTAATCTATAAAGAGCTTCTAGAAATTGATAAAACAAAGTCCAATAACCCAAGGGGACAATAAGGTCAGAATATGAGCAGGGAATTTACAGAAAAGAAAATACATACAATTCTGAATATATGGAAAGTAGTCAACTTTAGTTGATATTCTATTTTTCCTCTACCACTGGATAATATCAAAAGTCTGATAATACACTGTTTGGTGTTAGAAAACAGGAATTTTCATCCATTTGTGATGTAGTCAGACATTGGTATAATATCATTTGGCAATCAAATAAATTCACACATCACTTGCCTTGGCAAAATCACTTTTAGGATTTTATCATAAAAGCATATACTCACAAGTGTGAAATGTGTATTCACTGAGTGTATTACAGCAAAATATTAGAAATAATATAAATATCTATCAATAAGAGATAGGTTAAATAAACCAAGACCCTTCCAAACCATAGAAGTATATGTAGGCACAATAATTTAAACAATGATAATTATTTAGTGATACAAAAATATCCAAAATACTTATTTTTAAAAGCCTGATGTGGAATAGGAACAGTATACTAATACTACTACATTTGTAACAGGAAACACTGTGCATAGTAACTTTTATACATAGAGTATCTCTAGAAGGGTGCATGAGAAATTGGAAATAATGGTAGGTCTCTCCAGGGTAGCTGAAGGGTAAGAATGAAAGGAAGATTTTTCTTTTTCTTTTTTTTTATGGATATAGGATCCAATAACGAACTCTACCTTGAACTTGACTGTTTATTTCTTAACTCTCCTCTAATCTAGCATAGCACCCCCATGTTTTGTAAAGAACCGATATCTTTACAGTAGTGAGATTTCTAATATCTGCAACATGATCTACCTCTCCCTTTATTTGGGTGTTCTTTAATGTCTTTCAATGAAGTCTTATGATTTTCTCTATAAGGACCTTCTATTTTTGATTCTGTTGTAAAGAGTATTTTTTAAAATTTAATTTTCTATTTGCAGCTCGTATATAGAAATATAATTGATTTGTATATTGATTTAATATTCAGCAACCGTGTAAAAACTTTAATAGATTTAATAATTTATATATAGAATTATTTTGTAATTTCTTTTTTTTAATTTTATGTATGGATTTGAGAGAGAGAAAGAGAGGAAGAAAAAGAAACATGGATTTGTTGTTCCACTTATTTATGCATTCACTGTTTGATTCTTGTATGTGCCTTGACCGGGGATCAAATCCACAACTCAGCGTATCAGGACAATGCTCTAACCAACTGAGCTACCAGGCCAGGGCTATTCCTTAGTTTCTTAAAAGGAAAAAAAAGGGAGGTGGAAAATGATTTCTTGATACATTTTTATGTTTGCTTATTTGTTTTTAATAAAAACAAAAACATTTCCAATTATAGACACTGAGAATAATTCTATCCATAATATCTTTTCTTATTTAATAATATCAACAATAATAAAAATAAGCACAGTAAAAGGTTAAATAATTTCTGGCACCATGTCAAAAATACAGATGTTGAAATAGAACACTTAAACTATATAAGCTTCACTAGATTCCTAAAACCCAAAATGGAAACAATGTTTAAGATTTTTATCTTTATAGATTTCAGAGAGAAAGGGAGTGGGGGAGAGAGACAGAAACATCAATGATGAGAATCATTCATTGGCTGCCTCCCGCATATCCCCCACTGGGGATCGAGCCTGAAACCCAGCCTGTGTCTTGACTGGGAATCGAACTGTGACCTCTTGGTGCATAGGTCCACATTCAACCACTGAGCAACACCACCCAGGCTGAAACAGTTTTTAATACCCTACTCTTAGAAAAAGAAAATGTCACATGTTCTGTAGGTAACAAAGATAATCAGTAAGGTGATTCCCACTCTCTTTAGCTCACCTTCTACTGGACAAAGAGAAAGTAAATAAGATAATTTCAGACAGTATCAAATTCAATTAAGAAAATGAAAACAGTAAAGGGACAGGTGAATGAAGTGGGGAGAGCAGGCTACCTTACAGTGGTCAGGAAGGCTGCCCCAAGGAGGTGACATTTGAGATAAGATCTATTATTAAGGGAAACTGGGTAAATGGTACATGGATCGCTCTGTATTATTTTCTACAACTGCATATGAATCTGCAATTATCTCAAAAAGGCCCCCCTCAAATCACCCTGGCTGCTATGTGAACATTTATATACATACATACATGCATACATACATAATAGGTATACATACATAAAACCTTTGTAAACTTTAATATATAGCTTATATAGTTTAAGTATTTTATTTAACCCAGTATTTCTAAGACATTATCATTTCAACAGGTAATCAATATAAAATGATTAATGACATATTCTTTATCTTTGCACAAAGTCTTTGAAATCTAATGTGGTACAACACATCTCAATTCAGAATAGCCACATTTCAGGTGCTCAAAAGTCACAGGTTGGGTGTGGAGAGAGCAGAGCGCCTGGAGAAGGGCTTCTCTGTGTACAACACATCCAACAGCAACTTGGGCTTACTCCTCATGGGTGGCAGAATACTATGGCCTTCCTGTGACATTACACCCTATACATAATAAAAAAAAAAGTCACAGGTAGCTAACGGCTACCTACCATATTGGACAGCACAACTATACAGTTCTATCTAAGGCCTTTGATCATTTGTCCTTTAACCCTGACCTTTGTTTCTCTTAGTATTCATTCCCCTTACCTCAGTTTTACTGAGACATATTTGACATATAACACTGCATTAGTTTTAGATATACAAGCATAAATCTTATTGTGGGACAAGAAAGGAATCAGGGAGACCTGTGAGGAGGCTGCTGTTACTGTCTGATGGCTCACAGGCTGAATCGTGGAGAAGGGGGTGTTTTGTTGCTATAGCAATGTAACCAAACTGAACTGTGTGTGAATAAGATAGTGAGAGAGAGCAAGGAAGAAGGTTTTCAGTTTAAGCAACTAGGTATTTAAATCACATCTACCTAACAGTGCTTCTGTGAGAATTAAATGAACCAAATATGCAGAATACCCAACAAAATGCAAAGCACATATGTAAATACTCAATACATGCTGAAATTAAAGAAAAAAATTGATTCTGAAGTTCCAGCACATAAAAAAATAAGGTACAGATACTGGGTAAAATCCTCCAATTCCTTCAGAACTTAGAACTAGTTCCAAATTTCACTTTCCAATGATTAACAAGGAAGATCAAGGAGTACATTTAGACCTCTTTTCACTCAGACATAAATACATATCAAAGTAAAAAATTCCCATAATTATAAAAAATCCAAAGTTTTTCCTGTCAACTCTTTCAATTTAGAAGTTTAAATTAGATTTAAATAGCAATTTAAATTAAAAGTAGTGTATCTTTTTCTTCTTCTTTTTAAATCCTCACCTGAGGATATTTTTTCCATTGATTTCTAGAGAGAGAGTGGATGGGAGGGAAGAGGAGGAGAGAGAGAAACACTGATCTGAGAAAGACACATTGATTGGTTGCCTCCCACAGGTGCTCCTACCTGGGCTGAGGAACCTGCAACCGAGGTATGTGCTGGGAATCGAACCCAAGAACTCTTTGGTCCATGGGCCAATGCTCTAACCACTGAGCAACCAGCTAGGGCTAAAGTAGCATATCGTTTAATACAACATTGGCTAGATGACTACTAAGATATGTTTTGTGCTAGATCCTTTGAAAAGAAATATTAACAAAATACAGTAGGTCCTCAGGTTACGTCGGAGATCCGTTCCTACTGTACGAGGTAACGCAATTTTCGCCCTAAGTCGGAACCCACCTACATAAGCACCTACGTCACTCACATGGAGCACATACACAGCAGTAATGAAGTGAAACAGTAAAAAAAATTTAAAAGAAAGATAACAATTCCTGACCTTTACTTGTGGTAAATAAAAAAAAAACCATAAAGCACATATGTACATACGTAGAAATGACGGAACTTTATTTTTTTAATAAATAAATGGGAGATGGCGATGTAACCACAAAACGATGTACATCAAGTCCAACGTAACCCGAGGACTGTCTGTATACTGAAATCCGGGGGGGAGGGAGGGGGAGTCAAGAAAAGAGACTATGTAATAAAACATTTAAACAGGATAGTCTATGGAAAGTTAAGAGTTCATATGTCATTCGGGCCAAAGAATGGCATTAGGATATTGTTCTTTTTGAGGTAAAACTGCACTTGGTATTTATTTGTTTTTGTTATTTGAGGATGAGAATGGGTCTTTAATTTGTTTGACTGAAGAAGTTTATAAAAGTACCAGATGCTATAAATCACAAATGGAAAGGCCAAATTTTTACTACTGAAACAACAAGAATCAAACTTTTAAAAAGTCAAACCTCATAGCAAGTGGTCATTTGAAAAGAGAAAATCTTCCTGAGAATTTAAGTTTAGGGCACTGACTTTCTGACCTGGATTTATACAACTCTCATACCCAGGAGATGTGACAGCTGACTGTCCTTCCAAACAAACACTGCAGACATTTATTGTAACCATCAGGGATATTCCACTTCTCTTCCCACAGTATCTACTAATTCTTATCTCAAACAGACTTGTATGCGTGTGGTTTGGATGAATGTTCTGTATAAATAGAATTCTTTACAGTACTGAGGATAAAAGAAAGTATTTAAAACTTAGTCTCCTTAAAAAACATTTTTTTAGAGGAATTCTGGCTTTGGGAAAGCTATTTTAATTAGGAGTTGAGCAAAGTGTTGTAAAGAAAAATATAGACAAGTGAAGACAGTGTTTATATTTCAAAGATGGTGACACATATTCAGCTGCAAAAATTTTTCCAACACTAATCCCCAGCAAACAGTTCCTTAGAAAAACTATTTTTAATCCCTTTATCAACTTGGTTGATAAGTATTTCATTTCTTGTACATACATGGACAAGCTATATAAAGCAAAATTATTTCCATGCTTTAGAAACAAACATTTTGCAGAAGGAAACGAAGCTTGCTGCACTACAATGTCTATTTGCTAGGCTGAAAAAGAACTCTGGGGCCCACTAATATGAAGCATCAGAAGGAGAGTCCATAAAAGGAATAAGCCTGACTTCCCCGAAACTCCAGAAGCACCGTCCCTCAGTCCAGAACACCACTCTGGGAAATTGTGTTTACTGCTAATTACCCCAGAACACATGTGCATGAATAATTTCATTGCCTAGTGTGGTATATGAGATGCTATTATCACTCCCATTTCTTCAGATAAAGAAACTGCAGCTCAGAAACGTTGGTGTCCAAAGTCACCAGGTTAGTTAGTGCCATGGCTACCAAACTCAGCTCCCTCAGGCTATGCAGTAGCAGCGGTAATGCAATGACAGTAATGGTGGGAGCAGTCACACTTACCATGTGCTGAGCATTATTCTTTGCCCCATTCATTGCCCCATTCATGTCAACTCATGTAACCTTCAAGACAACCCCATGAGGTACATAGGCAGGTTCGTCTTTGGGCCACCAATCACAAATTAAAATGAGCACCCCAAAGTCCTTACGTTTTCTCTACCCTCATCCCAAATCAAAATTGGCTCTAATGTATTGATAATTATTGAAGTTGGATGATGGGTAATGGGGATTTCTTTATACTAGTCTAATTTTATGTTTAAAAATTACCTTTTAAAACTTTAACATTTTTTACTCTAATGTGGCATCTAATCTATTGAAGAGCCTAGAAGACTAGCCTCCACTAACAATGAATTTAAAGGAAGTTATGGCCCAGCTGGCGTGGCTCAGTGATTGAGCGTCAACCTATGAACCAGGAGGTCACAGTTCAATTATTGGTCAGGGCACATGCTCGGGTTGCAGGCTCAATCCCCCGGGGAGGGGGAGGGGGGGAGGGGGCATGCAGGAGACAGCCAATCAATGATTCCCTCTCATCATTGGTGTTTCTATCTCTCTCTCCCTCTCACTTAAATATATTTAAATATATATAAATATATATATATTTAAAAATATTTAGAAAAAAAAGGGAAGTGTTATGGAAGATAGCTAAGTAATAAGAGAAGAAAGTCATATTATTCCACGAACATAAAAATGAGTGCCCATTATGTTAGGATAAATAAAGGTCTAATGCAGCGGTTCTCAACCTGTGGATCACGACCCTTTCACAGGGGTCGCCTAAGACCATCGGAAAACACATATATAATTACATATTGTTTTTGTGATTAATCACTATGCTTTAATTATGTTCAATTTGTAACAATGAAAATACATCCTGCATATCAGATATTTACATATGATTCATAACAGTAGCAAAATTACAGTTATGAAGTAGCAACAAAAATAATTTTATGGTTGGGGGTCACCACAACATGAGGAACTGTATTAAAGGTCGCAGCATTAGGAAGGTTGAGAACCACTGGTCTAATGTAGGTTTCTGTCCTCAACTAGCTAGGGGTTTAGTAGCAGACCAAAACAAGTGCAAAAGTAATTATAGAGGAGGATTATTTATGAGAAATGCTATAAAAAGAAAAGTTCAAAGTGCTATGTGAATTGGAAAAAGAAATCACGTCAGGACAAATTCCATTAAACATGATTCTCTGGGACAATCCAAACTTTTTTGGTGTAATAAGCACTAAACATTATCTAAACTCAGTTGAATGGCCCACAAGAATAGAGCTAAACCCAAAACCAAAATTAGGGCTGGAATGCCCACATGCCCTCTAATATGGTATTATAATCGTCTCCAGACAGAAATCCAGGCCTCTGGGTGAAAAGGGGCAGAATTCCTCAAAAGTCAGGATCAAAACATACTTATTAGAGAAAATTTAGCTGCAAAGAAAATCACTATAACACCACTTACAACACAAAAAGCTGAAAAACCATGTATATGTCCAACAACAGGGTTTGGTGATATTATTCATGTCAACTGATGCACAGTAATCCATACATAACAATTTAAAAAGAAATAAACGTCCTCTCCCTGATGTGATCAGGATTAATAATGGCAGAATTCATTAAAAACAACAGCTGGTTAAAGAGAGGAATCATTCAAAATGTACTACAAAGCCACTGTAATCAAAACAGCCTGGTACTGGCACAAGAACAGGCATACAGACCAATGGAACAGAACAGAGACTCCCAGAAATTGACCCAAGCCATTATGCTCAATTAATATTTGACAAAGGAGGCAAGAGCATATAATGGAATCAAGACAGTCACTTCAATAAATGGTGCTGGGAAAACTGGACAGGTACGTGCAAAAAAATGAAACTAGACCACCAACTTAGACCATACACAAGAATAAACTCAAAATGGATAAAAGACTTAAATGAAGTCGGGAAACCATAAAAATTCTAGAAGAAACTACAGGCAGCAAAATCTCAGACATCTCTCAGAGCAATGTTTATGGATACATCTCCTAGGGCAGTGGTTCTCAACCTTCTGGCCCTTTAAATACAGTTCCTCATGTTGTGACTCAACCATAAAATTATTTTCGTTGCTACTTCATAACTGTAATGTTGCTACTGTTATGAATCGTAATGTAAATATCTGATATGCAGGATGGTCTTAGGCAACCCCTGTGAAAGGGTCCTTCGACCGCCAAAGGGGTCGCGACCCCCAGGTTGAGAACTGCTGTCCTACGGCAAAGGAAACTAAGAAGAAAATAAACAAACGGGATTACATCAAAATAAAAAGCATCTGCACAGCAAAAGAAATCAGAGAGCCTGGATTCATTTTGCAGCCCCTAATGAAGTAATAGATTTAGGCAATGGTCATGAATAACTGCTAAAACCATTCTGTGAAAGACTGGTGAGAAACTTATATTGGATAGAGCATGCAAACAATACCTGAATCCAATGATTAATCTTAATATCACACAACACCAAGAGAACTAGAATTTTACTGCCTATTGATGTGCCCTGACCAGGAATTGAATGTGACCTCCTGGTTCATAGGTCGATACTCAACCGCACCATGCTGGTCAGGCCAACCTTATTTTTTCAACAAATAAAAGGCAAGGAGGATAGGAAAAAAAAAAAGAGAGAGAGAGAGAAATTGCTATAAGTCAGTGACTAAGACAATCAATTAGCTGTTACAGGTGGACCTTGTTTGGATCCCAATTCAAACAAAGCAAGGGGAAAAAACCACACATTTATGAAATAGTTGAAGAAACTGAATATCAAAGGGATATCAAGTAACATCTTGGAATTACTACTGTCTATCTTTCTTAGGTGTGATAATGATATTGTGATTATAGAGAAAAAGTCCTTATCTCTTAGGTATGCATATTGAAGAATTTATGAATGAAATATGATGTCTAAGATTTGCTTTAAAATAATCTAAGGCAGGGAGGGTGAGTATGGGGGTATATATGAAATAAAATTGGCCATATGTTGATAACTGTTGAAGCTGGGATTGGGTATAAAATTGGCCAT